>NW_016818327.1:2116585-2138138 GCF_001698545.2 Rhinopithecus bieti
TCATTGGTAGCTTGATGGGGATGGCATTGAATCTATAAATAACCTTGGGGAGTATGGCCATTTTCACGATATTGATTCTTCCTATCCATGAGCATGGTATGTTCTTCCATTTGTTTGTGTCCTCTTTTATTTCACTGAGCAGTGGTTTGTAGTTCTCCTTGAAGAGGTCCTTTACATCCCTTGTAAGCTGGATTCCTAGGTATTTTATTCTCTTTGAAGCAATTGTGAATGGAAGTTCATTCCTGATTGAGTCAAATATACTTCTATCTTTTTTTATGTTACACATCCTAAACTAATCTTGACACAGAGCGTAATAGATCCTACAGACATTTTTTAGCATTACATTTATTAGCTATTGTCTTCCCTTTCATGACTCTTTAGAAATATATGTACTTTATGCATTCAATAAATACTGAACAAATAGATCTTAACCATCAAAAAACAGCTTGTACTACACCTACAGAACTGAAAAAACTGATTTCAACATTTGTTTACTTCATGAAGGACCTTGCCCAGCTAATTAAAATTGTCTTAACTTTAATAAATTTTCTATTTTAAAATTCCCCAAAGTTTGATGTTGAAAGGGGCCATAATGTGTTGATTATTATTTATGTCATGGGTTGTAAGAGCATATCTAAATGGGCTATTGGCTTCAAACAAAGAAAAAACTAAGAGATAGCCTGTTTATGATGTTAAGTCTTATGTGATGCCACAGATAGAAATGTGGCTTTGTAAATTGAGCAGGCTGTCTCTCAGGATAATGTGTCACACAAGCTTCAATAAGGTCTGGGGCAACTTAAGGGGAATTAGTTGAACAAAGATAACATTATAAGTGTTTAAACTTATATGAATTAGCCATATGAATGTTCTCCCTTTATATTGGCTCATTATTTTCAGTACATTCATTTGATCTAAACATTGCCATTAAACAATAACCCTCTTTTCACCATTCAATGCCCATCTACTCTACTGTTCTATTTATATTATTTTCTTTAGAGATAAACTTTGTAAAAGATTTTTTACTCATAGCTTTTCTGATTTATTTTTTTCTTGACTAATCTATGGCATTTCCCACCGTTTTCAATATCACCCCTGAAACTCTTAATTCTCAGCTTCCATGGGAGCTCTTGTCCTCTTGTCCTGATTCTCCCAACTTAGCAGACACACCCTATTCTTATCTACTTGTATCTTTTCTTCCTCCATACCTGAAATATTGTTTTTATTGGGGTTCTTCTGTGAGTTTCTTTATATCTTTTACATAAATATGTATATCAAAGGTTCACATAACATGCATTTTTTGATGACCAATAATTGTATATTCTATTACTGGGAATTGACAGTTGTATTTCTATACTCATTAACAAAAATCTATCAATCTAAGATTGAACTTACCCATGTCAAATGTCAAACCTTGCCTTCTCTTCCTTCAAGAGTATTCTCTCTTTGACATCACCATTTGACATTTCTTTGACATCATCATTTTCCTTCTCTATCTCTCTTTGCAATGGAAAATCCATTCATCCTTTAAGATTAATAACAAATTCCCCACCTCTTCTTGGAAATGTTCCTGACTTTCTTGGGGGATTTTTCTCTCCTGTCCTCCTACTCTTTTTTTTTTTTTTGAGACGGAGTCTCACTGTCGCCCAGGCTGGAGTGCAGTGGCGCGATCTTGGCTCACTGCAAGCTCCACTTCCCGGGCTCATGCCATTCTCCTGCCTCAGCCTCCCAAGTAGCTGGGACTACAGGCATCCACCACCATGCCCGGCTAATTTTTTATATTTTTAGTAGAGACGGAGTTTCACCATGTTAGCCAGGATGGTCTCGATCTCCTGACCTCGTGATCCGCCCACCTTGGCCTCCCAAAGTGCTGGGATTACAGGCATGAGCCACCGCTCCTGGCCTTATCCTCCTACTCTTTGTCTCCATAAGAACAACATAATATTTGTGTTTAATATTTTCATATTGTGTTGTCACTAATTTATTTGCAAAACATTCCCACTCCACTGTTAGTTACTGTTGAGCAAGGCTTCTGGTTGTTTGTCTCTGTATATTTGGGTCCTACCACAGTGACTCGTACAAATAAGAAGCTCAAGAAATGCTTTGGAATAAAGGAATGAATGTTTCCTTAACTTTTGCAAATTGATCCATAATTTGGACATACTATTCATTGATTTAATACCATTTTCATGTGCTAGACTTTAATCATCTCCCATCTCAACAAGTCTCCTGTTTTAATAAGTCAAATTCCTATTAAATTTAAATACTTTGAAAATATAACAGAAATACCTACATGAATTTTAGAAGAGTCAGAGTAATATTTTCTTATTTTCCTATCTTTTGAACCCAAAGAACACAGTTGATTTCTTGGTGGTAAGGATGAAATACATAGCAGAATCTATTGCCAAATTCCTTTTGTAGGGTAACTGTGATTGGAAAGCTGGTTTACCTTTTGGGTCTGACATTAGTATTTGCTCTAATCTACTCAATTGATGACACAGCCTAGTACCAGTAGGTACTCACCAAATATTTGTTGAATGATTTTGTGCACGAATAATTTCCTTCATTATTTCAAGCTGAAATAGTATGTAGACTAGCTTATAGCTCATAGTAATCATGAATAGTTGACACTGACTGACAGCATAATGCATGCCAGGCACTGTTTCTTACTGTTTTATATGTATCATCTCATTTAATCCTCATAATAGGCTTGTAAAGTGGACACTATTATCATTACTTACATGCAACAAATTGGGAAACTGAGCTACAAAGAGTTTTAGAACATTGTCCAGAATTTCATTATTAGCAAGCAATTGAGCTTAAACTTAAGCCCACCATCTGGCTCCAGCATGCATGCTTTTAAGTAATTTGCTATAGATGCTCTGTGAGAGACAAAGGGTCCCCAAATATATTAAAGGGATAAAAGGCTGAGTTCGAGACCAGCCTGGCCAACATAGCAAAACCCCATTTATACTAAAAATACAACAGTTATCTGGGCAGGGTAGTACATGCCTATAATCCCAGCTACCCAAAAGGCAGAGGCAGGAGAACCAACCACCTGAACCTAGGAAGCAGAAGTTGCAGTGAGCTGAGATTGCACCACTGCACTCCAGCCTGGGCAAGAGAGCCAGACTCCATATTAAAAAAAAAAAAAAAAAAAAAAAAAAGACAAATCTATATACCCAAATATGCTTCCCTAAAATATGAGGGTTACAGTTAATATAAATAAATTTTCATTAACATTTTTAAAAGAAATACATATAGTGATGTGATGTTTAAAAATGTATGACCACAATTGGGTGACCAGTAAATGAAGTCTCTTTACTATTTTCTAAAATGTCCAGTAATTTTATTTGAGACCACTTGATACATAATGTTAAAAATATTTCTTCAATCGTAGGTCCTACCGACTATATTTGATTGTTCAGTGGCGTGGTACTTCCACTTTAACTCAATGGCATAGCTTGGCTAATTGTTCTTAGCATTATCTTATCATTATCCCCACAGCTTCTACTTTTTATTCTCTTGCAGTTGGTCCACTGGGGTAAACTTACTGCTTCCCTACGTTTTTACATTTTATATCTTCTTGTGTTTTTATGAAATCTCTCTAAAGGATAATCTGTATATCATCACATGCAGGAATTTCATATTAAAGTATACAGCAAAAATTTATACTCTGTAAAAGCTGTTAAATCCTGTTTAGCATATCAGACTAGGGATTCTTTATTATGAGGTATTCTGGTGTTCTTTAAAAATATCCTCAAGCTCTACTTTAGTTTCTAAAACAAATGATTATAATAAAAAAATCTTCACAAACCTAGATAAATCTAAAAGGGAATTCTTTTACCCATCTAGGAAGAAAAAAATATTAACTTTTAAGTGGTTGGCATTCAAGAAATCAAAACTGGAAATATACTTAGTTAAGTAATGCAAAAATTATTGGTTGCAGTATAAAAAGTTATCCTCTGATTTCTTTACCTTATAGCAATCCCATTTGAAAGAAGAAAACACATAAACCATATCTGTAATTAGAATGCAAACTCACTCATTTATCAGTGCTTAGGGAAGATTGATCCCCTCAACATGTTCTCTTCCTGTGTGGAAAAAATGNAAGAAAAAAATATTAACTTTTAAGTGGTTGGCATTCAAGAAATCAAAACTGGAAATATACTTAGTTAAGTAATGCAAAATTATTGGTTGCAGTATAAAAGTTATCCTCTGATTTCTTTACCTTATAGCAATCCCATTTGAAAGAAGAAAACACATAAACCATATCTGTAATTAGAATGCAAACTCACTCATTTATCAGTGCTTAGGGAAGATTGATCCCCTCAACATGTTCTCTTCCTGTGTGGAAAAAATGATAACCATTTTACTGACTCAGAGCTTCAAAAGCTGTGTAAAAGAGAAAGTTCTCAAGTTAAAAAGAAGATAATGTCATTATATGCAGATGTATGGAATTCTAAGTTTTAAAATATTTAATTAGATTTACTTGATGATCTATAAGCATTTTACTTACTGACTGTTTTAATCTATTTTGTGTTGCTGTAACAGAATACCTGAGACTGAGAATTTATAAACTATAGAAGTTTATTTGGCTCCTGATGCTGAAGGCTGGGAAGTCCAAGAGCATGGTGCTGGCATCTGGTGAGGGGCTTTGTGCTTTGTCATTCAAAGGCAGAAGACAGAAGGGCAAGAAAATGCAAGAGCAAGAGAGCAAGGGGTGGTTGAAGAACTCACTTTTATAACAAGAACCTCTGGCAACAACTAATGCACTCCGGTGGTAAGGACATTAATCCATGTATGATAGCAAAAACCTCATGACCTAATCACTTCTTTTTAGGCCCCACCTCCCAACACTGTTGTATACTTCTTTTTAGGCCCCACCTCCCAACACTGTTGTATTGGGTATTAAGTTTCCAACATACGAACTTTGGTGAACACGTTCAAACCATAGCATTGATCAAACAATACAATTTATGGTTTAGGTTTAGTTCACACAGTTTTGTAACATGGCCAAATTTAGTATGGCAGTATAACCTAAGAAGTCACAGAATACTTCCATAAAAAGAATATATGCTGGGTAGGGTCTTTGTAGGACACTCTTTATTGGCCATGGGAATGACTAAATTAAACTTGGCCCTAGCACTCTTAGCAAAATGCTCATTTAGCCTTCAGCACAGACTGTGTTTTCCTCTTGAGGAAAAAATGTAGTTTAATACAGTGAAATGATTTCCTTTTACCTATTCATTACCGACCAAGTATGTTTGTCTGCAATCTATATGGAAAATAATATAATATTGGGTTGTCCAGGAAAAGTAAAACCAGCTTTTTCTGAAAATAAATTGTAGTTTGAGTTAAGTAGCTTTATGCAATATAAATGTTGCTTGGGATAATGACATTTCTGGCTGGCTGCCTTGTTTGATGCTCCCAGGAGTGGTTTCCACTGAAGCTATTAAATAAAAGGATTGATGTAATATGAAACTCAAGTCAGTGGTGCCCCTTATATGAGGATTAGTGGACTCTTTGATTTATTTTGTCATTTCATTTTACACCTCTTTTTGAAATCAACCCATAGCAGTGTGGTCAATCAACTTCCGTCTATAAACTACTCAGTGTCCTTCTATTTTGAGATACTTTGCATTCTGATTAATCTTATATCATCACAAACTTTAGTAAAAAATAAATCAATCAATAGCTTTAAGTGCAGAGGGGAGGGATTGGAAGGCTTTCTGTAGAAGAAGAAAATGAAATTTCCGTTTCCACTGTCATCATCATCACCATCATCATCATCAACAAATGTATTTATTAAGTGCACATATGCATTTGCTATTTCTTCCTTTTCTTCATTATACTTTCACTTGAAGGCATATACATTTGAGAATTACTAAAAACACACTAATTTAAATCTAACCCAATTACTCTCCTTCTTAAAAAGCATCAGATAGTATAGTAGACAACCAGCTTATGTGACAATCCACTGGTACTCCTTCACAAAATATGTCTGACATAAAGTGTGAAATTTCATAGTCTCATTGGCAGAGAAAATATAAAATATTAAACTTAGCATGTTTTCTATTGCCAAATATTTCTTATAATTGAGGACAAACACACTTTTTCTGCATTTTGTTGTTGTTTCTTAAAGTGGGCAAGTGAGGCAGAAAACTTATGGGATACATATATAAAGCAAGCTATTAAAATATCAAGCTCAGTTCAAACTATTATATATAATATATATTTTATAAAACTATTATATATATACAATAGTTTGAACTGAGCTTTTTTTTTCTGTTTTGATTTTTATAAAACAAAATCATGCTATATCATGTATTTAGCATCATGGAGTACTCAGTAATGAGATAAGAACTATTCGCCTAAGGAACTTGCAAACTTTGCTGGGAATCAAGGATCTAGTCATCAATCCAGTTTACAGTATTTGCTAAAATGTGTGTGGTAGGCAGAGGAGATTGGCCAAGGAGAAGACCAAAAGTGCTACAGTAATTCAGAAGAGAGGTCAGATTGAAACTGGAACTTGAGGTTGAGGTAGGGTTAGGGAGAAATGACAGGAATATTAAACAGTATTCCAACCTGGAGCAAAGTAGAGAAACAGAATAGAACATGAGTGGATTGGTGTCACTGCACAGAGAGGTAATGGGCTTGGGGAGTAGCAGTAGTCTAGGTCATACTTCTGAGTATGCTTGATGCTGAGGGTCAACTTCAGAGTAGCCAATTTACCAGCACAGCACAATGGCAAACACCTCAGAGTGTCGTAGGCATCATTGGGGGTAAAAATATCAACATGAAACAGAATTATGGTAACAGAATTACCCCTTTTAGATGTAGTCTTTTCATAATTGGAGGCAGTACATTATTATGAAAAAAATATCTATAGTTCCACTGGAATAGAGGCATCTTCATTTGGACTTGTCATTATACATGGCCAGGCTCATATAAGAAGAGACACCTGTTCTCCAACTTGGTTCTGTATTTAGCCCTTTTCAATAGAAGAAAGGATTTACAAGTCATTATTTATTTATGGATTGTGCCTGTCTTAATTAGACCCAGGTGCCAGGCTATACAGTCTACATGCACATCACAATACTTTGTGAAGATCACCTATATCTAGATATAGGTGTCCAACATGAAAAGGGTTATATCCCAAAATATCAAGCTGAGGTGGCTCCGCCCCACCAAAGTGTGTTGATAAGAAACAGAGAAATGTAGACAATTATTGCAGGAAGCCGGAGACCCTACGCACAAATAGGCTTAAGAAAGGAGGCATCACCATGGCTTGTCAAGCTTCGGTTCTGAGTCTAATTCCTTCAAAGCAGACAGAAAAGATCCTTTTTGTCTATTTCCTTTTAGTGGTGCAATCACAGCTGACTGCAGCCTCAACCTCTTGGGCTCAAGCAATCCTCTTGCCTCAGTCTCCCCAGTAGCTGGGACTATAGGCGTCCACCACCCATCTCAGCCTCCCAAAGAGCTGGCATTACAGGCATGAACCACTGCACCCATCCTTCTGTTTACAGATGGTTATATTTTTCATCTCCTTTGTGGCCTTTCTCTGCCATGTCGCTATTTCTGTTGCTCCAATATAGCAGAAAGGAGAGAA
Source organism: Rhinopithecus bieti (assembly GCF_001698545.2). Classification (NCBI taxonomy): domain Eukaryota; kingdom Metazoa; phylum Chordata; class Mammalia; order Primates; family Cercopithecidae; genus Rhinopithecus; species Rhinopithecus bieti. The sequence continues at coordinate 2,124,195 of NW_016818327.1, forward strand.
GCAGATCCACTGCAAATTCAGACAGGACTATGGTCTAGCTGCTACATGCCAGGGCTGTGACTGCAACCTTTTTGAGTCTCAGTTCTTAATTCTGTAAAATAGGCATGATAATACTTTTTTTGCGAGGATTAATTGGGGTGGTGCATATAAAATAGCAAATACAGAACTAGATCTGCAATAATCACACATTGGAAGCCAGTTAACTTCCCTGCTTCTTTCCTTTTTCCCTCTTCCTCCACCTCATCTCTCCTTCTCTCTATCCTTCCTTTCTTTGGTTCTTTCCTCCAATTTTTTTTCATTATCTATTTAAAAATATTTTTAACCACTTCCCATTTGCTAAGTACTACGTTTGGCACTAAAAATAAATCAGTGCCTTGAAGAGGGAGAACGATCACTGTCTTCATCAGCTCACCATCTAATAAGAGAGACAAACATTAATCAAAGCAGTGCATGAATAAAATTAATGAATTATACCTGTTAAGTACAAAGCGGAAGTACATGGTGCTCTGAGGGTGAATAGTAAGATTATTAATAGCTTTTCCTTTTTCCCTTTCAATGTATACCAACAGAAAAATAAACTATGCTAGAGTAGAACTCAGAAAATGAATAGAAAATGCAAATGTTTATGTTTTGGTATATTAAGCTTGAAAATACATGAATGTTGGTACTCACGTACTTTGAGATTCCTACAATCAGGAAGTTGAATAAGAGACATCACAACCTAAATACTACTACTTCATGTTTCTATTTTATGCTTCATTTGCTCACCTTTTTTGTGAGTAGTAGTTTTAGTAGGATTTGGTAGGTTTACTCTTCCTTTGATTAAATGAATAATAATCCCTTTGTTCCTTTGGGGGGAAAATACCTTGGAGTTCAAAACAGTGGGTTGTTCAGAAACTCTAAGTTCAATCACATTACAACCAATCAATAGAAAATAAAGTGCCTTCCTTCATAGGAGTTTCATCTTAATGAGCAGAGCTGAGGCAGCTTCACAGTGTGGAATGCCCCACAGGGGCTGAATCCTCTCCCTGGCCCTGTGGCTTGGAGAGAATCGAGAACTCAAAGTTCCCATCTATGTGAGCGCCCTTGCTGCAGAGTAACAGGAGTCAGCAGTCCCAAACAGCAGGACACTTTCTTATTGAATAATAATTCTTTTCTTGTTAATCCTAGAAAAGATGGGTTCTTTGCAGGGCGTCTTGGAATCTAGGATGAGATTAACTTTGTATTAAAGCACTGTGCCTGGGAAACCTCTTTTTCTTATTCACTCAGTCTGCCAAGGTTGGGGGATTTGGGTCTTGTTGGTGTGTTTATCTCACATCAACATAATGTAGTATAAGATTTTCTGTCATTATAGTAAGTGACTATATTATGGACATACTTGGAGGACAAAAATAAAAGATAACCAAAAAAAGTTTGTATTAAGGAATTTAAAGTTAACTGATCCCCAAGCACCATGGTCAAGGACCATCATTTTGGAAGTTGCCCTTGGTACAGATTATTTAGCCATAATGATCTTTGTTGCATTAGAAGATGGCCTTCATGTAATATTGGCACGAACATGTTACATCTCTTCTCACTGCCTATCACCAAACAAATGAAAAAACTTCCTTTGACTTCACTTCCTTTCCCAGCTACCTCCTCATTTGTCTCCCTCCCTTTATAGCACATTCCTTGAAAGAATTGCCATTGCTGATGCATCTCCTTTCATTCTGTCTCTGTTGCATTCCAATGAGACTTTCTACCCCACAATTTCACCAAACCTGTTCCTTTAATGGTTCTCTAAATTGCTAAATCTGAAGGTCGGTTCACAGTGTTCCTCTCCCTTGACCCAGAATTTGACACAGCTGACTGCAAGATCCTCCTTGAAACATTTTCTTGCTGCATTTGATTTTAGGACTCTGTGTTCTCCTACCAAACTGGTCTCTGCTTCTTAGTCTCCTTGTTGCCTCAACTTCTTCACACTTGAGTGATTCGGCTCCCAGTATCAGCACCACTTCTCTGTGATATTCACACTCCTTCCCTTGTTGATCACATCTAGTCACTGGCTTTATAATATCTATTCTTGGATGATGCCCAAATGTGTACCTCCAGGTTAGACCTGTTCTTCGGGTTCTAGACTCACATAGCTAACTGCCTATGTGTCATGTCCACTTGATGCGTCAGAGGTATCTCAACAGTAACATATCTACAGCTCCACTCCTAAGCCTCCCCTTCATTCTGTTCCTCCCTGTCTCCCCCAGTTTACTTGAAGGTAGCACCATCTGTAAGTAGCTCAGTCCAAAAACCTCAGTCATCCTATACTTCTGTCTCTTACATTCACTGTCCAATCTGTCAGAAAACTACATCAGCTTAATATATGAAATATATTTACTGTCCAATCTCTTCCCTACATTTCCTTTGCCAACACCCTGGTTCAAACTACCATCTTCTCCCGCCATAGTGATTGTTGAATAGCCTCCTAAGTGCTCTGCCTGCTTCTGCCTTGTCCCTCCCAGTCTAGTTTAGCCCAGTAGCCAAATAGATCCTGTTAAAGCAGATGTTAGAAATTTTGTATAGCTGTTACTTCTTTGCTTCAAACCTTCCATTGGCTTCCAATCTGACTGTAGGTAAAAGCAGTCATTGGAATGGTCCACAAGGCCATACATTACCTGATCTGGTTAACTCCCTGTCCCACTCTGTGTTAGCACAACTCCTTGGCTGTTCCTCATAGACCCCATACATGCTACTGCCTCAAAAACCTTTGCACTTGCGTGGACTTCTCTTTTCCTACACATCCAAGGCTCATTCCTCACCGCTTTTAAGTATTTACTTAAATGTCATCTTCTTAGCGTAGATTTTTCTGACCACACTACTTAAAATTTCAACATCCACAGCTCTCCCTACCACTCTTTATCCTCATTCTTGTTTTCTTTTTCTTTATAGCATGCATTACCCTCTAACATACTATGCATTTTACTTTTTTTTATTTTGCATACAGCTGTCCTCCCTCCCACTTCCCACTAGAATGTAAGATCCATAAGGGCAAAGATTTTTGTCTCTTTTATGCACTACTGTATTCTCTTGGCTTAGAATAGTGCTTAGCACATGGAAGTGGTCAATAAATATTTATCAATATGATCAATGTCATTATTAGAAATATAACTTCTTATTTGTGACTCTAAAATGCATTCTAACTCTTCTCGATGTGTTTCTACTTCACTTCTTACTCCCATCTGTTCCAGTGTCCTGCCCTTCACCAGGTGAATGGGAAGGCAAAGAAAAAGGTGTCAGTGATGCAAACAGGGTTATGTCACTGGATGGTGTTATAGCTCTGTGCCACTGCCTGCTGACCTCAGCATGTCTGTGCAAGCACGTGGTTCTCCTCTCTGCCCTGATGCCACTCATTTGGTGATATTTGGAAATAATTAAATACTCAAGGTCAGGACCTCTTTGAGAGTTATTGGTGGGTTTTCTTTCTTTATAAGAAGTATTACATAAAAAGTAATAGAACTGTATTTGTGTGTGTGTATGTATATCTTTATTTTAGAAATAAAAAAGCAAATTTAAAAGCCATTCTAAAGAAGTTTTTTTTTTTCTGTATGCTTTACATTTGTGTCATACATTAGCCCTTCATAGGCAAGTACTAGGGCACATAATTGTTTATTCAATGCCCATCATTTAACAAATAAATAATATTTTCATTTTTTAAATAAAAAGTGATCATTGAAAAAAAAGAGACATTTTCTAACACCAGAATCACAAAGAAAGGTTTGTGCTGTGATTTACAAGGTACAGAAGAAAAAATCAGAAAGGGTCCAGGAGAATTGCTGATTTGACTAGAACTTCTACACACTTCTCTCCAGCTGGTAAAATGGGTGTGAGAGACAGGCACTAGCAAATACTCTCTAAGTGTTTCCACTCCCCAGTACTGATACAGAGAAATAAGAAGCCTGTGGCTTAGCTGAAGGATGCTCTGGGGAATTCGTTAATGGAGAATAGTCCCTAAATTAAAAGTTGTTTAGGCTCTTGCCCTCATTTCATTTGCCTCTTCAGTAGGCAGTATGACCTCTCTTTAGAAGGAGAGAAACATGAGACTGCAAAAGGAATTGGGCTTATGCATATTCCATGCTACAAAGAAGCACATTGTTGCAATATTCAAGCATGCTATCTAAGTAGTTTTAGAGAAAGGGATAGTGAAGATATATGTCTAAATTATCATATAAATCATAATTACTAAACCAGATTATTGATCCAAAAATAAAATAAAGGATAACCTACATTTTACATTTTATGACTAGTGGTTTGTCATGTATATTTCAAGTAAATATTAAATTTAAATTATGTAAATGGTGACTTTATAAACATAGTCTTTATAAACAAAAGGAAATAAATCTATGGAATCAGATTATTGAGATGGAACCGTTTTATTTTAAAGATAAAATTAAACATCTATTTTAGTCTATGTATTTAAGGCATCAACATTTAAAGAAATCAAATTTGTATTGCAGCATAATTCACTGTGATTCAAAACTGATGATTCAAAAAGAAAACAATGCCACTATTTCCTCTTATTCTGTGTTGGGTTTGTGGAATATTTTTATTTTATGTCTTATGTTACATTTTCTTGCCCAGAAAGTAAAATGCAATGTGATATTAGAAGTGAGTATCTGAATTCGGCCCACTACCGTGTATTTTTCTGCTCATACTCCTGTTTCTCATAAGATAAGACCCTGCTACAGTGACACTCTGTGTGTATTATAACCATGATAAGGCTCTCTAAAGAACTGAAGAACAGTGAAGCAGAGGGAGCACCAATTGGAAGAGAGAATTGAGTATGTGGAGTCTGCTTTTGAATCCATCAGAGTTATCTCATCTGCAAAAATCTTATTTTCATTTTCAGGGTCTGGTTATTGGCATCCATAAGGTAAGGCTTCCCTTCCTCTTGCTCAGTTTTATAAAAGGAGATCATTTTTGATACTCTTAACACTGGGAAATACAGAAAAAAGTACATCTTTAGAGCGGTACAGTTACTTCTATTTTTGTAATCATAACCAGGCTTAAGTCTTGTTCTTTTAACATTTTTTTTTTTTTTCTTAGAGGATTATGCTATGAGATCAAGATGGAAGAATCCTGAAACAAAAACTGTGGATGATAGACATGGTAAGCGCTTTCCGTCTGCTCCATCAGTCAAGACTGTGCTGAACAAGTGATCAACACTAACAAATTTGCTGTTCAGAAGCTTCAAGGAGATCGGGACAACAAATTCTTCTTTGTGCGATGTCGGGTCTCCAGGGCCTGGGAAGGTCCCCTCTATAGAGCAGAGTGGCAAATGTCAGACCATGGGTGAAGCTGGCCCTCCTCGAGTTTCTGTACCACTTGAAAACTAAGAATGATTCTTGCATTTTTAAATGGCTGATATGGGAAAATGGCATGAAATCCAAATTTCAGTGCCGATAAATAAAATTTTATTGAAACTCAGACATGTTTGGTTGCATCTTTTCTGATTGCTTGCTTGTTACAACAGCAGAGCTGAGTGGTTTTGAGAGACATTGTGGCTTACAAAAGTGAAAATATTTACTATACAGTACTTAACAGAAAAAGTTTGTAGACCCCTAGTATAGAGTATAATTTACATAACCCTTAATTAAAGTGGACTCTTAAGTCATTTGCATTTTTTTTACATTACGTGTAAACTAGGAATAAGATATCTGTACATAGTGTGGCTTTAGTTTTGCAGCTTTAGCTTGTAAGAAAGCCATATGCACCCATGTGTGTGACGGAATCTGAGACTCAAAAATGTGTCCACCAGATTACAGTGGGGATTTAGTCTCACAGTCCAAACTAGACACTGAATGCTTTCCATACTGCATATTTACCTGTCTACCCTTATTATGCAATCAAGAGTATAATTAAATAGCTGAACTTCAGTAACAAAAGAGGTACTTTTGAAAGAAGGGTCTGTTTTACAATGTAAATCTCAATCCCTATCTCATTAACTATAAAGATTATATATTTATGTAACCTTATTATTATGTAAACACTGTGATTAGAATTTGCTTACAATGGTTTATCATTTTAAAATATGTATTTTTTAATTGATAAATAAAAATTGCATATATTTATTATGTACAACATGATGGTTTTTTTTTTATGTTGTTCTTTTTAGATATGGGGTCTCACTATGTTCCCCAGGCTGGTCTCAGACTCCTGGACTCATGCAACCCACCCAACTCAGCCTCCTGAAGTGTTGGGATTACAGGCATGAGCCACCATGCTTGTCCCCAACGTGATGTTTTGAAATATGTAAGCCCTGTAGAGTGGTTAAATCAAGATAATTAGCATATGCATTACACCAGATACTTATTTAATTTTTAAAATTGTGTTAATAATATTTAACATGAGATTTATCCTTTTAACAAAATTTTTAGTGTACAATACAGTACTGTTGACTATGTTATACAGCAGATTTCTAGAATTTATTAATCTACCATAGCTGAAAGTTTATACCTACTGAAGATGAGCTTCCTATTTCTTCCTCCCCTGAACCCCTGGCAACCACTGGACACTAATACAGTCAAACTCATAGAAGCAGAGGGTAGCACAGTGGTTGCCAAGGGTAAAGGGGAGAGGAGGAACATGGAATCATGCAGTATTTGTCCTTCTGTGTCTGGCTTACTTCACTTAACATAATGTCTTCAAGGTTCATCCATGTTGTTGCATACGGTAGTGTTATAGTAGGTAGTCAAGCAAACATGACCAGGGTAGGAGAGGACCCCTCCACACACAAACACACACATACTAGAAATGTCAAGTGACCATCACGTGATTCTCTCTAAAATAATAATTGGTCACAACCCGTGCCAAGCAAAGGCAGTCTTCCAGTAGATAGAAACAAACGAAACTAGTGATCTGCAGTTTCCTGATAAGATCTCAGGATCTGGGTAATGGACTCAAGCACGTGTACTGAGAGGCAAAATGGCAGAGTTTAACTGGTGTATGACCTTTTTCTAGGAACACTCAACTGGTAATGGAAGAATGCCTCAGGTGGGCACGGATACAACTCCAGTAAACACCCTGTGCTTGCAGCCCTTCCCAGGTGCTGGCAGACCACTGCACATGCGGAATGCCTACATCTGAGACCCCAAGTCAAAGGTCAAACCATGCACTCGAATCTCTCAAGTCCCCCACTTTGCTCTCTTCCATGTGTACTTTATTTCCTGTTGTTCCTGCTCTCATACTTTTTAATAAACCTTAACTCCTGCTCTAAAACTTGCCTCCATCTCTCTGCCTTATGCCTCTCAATTGAATTCTTTCTTCTGAGGAGGCAAGAACTGAGGTTGTTGCAGAACTATATGGATTTGCTGCTGCTAACAGTAGGATTTCCATCTTTTTAAAGGTTAAATAATATTCCATTGTATGTTTGTGGAAATGGAAAATGGTGCAGCAACTAGGGAAAATATTATGAAGGTTTCTCAAAAATTTGAAACTAGAACTCCATTATGATACAGCAATCCCACTTCTAGGCACATGTATCTAAGAGTATTAAAATCAGGATCTCTAAGAGATATCTACACTCCCATGTTCATTTCAGCATTATTCACAATAGCCAAGATATGGAAAAAAAATCTAAATATCCATTTACCATTTAATGTAAATTTAGAATCCAGATTCCTATGTGGGGTGCCAGAAACACAAACATATTCCATTTAAATATCCTTAGGTATATCCCTTAAGTATTAATGCCTTTCTTTGCCAGAAAGAAAGTTCTATGACTGCATTCTGTTTAGTGTAGGCATGTGTTTGGGGAGTGAGGAGGAGGGTAATATCTTCAGTTACTTGAATATGCTCTGTGAGATCTAGGAATTGTGCTTCTCTTCCCTCTAAGGAACATAGATAAAGGCAGAAACAGATTTCACAGGACAACTTCTGTCCACCGGGGTTCAGGAAGAAAGAGGTTCTCTTGGCATTGCTTTTTACTTATTCATATTAGGAGAAAGTTCTCAAACAATTTGTCTTTGTCAGAATGTTCCTCATTTTAGAGAACTTTTCTTTCTTCATTGTTAAGAGAGCTTTTCCCTTATGTAGAACAAAATATATTTTATCAGAATTCAAGTAAAGCTGTGAAGTAGAAATTTAACTACTTTTGTGATAGCAAATATGTAGTTGACACTGCCATTCTGAAGAAAACCAGATTCCACAGTGACAAATAGCTCATAGAGCAGGTGCTGGCTACACCTAACATTGAATTTTCCCCTCTTTAGCTGTGAAATCGTTTATCTCAGAAAACCAAATTTTACCACTGACACTGCAGCATCTGATATTAACATATCAACCTCCTAGTTAGTGCTATAGTGCTCTGCTTCCATTGTCAGATGGATATCTCTATACATGTAATCTGATAAGAGGGAAGTGTTTGTGAGAACCTGTACAGACTCATGCACTGGTGTATATGTTAGTCCTCAAAAATTCTAATGACTCTGAAGAATTTTCAGAGCCTATATGATCTTAATGCTTAGGTAACTGTCCAGTTAATAGCAACCAAATCTGGAAGGGTGATAGTTCTTGCAGTAGAAAGACGGATTCTTATCGCTCTCCTAGTCTTGTTTTAGACACGTACAGAGTTTCTAACTTTATCAGCACTCATCTGTGTTGCTACTTCTGAGCCTTGCTGTAAACCAGCAGTCCCCAAACTTTTTGGCACCAAGGACCAGTTTCGTGGAAGACAGTTTTTCCACAGACCAAGAATGGGATGATGGTTTGGTGATGATTCAAATGCATTATATTTATTGTGCATTTTATTTCTATTGGTATTACATTGTAATATATAAAGAAACAATTACACAACTTACCATAATGTAAAACAAGTGGGAGCCCTGAGCTTGTTTTTCTGAAACTAGGTGCTCCTATCTGGGGGCAATGGGAGACAGTGACATATGATCAGGCATTAGATTCTCATAAGGAATGTGCAATCTGCATCCCTCACATGCGCAGTTCACAATAGGGTTTGTGTTCCTATGAGAACCTAAAGCCACTGCTGATCTGACGGAAGGTGAAGCTCAGGTGGTATTGCGAGTGATGGGGAGTGGCTGTAAATACCAATGAAGATTCTCTGGCTTGCCCTCTGTTCACCTCCTGCTGTGCACCTTGGTTCCTAACAGGCCCTGGATCCACAGGCAATTGAAGAGCCCTCCTGTAAACTGTTTCTAAGTAGTAAGCTCTACCTCAAGGTCTACCAGAGACTACTCAAAGTAACTACATAGAGACACTTAAGGTCTACCCAGAGTATGTGTTGCCAAAAGTTGCTTGTATTGCAAAATCCTCTTACTTCTTTAAATGAAACTGGTAGCAATAGATTGAAAAATATAACGCAATTTGCTACACTTATCACCAAGAAGGACATTTACATATCTTGTTACAATATTCCAGAAGTCCATGTTGTACTTTTTTCTTCTGATTAGTCTTGTCTTCATTGAAAATAACTTCTAATTACAGACAGAGGCTTTCCTTGTACTCAGCAGTATCCCTTCTGCTTTCAGGTGATGATGAAGTACTCCATTTTCTTATTACAACTATTTTACTAAATAAAGGCTCTATTTGTAGATGGTCCCTATTATCCCAATGGCTCAAGTAAGAAGCCAGAGAATCATTAAAAAGTAAAGAAAAGAGAAAAAACAAGGCTGTTTCCTGCAAGCAGCAATGGAACCATCTCTGTTTACTGTGCTTTTCCTACCATTACTTCCCATGAATTTAAGCTCTTAGGACTTCAAGTCCCTGGATCTCTGAAATGTTATTTCCACTTCTCATTTCTCTTAAAGAAAAAACATGAGTTTGCATTTTTTATCATTTAGACTTTATAGGTGATTCTCATCCTTTATTTTTCTATTTTTTTGGATTATAACTTACTTTTGTTGTTAACTATGCTATTTTGATCTGGTCATTGATTATACTGCTCTCCTCAAATTTTCAGGCCTCTTAGTCATATTTTCTCTCTAGGCACAGAATGTCCCAATCATGTTTAGATATTAGAATTGTACATGGATGAAATGCCAGTTATGGTATTACTTAAATACATTAAATATTCCTTTTGCTACGAATATTAGAAAGCAGAACTTCTCACATTGGTTTTGAGTGTCTATTTCTTGCACAGACTATATAAATGCTACCAGTATCTTTCCAATTAGTGCTCCTATTGTGGTCTCTTTCTGCAGAAGATAAAGCTCTTCTGAGTTCTACTGACATCTTTCAACACTACATGACAGGGTCTCTAGGATACTCGTCATTACTACTCTATCCTCCTGCAGAATTGTTTAAGAAATGCCAACTAGTAAGATCATAGTAGACTGGAGTGCCTCCTCTATCTCCATTTGTAATGACACCATTAGAAAAAGCATATAAAAAAACCCATAGGATTTCTTCGTTTATTCATCAAAAATGCACAGGATGACAGGCATGATGTTTGGTGCTTGATACAAAACTTTGCTCAGAAAAAAGTAGTATTCAACCAGTGTTTCATGAGATAAATCGATATATTGTCTAAGTCAGTCATGCCAATCCCATCTGTCTTTGGCAATGATTTGTTTAGAGATGGACAAGTAAAGATGTTTTAGCCAACAGGATAGTTGGGGAGTCTTCCAGAAGTCCCTGACACTTGGGAAGGTTGACCTTTCTTTATTCTTTGCAAGTTGTTCTATGAACATGTGATGCTTATGGCTGCTGTAGTCATTTTAACACCCTGAGTAGGAATATCACCAACAAACCAAATAATAGCAGAGCAGAAATGTTGAACAAGCATTCTTAACCTGCTGAATCAACCATTAAACTGCCTAACTTCAGAGTTCTTGTTAAGAGAGACAACAAACAACTGTTTCTTAAAATACTTTTAACTGGCTATTGTGTTACATATAGCTAAAGCATTTTAACGAATGTATAATAGAAACATGTTTCCCATTCAGATACTCTTGTCATTGCTTCATTTTTGAAGTCTTTTTTCTAGCTTTTGCTGTATAATGTTGCAGTACAGAAAGAGTGCAGTGTCTTTCAATAATCATTAAATGGCTGATTAGTAGGACCAGTTTATGTACTATTCATGGAGAACACTGGTAATTTTTGGCTGATTCAATGGAGTCTTTACGCTTTTTGAATATGTATTGGTGTCTCATAGAAAGAATAGCACAGTTTAGGAATCTTAACACATTTTACATTCTTTTTCAATTACTAGTCCTGGCTTTTAATTTACACTGTATTCCATCAATTAGGAAGTGTGACCATTACTGAAAATGTACCTGAAAGACTACTTATTTTTATTTTAAATATCCCGATAATATAATTTATTGTGTATTAATACCCCTATGTTTTTTAATAATATCTTTAATTCTTCCATACATCCCTGAGAGAAATAACTTATGTAATGAAAAGCTGCACTTAGCAAAACATATAAAATCTTGAAAATTATTTTATGTTCCTTAACTTGTAAAAAAGAAAATGAGGAAAGTTTACTATTGTATTGATCAAATGAATAAGTTCAAGTTATGATAACTTATATTCTCTCAGTATTTGAGAGTATGTTTTTGAAAATGAGACAATCAGCTACAATTAAAGCAAATTCATATTGATTACATTTTACAGTATTGTACCAATTGCTTTTAAACAGTATCTTTCCCACTGCACTATTATCTACTTAGACTTTAACTATGCCCTTTTGGGAGTTTCATTTAATTATCTTTAAGTTAGTATTAGCTGCTTAGTTAGCCTAATTATGTTATTAGGAAATGAAAAAAGGCCATTTCATATGGATATTCAGTAAAGGACATTTCCTTGTATGGTATTAAAAACAATCCTCAATTTCTGATATAAAACCAGCATTCACTTATTTCAACTGTTTTTTTTCATAGTAAAAGCAGGCTTCTTGACATTCAACAAAGAAAATGTGAATAGTTATAATTAAAAGCTGAAGAGAAATTAGAAAGCCTAAAACTCATTTATATACATAAAAATTTAGAAGGAAGTTTATTAACTTTCTATTGAAACTGCAATACATAGGTCTTCATTTTGTGGTTGGTGAATATATATATATATCTCATATATATATAGAGAATATATATATATACACATGGAGAGAGAGAGAGAGGGAGAGAGAGAGAGAGAACTTATTTGTTACTGATGCATTTTAAGTATTTCTATCAGAAATGTCACCAAATGTAGGCACAGGTAAAAAATCGTGGTTACAGAGCACATGTGTTTAGTTGGAATGTGATTATCCAGCTGCTTCCCATCACCTTCCCCATTCCTCCATCAAAACAATCCTTACTATCAACAATATAATCTGTAAGCATTGGAACTGGAAGGGATTTTAGAATCCATCTATGCCACTCCTATATCCCCCATACCTCTAGCCAGTGAAAAGGAAGTTGAAACACTGAAACATCTGTTATTTAGTAGCAGCAGAGGTCCTGGAATCCTGACCTCAGTGCAGCACTCAGAAATGAATATTCCTGGGCAATGTCAGCTCTTTAGGGACCACGCATCCCAGCCAAATGCTAGTTTAAAATAAGTTTCCTTTGGGGAGTTGCTTGTTTATATGGCTTCAGATACACTACATGTGAATAACTTGTTCAAATGATGAAAACAGTTCTTGGATGTGAATTACTGGAATTCACCTTAAAGCATGATATTATTGATAGTTCAATACCTAAACCAACAGGTAAGTATTATGTTAGCACATCACTCAGGATTTTTAAGAAGATAAGGGACCGGCTCCTTCTCATTTAGTATTTGGGTATTCACTAAATATATCTGGATGGCTTAAATCAACTTATCTAAAACAAAAATTATCAGTATTCCCTATACTTTTATTTCCTCATTTCTTTGATCAACAAATATCGGAGTGCAACTTTGTGTCAGGCAGTGCTCTAAATTGAAGGGATTTTTATGGCAGTGGATAAAACAAATTTCCTTCTCCCAAAGAGCTTATATATGACTGTATTACGCTAAAAATAAGTTAACATTTACTATAATGAAAGGTAGCAATAAGAATTTTGCAAATGAAGCAGAGTGAGTGGTTAAAGAGCTGCTGGACCAGAGGAACAATATGCATCAGGTAACTGGAGAAGGCCTTGCTAACATGATATCTGATCAAAGATCCCATTTATGTGGCATTAGCATACGTTATCCTGCTTTATAGTTTGATTTATTCATTCACTAACATTTGTTATGTGTTCTCTGTTGTAAGGAATGCTGCCTGGTTTTATTTATATGGCAATGAAACAGTTGTTGCCCTCATGGGGTTCACAGTCTGGTATCATAAGTGTCACACGTGCATGTAGGAATAACTAAAACAAGGCAGATAGTGATGAGTGCAGAAGAGAAATATTGACAAAGGGCCAGGGAGTGAGAAGGTGGAGATAAAATGAAGATAATGCTTTCTGGAATTAATCTTGTCTTCCCAGCCAGATAGTAAAGAGGCGGGGATCATATATTTTCTATTCCAACTTCTAGCACAATGTCCTCCCTGCTTTGTACCTTGTTTGGGCTATAAAAATTTGTGGTAGGTGATGACTATTGTTTCTTATATCAGTTAATGACTGCTCTCCATTAAATTGTCTTGTAGGTGACAACTATTCTCATGCAAATTAATCATCTCTAAAATTAAACGCAGCTTTCCCTTTTAATTCTCTTATCTATGTCTACTGAAGTCTAAACCATCTCCGACTTTTTCCTTTACCTTATTCTATCACTAACCACGCTATGAAAAGGTGACCCTTTGTGCCTGCCATCCATCTATGCAGGTATTAGGGGCACAGAGAAATGTGTGTTTAAATGAGCAAATGAATAAATTAAAGAACCCCTTTTTGGGTACTAAATTTAGCATTATTTAATTCAGTTATGAAATGGACTTTTCATGACTAAAGGGAACAGAGGAATGGAGAAAATTTTAGGTCGAAAAAGAAGCTTTTAAAAGGAATGTGC
>NW_016818327.1:2138801-2174391 GCF_001698545.2 Rhinopithecus bieti
ATATATATATATATATATAAAATCATCTCTATGGTAGAAGAGCTCCAACGATTAAAAAACATACTTTTACAGTACTGACTCTTATATAATTGAATGCATACAGGAAATTAGGAATGCACCATGCTTATTTAGATGCTAGTATAAATGTAAGTGATGTTCTTGCTAAGGTCAGATCCCCCTAACCATCTCAGAGTTTATGTTCAAGAATCATTATGATGTTTAAATGTAACACAGTGAATGTATTCTGTTCTGATAAGGCTTATTATTTTCAGCAAATTGCGTGAAGTATCAGCCTTGGTCTCAATTCATAAAGGCCATCTATTCCACTGACAGTTCCACAAAAATGGCCCACAAATTAATGATTATGTTTCAATAAAGGATATAGATGCAACATTAATTAAAGTATATGGACTACTGATTAGTTTCATGAACCCTAAAATAACAGTTGCTATACATGTTTTTACTGACCTAGAAATAAGCTTGAATCTCCTTTTAAAACATAAGCCTATATTAGGCACCGTAGGAATTAAATATCTCATTTATATTGCAATCTTCTCCTTTAGCAGCTAGTCTTTGAAGTAACAGCATTGTGAAAGCAAAAATGAAAGTATTAACACCACGTGTAATAATCAGAAGTGATGTCTCAAAGACTAACAGATTTCATCTGATTTATATTCTTGATGTCTCCAGAAGGAGGGGATGCTGTGTTCTATCTTCTGGATATTCAGATTTCTAAAATTTAAAGTAACAGTTAAATTAGCTTTGAGTATTTTATATATATTTGAATTCTTACCACCAATGGTCACAGAAACTCAACAGCAGACCCACTTCTATCCTCAACTATTTCACAAAGACTAGCTGGATATGGAACCTTTGGGACTCACAAATGGTCTATTCATCACCTTATTTTATGACTCTTCTCTAGTTCTCATTATCAATATCTTAGTTTATTGGTTTACTCTTCCCTGGTACTGATTCATTCCAAGGTGACTGGCTACGCAAAGACCCCCTGATGTGAGTCATGTAAATACTTTGCATTTCCGTTTATTCACAGATACCTTTTTGGTGGCACTGTCCCTATTCCACTGTCTCTAAATTCAAGCAGGTCCTTTACTTGTGATTCCTGCCTTTATTCCATTCCAAAGACCTTGTGATAGTCACCTTCTGCTCTTAAGTCCTGACAGGATGATCACTGATAGAGTCCCCGAGATTAAGAATAGCAGTTTTCAAGTTACTGTGATTACACACTTGCTTGATTTTCCGTGGGTATTACTCATTGGATTTAATGAATGTTTATTTGATCAGGATTCAAACTCACTAGTTATGATTTTATGATCTCAGGTTTCTGTCCTTCAACAACACAGTCAATTAGATCACTTCAGATACGTCCTTTAAAAGAAAGTGCATGCTTAGTTCTTATGTAGATTGTGGCTACCCAGATGTCTTTTTTCTTTTTCCTATCCGGCATCATCAAATGGTTGTCTTAGTTAGCATTTTGGTCGTTATGTTTCAAAACAGGCCAGAGATGCAAGGGAAAGAAATGATGTAAGAAAACAAGCCTGGTTACCATGGCAAATAGATGTATAGTATTTCCCAGGATAAATGTAAACCATTGATCAGGATTTTTATTCACTTCATAACTCTTCTTTGGTATCTTGAAATATATCTATCTTAATATGAATCACAGTGTAATAATCAGTAGAAACATGAAGTTGTGGCCAATATACAATACCTACATTCTAAAATGAATAAATAGAGTTTTGAGCCAGAGAAAGAAAATACTAGACAGGTTTCCAAAGTATATGGATAACCAAGAAAGACTAACAGTCCATATAAAGACAGCTAGGAACTGAATTTGGTGCAACAAATTCAGTGATGAAGAGCAGAGTATGGTGGGACTGAGTGATGTCTAAATTGCAACTAAACATGGTAAAATACATCCAAAATGGGTTTACAGTTAATGATTAAACATTCATTTAACTGAAAAAATTAAAAAGAAGCATTTATAAAAAAGATTCTACCCTACCAAAAAGTTAAGGAAAATTATTTCAACACTGACAGATAAGAAGCTGGCTAAAGCAATTTAAAACAACAACAATTTGTTGAACATCTATAAATGCTAGGCTGTTCCTGGTGCTAAGAATAGAGAGAGAGGTTGGGCTTATGCCTGTAATCCCAACACTTTGGGAGGCTGAGGCGGGCAGATCACTTGAGGTCAGGAGTTCAAGACCAGCCTGGTCAACATGGCCAAAACCCATCTCTATTAAAAATGCAAAAATTAGGTGGGCGTAGTGGCATGAGGGAGGCTGAGGCATGAGAATCGCTTTAATTCAAGAGGCAGAGGTTGCAGTGAGCTGACATCACACCACCGTACTCCAGCCTGGGAGACAGGAAGAGACTCTGTCTCAAAAAATAAAAAATAATAAAGAAAGACAAGTAGGAAGACACTATGCTCACTTATAAACTAGTCAAGGGGACAACAGCTTTATCACTCATTATAATACTATGATAAATGAGATAACTGAGGAATAACAAAGTTTTATGCAAGCATAATACCTGAGAGGTCATCCTATTCCTGACATCTACAGTTCTAGCTGCAGGCACACAGGCCTGAGATAGAAATAGGTACGTATTATAGCAGGTAGGAAGTCTCTCTATAACTCATTCTTATACATATTCCAGAGACTTGGGCATATGCTTCATGTAAACATGCACTCACCATTAAGAAACAGTAGAAACTTGGCAGTGTGCGGTGGCTCACGCCAGTAATCCCAGCACTTTAGGAGGCCCAGGCAGGCACATTTGAGGCCAGGAGTTTGAGACCAGTCTGGCCAACATGGCGAAAAGAAAAGGAAAAAAAAACAGCTGGGCATGGTGGTGCATGCCTGTAATCTCAGCTACTCTGGAGGCTGAGTCAGAAGAATCACTTGAACCCAGGAGGCAAAGATTACAGTGAGCCGAGATCGCGCCACTGTACTCCAGCTTGGGCAACAGAGCAAGACCTTGTCTCTAAAACAAACAAACAAACAAATAAACAAAAAGCAGTAGAAACTCAATAAAGAACGATACAGTTAAAAACCCAAGAAGTTAGCAAGCCGCAGTAGTAAGAACAGAGTTGAACAATTTGTAGTGACTCTAAATTACTAGATAAGAATTAGTAGATAAGAAAGTTGAGTAATTTGAGAGACTTGTAAGAAAAGCAGGAAAAGAAACTCATATTTTCAACAAAAGCTGCAGGTAGGTAGTTTTTTTTTTTTTTTTAAACTTCTGTTAGAGGCTGGAATAAGATGAAATTTTAATGAATAGTAATTATAAAACTTTAGTAAAAATCAAAATAATTGCTTTCTAAAGTGATGCACACTTAGGGCCTACTTATTTTGAATCAATTGTATTACAAAGGTAAACTTTACTATTTCACTTTTTTGAGAAAAGAAGAACTTCCCCTCCAACACACACTCACCTGGTAGAATATAAGTAATACAAAGCAATACAAAGTTTGAGGACCTTGGCCTTAAGGGCACATGTGTTAGACCATGACATTAGATGTTTATGAAACTGCAGAACTAAGTAGATATGCCAATACATTGCCTGTGGGAAGTGGCTCTATTTTTTAAATAAGAGTTGGGAAAATTTAATATCTTGAGGGATTAGGGTGTTTATCTGAAAACATTTATCTAAGAAAATTCTCAGACTCAGAATATATCTGTGTCTACTAATGGCTTATCCCTCAGGAAATTCTATAAGGAATTTGACATGCCTAAACCTGCATTCATATGTTCATTCATTCATTCATTCATTTATTTTTCCACCAATTTACATTTATTGAATTCATACTGGACCCTCAGGATACAAAGACATGGTTTTTCAAAGACTTTAAATCCAGTGCCTGAGACTCACAGGTAAAGAGTCTATTGCAATGCTAGTGTGATAGGGAACTAATATACACAACGCTCTCATGGCTGTTACTGGAGCAGCGCCTAGATCAGGTTAGCCTGTGGCAGGTCGTTTAAGTAAGACTTTCCACAAATGTCGTCTGTGTTTACTTTTGTAGGAGAAGAATGATAGTTAGGCAGGTGGCTGGGTGTAGTGGCTCATACCTGTAATCCCAGCACTTAGGGAGGCTGAGGTGGAAGGATCACCTAAGGTGAGAAGTTCAAGACCAGCCTGGACAACATGGTGAAACCCCATCTCTCCTAAAAATACAAAAATTAGCCCAGGGTGGTGATGCATGTCTGCAGTCCCAGTTACTTGGGAGGCTGAGGTAGGAGAATCGCTTGAACCTGGGAGGCAGAGGAGTTGAGATCACATCACTGCACTCCAGCCTGGGCGAGAGAGGGAGGCTCCTGTAATAATAATAATAATAGAAAAAAAAAAAAAGGCAGGTAATGAAGGGAAGGCTGGAAAAAGGCAAGGAGGAAAGATTATTCAATCTTCAAAAACTCCACGTGATTCAGGATGCCTGGACTATAGACTGTGAAAGGCAGATGATAGTGGATGCCGTCAGTAGGCTGTGGAGGGCATTTTATGCCATAATGAAGACTTAGGATTTATTTTGTTGGCTATGAAAAACCAGTGAAAAATTTATAGCAAAGGAATGACATAATGAGATTTGCATTTTGCTAAATTTATTCTGGCTGTAGTAAGATGGGAAACCAACAAGGAGGTTGATAAAACATTTAAGTGGGAAATAATGATATGGAGAAGGAGGATGGATTTTAGATTTGCAGTATGAACCTGACTTGGTAAACGAGTAAAATTGGTGGATGAAAAAACTGAATGTACCAGTGATAACTCCCAGGTTTCTGGTTTGGGAAACTGGTTAGCTGTATTCCTACTATCAGTACAGGAATAAAAGAAGAGAATCAGATTTTGAGGGTAGAAAAATGAATATGATTGTGAACAAGGATTTGGGAAGTTACAAAACATTCAGTTTTTGTTAACTAGAATGCTTCTGTATTGAGGGATCTGGAGCTCAAGAGAAGGATCTCAGGTTAGTTTATTAGTGCTGCCATAACAAAATACCATGGACTGGATGGTTTAAACAATAGTAATTGATTTCTTACAACTCTGGAGATGAGAAGTCCAAGATCAAGGTGTTGGCAAGTTTAGTTTCTCCAGAGGCTCTTTCCTTGGCTTGCAGATGGCTGCCTTCTCGCTGTGTTCTCACGTGGTCTTTCCTCTGTGCACATACACACATATCCCTGTTGTCTTTCTGTGTGCTCAGATTTCAATAAGTTTCAAACTTCTCTCTTTCTTTGTCTATCTTTTAATATGAGACACTTCACAGATATGCATGTCAACTGTGCACAGGGGTTGTGCTAATCTTTTGTGTATCCTTCCTATATTAGTATATATGCTGTCAAAGAGAGCACAAATTTCCTCTTTGTTTAAGGACACCCGTCAAATGAGACGAGGCTCCTCCCTCTTGGTCTCATTTTAACTTATTAATCACCTATTTAAAGTCCCTATCTCCAAATACAGTCATATTTAAAATACTGGGGGCTAGGGTTTCAACATATGAATTTTTAGGGAGACACAAGTCAGTCTATCACAGATCTGATCTGCTGATAGATCTGGCTCATTGACTATAGTTGGTAATTTAAAAGCACAGCAACAATGGATGGTATACCCAGGGAGAATGTGAAAACTAGGGGAACTTTTGGCTGAGAAGGAACCAAAGAAATGTTATTGTGGACATAGAGAGAGGAATTAACACAGCTATCTACTTCAGAGGGGTCAGAGCAGTAGATTATTTAGGAGAAAACTCTGTTATAAAAGCCAACAAAGGTATTTCAACAGGTAGGAGGGGTCAGTAGCTTTCATTACTCTGAAAATGTCACCAACATGTCTGAAATGTATCCATTGTATACAACATCAAAGAGTATATTGATTATTGTAGTGAGAGTGGTTTTTGGAGTAGAATTTTAGAGTTTGAGTGAATGAACTGTAGGAAGTGAAAATTTTTCCTTTATATTGGAGTGAACTTTTGCTTTATGGTTTTTTATTTTTCTATGTCAGGAAGAAAAGGAAGGAGTAACAGGACTCAAAGAAAGATTTTCTAAATAAGCAGACGTCTACATTATAGTGAAAGAATCACTGAACAGAAGTAGGTTGAACATACTGTAGAACTAGGAGATAATCCATTAAGGAAGGTCCCTGAGGAAGCAGAAGGAGATGAAAATAAAAGAGCAGGTGAGGATAGGCTTTGAAGGAAATAAAGACTGCTCTTTGAAGATAGGAAGACCATGAGAGGCTTAGATGCAGATAAATTTACAAAAAAAGGGGTGGGGATAAGCTGAGAAAGTTTTAGGAAGCATGTTTTGAGGAATGAGAAAGAATCAGCTAAATCATAAGATCATTCCTGTGTGATATTTCTTCTACCCACTTTCAGTAAAACTGAGTGAAGAAGGAATATGTAGAATGATGCAGGTTTGACGGTTTTAATTGGGGAAATAGATCAAGGGGCAGAAAAAACTGGCAAGACAGTGTTTGAAAGGATGTAACATTGAATATAAGCTGTGTCTAGTTTTAAGTGGTGAATGGATCACAGATGTGGACATTAAAATGCTGTGGAATGATAAGATCTGGTATAGAGGGGAGTCTCCTATGTATGAGAGCGGTGAGGAGAAGCGAGAAGATGATTGAATGGCCTGGTTTTCTAGGAAGTGAGTTGGTTGCTGTTGTACAGTGAGTTGGCATGCTTATTTAATGCAACAAATATTTATTGAGTGCCTCCTCTATCCAGATCTCAGGTAGATCACCTATGGCAGGGACCCCCAACTCCCGGGCCGTAGACCGGCATCAGTCTGTGACCTGTTAGGAACCACGCTACATCGCAGGAGATGAGCAGTGGGCTTCTGAGCATTACTGCCTGAGCTCCATCACCTGTCAAATCAGATTATCCAATCAGCAGCAGCATTAGATTCTCACAGGATTGCAAACCCTATTGTGAACTGTACATGAGAGGGATCTAGGTTGCACGCTCCTAATGAAAATCTAACTAGTGGAAAAACTGTCTTCCATGAAACTGGACCCTGGTGACAAAAAGGTTGGGGACCCCTGATCTATGGCATTTGTGGAGGATTTTATGGTTAGCACACTTGGTAAACAAATTCAAAAGAAAACTAATCTTATCTCTTTAGAAATGAACATATTTACATGCACAAACATAAAAGCTGGAATGGGGAAATTTATGTAGTTGGAAGATAGCTATTAAATGTAAACAAACATAATTATAGTCTAGACCAAGGACTAGCAATCTTTTCAGAGGTAATAATAACACCAATGTTCTATATTCATCCATTTTCTTTTTCTTTTTCTTTTCTTTTTTTTTTTTTTTGAGACACAGCCTTGCTCTGTCGCTCACGCTGGAGTTCAGTGGCCCGATCTCCTCAGCTCACTGCAAGCTCCGCCTCCTGGGTTCACGCCATTCTCCTGCCTCAGCCTCCCGAGTTGCTGGGACTACAGGCCACCACGCCTGGCAATTTTTTTGTATTTTTAGTAGAGACGGGGTTTCACCTTGTTAGCCAGGAAGGTCTCTATCTCCTGACCTCGTGATCTGCCCACCTTGGCCTCCTAAAGTGCTGGGATTACAGGCATGAGCCACCATGCCCGGTCCTATTCATCCCTTTTCAAAAGCCAGACCCCAGGAAGCTGGAGGGAGGTGGGGCAAAGTTTTACAGTGAATTTCTGATTTCACTCAGGGTGATAAATCAGACTCTTGGGGAGGTTGGTGGTGGCTCTGGACAGCAGCAGGAATGGGGATCTAGTTAGGAACAAACCATGAGCCTATGACAGGCTGAAAGCCCACCCCTTCTCCATCTTTGGGAGGTTGCCAATGTCTGATTTAACACTATCCAAGGAATGATCATTAAAAATAAAAAAATAACTATCAACTAGCAGAAAATATAAATGGTAAGCATTAGCACATATTTCACATGTTTATATTTGGTTCTCAGATTGACCTAGAAAATGAAGTCTGGAAAATTCTATACGATCCTGAAAAAATGATACATTGGTCTGGATGGTAGAATAAGTTGGAGAAATGTTTAAGCCAAAATGCAGTATTAGCAATGACTTTTTATTTTATTTTATTAATTTTCAGGGTTTTGGTGTACAAGTGGTTTTGGTTACATGGAAAAGTTCTTTATTGGTGATTTCTGAGATTTTAGTGCACCCCTTATACTGAGCAGTATACACTGTTCCCAAAATGTAGCCTTTTATCCCTCAACCCCTCTAAGTTCAAGAAGACTATGGTCCTGCAGAAAGCTTTATATGTAATTAACACATCTTTATCTTTATAGGCAGTAGACTCAGATTCCGTTAAAAGTTAATGTGTACCCTCCCTCTAGCCTTTATTATTACTGTTGTTGCTATTACATGTGTTAGTGTATGTGAATTTAATGCTTAAAAATGTATCCGATTGGCTACTATGGAAAAAAACTTGACTCATAAGAGTTTTAGCACGGGTTAAGATCTGAAAGTTTTCTCCCAGCCTCTTATCACTGGCGCAGACTTCACAATTCATGGAAGCCACCAGTGAGATGACATTGCCTCAGGCAGTTACTATTTTTATATTCTATAACTCGAGGAGTTCAGGGTTTGGGAAATCATTAAACTTTTTTTGTCCTTTTAAAGCTGGAGACAGCAATTGTAGACAGCCTACCAGTGGGTTATCTTTTTGTGTCTCTTTACCTGTGGAGAAGCCTACTAGCTGGGACATGTAGTTAAATAGTTTTTGTTTTTTTATATCCAGGGCACCAAGTCAAAAAATGGTGGTGACAGTATTTCACCACTCATTATTTCTTCTTCGGATTCTACCAATTTATCTAAATTCCATTGTTTATAATAGTCTAGCCAGTTAAAAAAATCACAGGGTTACTTCAAAAGCCAAATAAGTGTAAGCTCTATATTACTGTTTGCATGATAATTTGGGGGAACTTGGAGAAGGACATGGCAAAAAATCAAGATATATATTTGTACTCTATACACAATTTCACTCTTGAACAATTCATTACAGCTTGGACTTCAGTTTTAAACATGTGAGATAATGAGGCTAGACTCTCATCATTTTCTTTTCCTCTTGGAAAAAAAGTAAGCTGAGCAACTCTGTTTATTAAGTCCTATTTATTTGGTTCTACTAAGATCCATTTTCAATGTCTTAATATTTTACAATTATTATGCCTTCCCTAAAAGGAAAGAAAGTTACCAATCCATTTATACACTGAAAGTGTAAAGAATAGACTGTTAAAATTCTTCCTTAGAAGAGCTGTTTAGAAACAGGATCATCTGCAAAACATTTTTTAAAGGAATGGATCAAATTTTGCAATTGGTCCTAGATAACAAAGAAAATGCCAATGCAGTGAAAGATAAAATGAAATGATTTGGTAGCTCTAGCATCATAAATATCAACGAGCACTGTAATTTTAATATTGCTGAAATTGGCACTAGGGCATTATTGATTTTCTGTATCATCTAATGGTTTCCTGCAAATATCTTTTATAAAAGTGCCTTATATTTCTTCTTAATAATCTTTTCTCGAGTCATATACTATCAAATTCTGCAGAGCACTATTCATTCAGCAGTAAGTTAAAGTCATTAAACATATTTCTGTTAAAATTTTATTAGACCTGAACTAATATCCTGAAACTGATGCAATGTAATTTTACTATTCAACCAACCACCTTGATGTTTTATGTTAAGAAACATTTTGAAAAATCAAAAAAATAAATTAAAGGACAACTCGGATATATTAGAATTTTGTTTGCTGGCATTTTTAATGAAGGGATAATTATTTTAAAGGCCTGTTGTTATAAAGACTTTCCTTTCTCAGAAAACCCTTTTACTCTTTTTTTCCTCGATGCTTTCACTTGGGCAAAAGAGGTAATCTCAGCTCACGACTTATGTGAAATGTGTTTTAATTTTGTTCAATTCCCAGCTGCTTTACATCTTGACACAGAAGAATTACTGCATCACACAGTGTTGGAAAGATAGGAGATAGAATATAATTACTGAACTTTATGTTACCATCGATGTGTGAAATTTTTCAAGGAAGAAAATCCATTCATTTTGATAATATAAGCACACTGGTTAAATGTGCAACCTTGTCCCAGTTTTTAATTTTTTTTCTCTAGTAAACCATTATTTGAGAGTGCTTCAGTGAATTTTGATTTTATTTTGGAGTTACGAGATGCACACATTTTAATGTATGCGTGATTCCTCTGAGTTACTCAGGTATAATAAACTTCTTAATGAGATATTTAAATGTACTCTGTTTTTTCTGGCTTCTGGTGAGGGCTGTCAGAATACAATGAGTTTACTTTGGTATTACATGTTGTCTTTACCTTCTCACACCTGAGAAGCATATTTGTTTCTTGTGAGGGAAAAAAAGCTGAGATCAGGGTAGAGTGACAAGTCTGTCACAGCCATCTCTTTGTTCTCTTTTTATTTTTACTCTCCTTCTGAAGCTCAATAAAGAGACAAGTTTGGGCATATTTTTGTCTACTGAGTAGGGACAGAAATTAGATTATTATGAGAAAGATATATTTGGTTGAAGAACTCTAATGCCTCTTAGCTAAAAAGAAAACCATTAGGGTATGTCCCTTGCTTGCCAGTATTTCTTAAAACCACTCTTAGGAATGGAATATGGGGCTGCGGGCTCGTTAATCTCACTCAACTTGGTGCTTCCTAGATTCTTATGACATACATGCATCAATCTGATCCAGTCAGATGCCACTCCTTAGATTTTTGTATACACTCAGTATGGGGTTCATATTTTTCTTCTTTCCTTTATTACTGTAATTATTGGAGATGCAGATGAGATAAAGACAACATGATACCCCAAACCTTGATCCCTGGATGGCTGCAAGGATTTTGAGACCACTTTGAAGCTGTATGCAGAAGACTTTATAAGTACGTGCATCTACAGTTTTCTGGGGAGGTATACAGTTTTTATTAGAATCTTAAATGTCTCCCAAAGTTAAGAATCTTTGTAAATGGACCGCATCACTCTAACTAGCAGTCATATTATGTTTTCCTTATCACATTTAAAATAAGAAATCAAACCCTTTGCTACAGTAAGAGTCTTATTCCACCAAGGGAAAAAGAGGCTAGACTTCAAATAAATCTGCTACTCTACACCCAAGAAGTGATTGTTGATTGAAGTTCAGCTTGTGATGTACTTCCTCCTTATGAAGTCTTTTGCATGACTTAGAGTCTTTTTTCTGTATATTTCCTTCTGTCTCTTTCTCCCTCTCCTCTTACCCTTTCTGCAATTGTTCTTTGATTTGGTATAGATAAAAAGAATAAATGTGAGAACTGAGATACACTGAATATATTTGTGCCTAAAATTTCTTTACTCTTTATTTCCTAACTACAGAGGTTTGTATTTTATTTTTTTATTTTTCATTTTTGTTTGTTTGTTTTCCCTTGCTTTACTTAGAGAACATATATGAGTGGCAAGTAAAATGAGCATTATCCTTTGATGGAGTTTGTTGTTCAGTGAAGGAGGCTAGTGGTTAGAAGTCAGGCTAACTGTGCTAACTTAGCCTAACAAATTTAGGGTTGGGTCCAGAGGGCAGACCTGAGGGATGCTCTTGCAAGAGCTTATGCATGTCTCACAATGTGAACAAGAAACAAAGAAATAACAACATTCTTATTTGTATCTATGCTGAGTTCTCACTGAGTAAATACAGGGTAAAAAATTCCTAATCAGAAGTTCTCAAGGGTGGCCTAAAGTATCATTTACATTCTGGGACTCTATTTTATCAAAATTGTATTATTTTCATACCAGATTACTGATTCTTTAAGTAAAACAATGGCATCTTTTACTTTATTATCTTTAGAAAGAAACTGGGTCCCTGACACATAGGTATTCAAAACTGGCCAATTACATTTATCTTTCTTCTGCAGAAGGAATTTGGTATTTCTCTTTGCTGATTGTGTTCTTTCTCTTTATTCCTGCTTTTCAAAACCATACATCACAATGTTCTTTAGATCTCAAATGTCCCCTCTTCCTCTCCCTACCCAAAAGAGCATACTTAGAATCATGGCTAACAGTTTGCCAGATTGATCCATGATGTAAAATATTTCATGATATAATGCTGGACAGGCATGATGCACTCGCATGTAAATACTTGTCAAACCTACTTGATCTTTCAAAATAAAGTCCTTTAAATTTTTTGAAACACTTACATACAATAATAGTTTTCTTAATAATTATGCCCTCCCCTCCAGTACTATTTTCTGATTTGAAATTTTATTTGTCTAATCAAAAACTTAATATTTAATACATTGTTATTTGCAAAAAATATGGACCGTATTTGAAATATTATCTTTAATTACTAACGGAGCATCTGCAGATTTATACCTGATTGGGTGTGCATGTTTATGAATTACTTCCCTATCTGTTACTTGAATAATTGTGCTTGTAATAAACAGAACCACAGAAAGATCCAACCTACTTTGATCACTGCAAAATTATTTGAGGAAAAAAAGATGGGTTGTATGAGTCAATTATCGTAAAGAGAATGTAAAGTAAATGACTTTAACAATTTCTTTTAGATGAGTAAAAGCAGCACACAAAATCTCCCAATTCTCCTTCTTCCTCTTTAACTGATTTTATGTTGTTTTTATTGCTACCAGTCCACAGGCATACACAACACCGTGCCTTCATACACTGAAGGAATGAAAGCTGTTGACATTACTTGGAAGAAAATAAAGAACTGGAATCTGTTTTTGTGCTATACAGGTATTCAACTCAGTCAAATAAAACAGTTAATGAGGAATTAATTTAAGATACTGAAAAGTGCATTGGTGTATCAAGTAAATTTGTACATGCACAATAAATTAAGCTTAGCGGTTGCCTAGGAGAGAAGTAAATATGTCACATTCAACTTAAATATCTGGTGTATTTTAAAATTTAGACCTATAGAAAGACATAAATAACTGCCAACTAATCAATCACCCAACTCTTAAACAAAATCAGATTATTTCAGCAATTATTCAATGGTTTTATGATGATGATACACAACAGTTATTTTCTTCAATGTCCCTTAAATATCTACTTGTTTGCACTAAAACATGAGCAGCAAGAAGTCACTAGATTTATAAACTAGAGTGCCACTGCACTCTTCTGGAACAGTTATCAGCATTTTATGGCCCTGGGTTTTAAAATCTGGTTAAGTAAACCACATCATCGTGGATTTTGCAAAATGAAAAGCAATAAGCCAGAACAAATTATAATTAAATACAGTATACTATATCTCTGAAGATAGTTGTATGTTTTACTTTTCTCCGGATTAGATCTGGGACTCTAAGACGTTAACTTGGTAAATATTTTTCTACTATGTGGTTTGAGCATTACAGTAAAGTTTACCTAACTCCACACATCTCACCTACAGATTTCTCTGCTTAGAATAATTACTGAATCACTAACGTGACAGCCAAGGCATCTGGAAAGCCGTAGATGCAACATGGAATCAAAGCTTTAGGGACTGAAAATCAAGGGTTCATAAATTCTGTTTTCTCACCAACATAATTGTCCTTGACACATGTCCTTATAATTTTACTTGTGCTTGAAAACCTATAACATGAAACTATCTCAAAATATTGGGAGCTATGTGGCCTCTGCTAGTTAGATAATTATTATCTTTTAAACGTTGATGCTAAATACGTATTTTTTGTTGTTTATATCTTTCTGTCTCCCGTTCTCTTTTCCTTCATTTCTTCTCTTCCTCCCTTCCTCCCTTCATTTCTTCTCTCCTATTAAATAAGTTATTATATGAATTATACCCTGAGTATAGCAGTGTATTACATTCAAAATACCAAGATACAAATTTGGATCAGTCTGGTGAAGGTTCAAAGCATATGTATAATTTTACATGTCCTAATGACTATATTCAAAGTTGCTGATGATTGGTTTATAGTTTGGCCAAGGCAGAAAAATAAATAAGTAGTGTGCCAAATAAGCAAAAGCAGTTGTTTCTAAAGCCAAAGACATTTATGATGATAAGAAGGCCGAAAAACCAACCAACCAACAAAACTAAAACACAGAAACAGTGGAAACTGCCTAAGATTAACCACCCACGATTCAAAGTGTGTGTGTGTGTGTGTGTGTGTGTGTGTGCATGCTCGCATAAACATGCATGTGTATGCCTTCACAAAAGTGTCAGTTTGGAAAAAGAGATTTGGTATTGAAAGGAAGGCCACAACTCTCGGTCATTAAAGGTCATGGAGAAATTACCTGACATGCTTAGACCTCTTTTCTCCTATGCAAATATCCTGGAACTATAATTGAATCACTGAGCACAAGTACTCTAATGTCCCTAGAATATTAATTGTGGTATATAATAATGGTGATGAAACTAATTGGTGTTTCTTGAAAGATAGGAAAGAAACTGCAGCTGAATGTTGGGAAATATTGTAGTGCATGTTTTCACTACAACCTCTCCTGTAGACACATTATTCTGGAATTGTATCCATGACATAGTATCAAGTAGAAACACATGCCATATTACAGGAAAGTAATCATGTAATCATCTGTATGTAAGCACATTTTTGTGAGCATAGAGAAAAGTAGGAACTATAAATATAGATAGGTTAGCATTGGTTATCTCAGGGAGATGAAGCCAGGGTAGAATGGTGGAGGTAAATGATTTTTTCCTTATACCTTGTATTTCTATTGTTATATCAATCCTATAATTAAATAATTTAGTAAACTTAAAAAGTGAAAGTTAAAAAATTGAAGTTTTTAAGGTTTCATTTATCATGTTTAGCAAAACCATCATAAAATTGGAAGATTATCATGAGTTGTCATCTTTTAATTATCCAATTATTTAAAAAAACTAAAGCAGGTGGGAGGCATAAAATAATTTTGTGAAAAAAACCCTGCATTTTTGTTATTTTAGTCTTCTTATTGCTGATTGTTCAATGGATCATAAACTAATCTCATCTGTAACCTCTTTTTTGTTGTTGTTGTTAATCTAACCAGTTGAGTGAATTCTGGTAGTAAGATATGTAGTAATATGAGTACTAAGAAAATGCTTCAAGAACGTCTATGAGGAAGAAATTAAATTACGTTCAACCTACCATGTACTGCTACATGGTGCAAATGCACCCTTCCAAATGATACTATACATCAGATATTTGTCTAGAGGGACATGTTGTGTTGCAACTGCGGTCAGGCCCAGAGGATTTGGAGAGATGCATAGGACAGCTGAGGATCAATAAACAGTTCTAGTTATATTTCTGCTTAGGACCCTTACATACAAGGGTAAGGCTTCTGTTGAAACATCTTCCTAGCCTGAAAGCATTCAGATGAATCAACCAATGTGCTGGCAGTCATTTAGTGATTTAAAAAGCATTGGGATATATTGAAGAAAATGAGTAGGTGACAGATATTAGGATTAGGTACAGATCTTTATTCCATCCTCACCTTCCAGCTTTAATCTTTTTCTTTGGTGCTTTTGTTTTGGTAGTTGATTTGGTGCCTAAGCCGCATTTTATCTGAAGTAAGAAAGGCAAAGAGAATTTGAAGAATAATTTCATCTTTATTTAGGAACCAAAAAAAAAGAATAAATATTCTATTCGATATGTTACTTCAATGTGCTTCCCCTCACACATCACAAATAGCACACATATTTTATGTTCTTTGTAGAGTATGGCTATTGCAGAGACATGCAATAGAGAGATCCATTGTGTAGAACTGTGTCACAAAGAATGGAATGTAATCTTATCATTGAAGCCTTGTTCATTTGAGAGATATGTTGGGATATAGATATGACTCAGTTATGTAGTACTTTCTGATAATAAAAATGATAATTGTTATAATGAGATTTTTTTTTACCGGATTAAAAACAATACTACTCTAAATTCTTAGAGGCATTTAGGAGAAGATTATAATGCTTATTCAATTAAATGTTAGTAAAAATGTATGCCATATTTTGCCAACCCTCTCTTTGGCAAACACTGTGTAGCCAAGGATGAAAACCATAGGGGAGGCAAAATTTTACCTCTATTCTCTTGGGGTTTTTCAGCTGGGCCTAAAAATTAAACAGATCTAAGACAGACTAACAGGCGAAAAGCACACAGATTTACTTAATATAAGTTTTGCCTGACATGGGTGCCCTCATCAGGTAATGAAGAGCCAAAGAATTGGCAAAACCTAAATACTTTTATAATAGGTTGAAAAAGGAAAGGCGATTGCACAGGGAGAACACCCTCTAGTTTCATGTCCTGCTTTCAGGAAGAAAAAAGGCAGGCTCATGGAGCCCTTTGTGTATTTGCTGCTTTTGTTTAAAAATACCTGTAGCTCGGCTGGGCGCGGTGGCTCAAGCCTGTAATCCCAGCACTTTGGGAGGATGAGGCGGGCGGATCACGAGGTGAGGAGATCGAGCCCATCCTGGCTAACACGGTGAAACCCCTTCTCTACTAAAAAATACAAAAAAAACTAGCCAGGCGTGTTGGCGGGCGCCTGTAGTCCCAGCTACTTGGGAGGCCGAGCCAGGAGAATGGCGTAACCCAGGAGGCGGAGCTTGCAGTGAGCTGAGATCCGGCCACTGCACTCCAGCCTGGGCGACAGAGCCAGATTCCGTCTCAAAAAACAAACAAACAAACAAACAAACAAACAAACAAACCTGTAGCTCAATGTTATCCTAATATCAAAATGGCATATTTTGGCTGTAGCATATTTTGCCACCTTTAACACTCCAGGCATTATCCCAACAATGGGCAAAAGCTTAAAGTCCACTCACAGAGTAGGTTGTCCTTAAAAGAGTCTTCATCATATTATTTAATTTTCTAAGAAATGTGTACAGTGCCATTCACCGAAAACCTGAGTATTTCTCACAGACCTCCTGCTCTCTTCTTCTTCTTCTCCTTCTCCTTTTCCTTCTTCTCTTTTGAGACGAAGCCTACCTCTGTCATCCAGGCTGGAGTACAGTGGCATGATCTTGGCTCACTGCAGCCTCCTCCTCTCAGGTTCAAGCGATTCTTGTGCCTCAGCCTCCGGAGTAGCTGGGACTACAGGCGACCACCACCATGCCTGGTTAATTTTTTGTATTTTTAGTAGAGATGAGGTTTTACCATGTTGACCAGGCTTGTCTTGAACTCCTGACCTCAGGTGTTCCACCTGCTTCGGTCTCCCAAAGTGCTGCGATTACAGGTGTGAGCCACAGTGCTTGGCCTCCTTTCTTCTTTTACTGAGGTGAGTTCATCCTCTAAGCTTCAGGAACCTATGGCCATGACTAATAATCATGACTAATGATATCTTAGAATATTTTATTATTTTAAAAAAATAACAGTTCAACTCCTTCTTGACTGTAAAGTGTTAGAGAAATAGAGGTTTTGGTCTCAGCTTCCAGGAGCAATACAGATGATTCATTCGGGTGATTAAGAGAGTCAACTCTCTATTCCACTCCCTGACTCCACATCATTATTTAGCTTGAGATATCAACCTTATTGGGTATGATCTTCACTATTCTGGTGATGGGTACTCTAAAAGCTTAGACTTCACCATGACACAATACATGCATGCATGAAATCTGCACTTGTTCCCCTTAAATATATAAAATTAAAATCAAAATAAATAAAAGTCTTACCTACACATCATTTGAAAATTTCCTCACTTAAGAGAGGACCTAAAGAAAGTAATATTTAACACTCTTTCTCTTACCCATCTCAATTTCTAGAAAAAGACCTATTGGATGGTTTCTTTTTAAATGCTGGAGCTAGAGGGAAGTTATGTAATAAGAATATATTTCTTACAAATAAACCATTAACTGAGGCCAAGAGCACTGTATTCCTTGATTGAAACTACAGAGCATGTTATAATACAACATATTCTTCCTAGAAATCTTTAATGACTTTATACTAATCCCATTGCTACTTTCATACATAAGCAAGCCTTAATTCATATAATGATATGAATTTGCACATTTGAATATAATGATTTTTGAAGACCATCCTGGGTGCCAGACCTTCATCAATAATAATGGCATGGTTTGTGTTTTTATAGCAAACTAAGGCTAAACAAACTTAACATAAAAGTTATTTCTATTGAAATCCAACCAAATGGAAATAAATAGGAGGTAATAATATATAGGGAAAATAAATGATCCGTTCTTAATTGAAGATTCCTTTCCACATTCACTTTTGTTTTAGTTAGAGAAAAGACATTTTCTTGATTAGGAAGCTTTCTTTATATAATCATTGCTTCTCTTTTGAAAATTAAAAAGAAAGAATGCATGCATTTTAGTCATAAGACTGGATATTCACTGGTAACTACTTTTAATTGGAAGAAAGACTTTGGAACTGATGATAGGAGTCAGAAGTTGCTTTCTTCTTGGCCATGAGTTATGAAGTTTAAAATAATAGTAGAATCTGGATAATATATTTGAAAGTAGCAGTAAGTCATGCCCATATGTTGCAGAAAGGGGGAAATTATAACAACTTATTACATTTCTTGTAACAAATATATTAACCATGCCCACCCATAACATCGCACCCACACTGAACCTACAGAATCTGTGTGTCATTGGAGGTGATGAGTATTCTTACTGGTCTCTGCAGCAACTAGAAAATCTAAAAGTAATCTTTCTTGCTATATTTTCCTTAATTACATTTGACTCTTGAACAACACAGGTTTGAACTACATGGGTCTGCTTCTATGTCTATTTTCTTTCCAACTAAATGCACTAATTACAAAAATGTATTTGTGGGATACAAAACCCTAGTTTTCCTACAGGCAGGTTCTGCAGGGTTCTGCAGGGCTGACTACAGGACTTCAGTATGTGAAGATTTTATTACACGTGGGGTTCCTGGAACCAATCTCCCATGTATACTGAGGGATGGCTACAGTTTTATGTTTAAATATAAATGTCTCATTGGATTGTCATAAGAGGACAGTTGCAAATTTACTTACTATTCTCTACTCCTGGTATGCAATGAATACTACAACATCTTAATCAAAGAAAACTTACACAATTGCAATGTAAATGTATGAGGCAACCATGCATTTGCCAGTAATTTTCTACTATTGTATATATAGAATTTAAATATGACACGTAATTACACACACAAATATTTCCCTCCACATGGTGCCTTTGATATTGCCGTGTTTGTTAGATTAAGGACTCTAGTCAAGGAGACTGCATGGTTGTCTTATCTGTAGCAGAATTTTGACTCAGTAAAGGTTAATAAAGAGTTTGGAAGAGGGAGCTCTCCCCTCTCAGCCCTATTGTGGGATGATAGGTGGGATCCATTCATCTTAGAGCTAGAATCCAAAGACGTGCCATCTATATAACTTTACACAAATGAAGACATGGCAGGACCAGAGGGAAACTGTGAAGTCTCTTGAGTTTGGACGCTCTTCTCTCTTTCTCTTTTTCCCTCCATTAGTGGTATATTTGCTGCTTCTCCTTCTGCAGTCTTGACCCCTGAATTTTAGGCACCCAGGACTTTCTTGTTTTCTAACTCACTAATCCTAACAAAAATTTATTATTCATTTAGTTACGTACCAAGGACTGTTATGTATAAAGTTAGGAATATTCAAATTTGTTTATATACTTTATCTCTCTTAGGTGTTTAAGTTTGAAAGAAGTTAAGTTCATCTTTTTATTTTCTTAGTACTCAACTAAGTTCTGCTGGTGTAGCCCAATCCCACAATGCCTACCATATGCTTCATAATTGTTGAATTAATGTGGTGTGTGGAAGAAGTACATCTTCAATTAATGCATTGTATTGACTTGTAACACAGTATTTTGATGTAAGGCAGTAAGATGATTATAATAATGATTAAGAGAATGAATACCAGTCCTTGGATGTTGGGGCTAGGTGCCTGACAAGTGGTAACTAGCTGTTTGGAAGTAAATAACTGGGACCGTTTTCTTTCAAGGTTTGAATATTGGTGTGTATGATGGTGCTGCTGATGTGGATAATGATTTCATTTTCACATAGTATTATGGAAAACAGTAATGGTGGAAAATAAAGCTCAGAAAACTGGTCCAATGAAGGGAGAAGAATATTAAAAACAAACAAACAAGTTTGGTTCCTTAAAATCATGCTTATTTCAATCGCATATGTGAACTGTTTACCACTTATGCTTAAACTCCATGTCACTTAGTAGACATTACGTATATCACATTTGCCAAATTAAATTTAGTTGATTAAAACAATGTAATAACGACTCTGTCTTAATGTTTTGGGGCTTATTCTGCATGGTGGTCTGCATCTAATCCATGAAGGAGTACAAATGCAGAGATTTTTCTAGATGTTGAAGATATAGCAGGAACAGGGGAGACTCAATTTCTCGCTCTCTTGGAGCTTAAAACTATCACTATTGATAAACCTTCCTTTCTGGAAAAGAAAAAAATCACCTCTTGTGTGAAATATCAAGAACCCATGTGCAATTTTCTTCATGTGAGGTTGATTAGATGTATTAATCAAATTTTGGTGGAAATGTGGATTAAATTTTAGGTTAACTAGCATGCAGGCCAGTTAGTTTCTTTTAATAAATTTACATATATATACTAGAAAAATCCTTTAGAATGAGTTTTATTGGTCAAGAATAAATCTAGGTAATATGAATTTTCATAAATCTATTCACTATTGAAAGTAGTCACAAGGCAAAACACATGCATAAATGACATAAATTAAGAGTAAAATCTTCCCCCTTTTTTTTTGTTTTTGAGATTGACTCTCACTCTGTTGTCCAGGCTGGAGTGCAGTGATGTGATGATAGCTCACTGCAGCCTTGACCTCCTGGGTGCAAGTGATTCTCACTCCTCAGCCTGTGGAGTATCTAGGACTACAAGGGTACGCCACCATGCCCTGCAAATTTTTAACTTTCTTTTTGTAGAGGTGGGGTCTTGCTATGTTGCCCAGGCTGGTCTTGAACTCCTGGAGTCAAGTGATCCTCTTGCCTTGGCTGAAATTACAGCCTTGCTGGGATTACAGGCATTAGTCACCTTGCCTGGCCTCAACTTGCTGTTTTTGAAGGTCCTAGGGACAAGGCTACTTTACAATAGCATGGACACAAATAGTTCAATCTTTTGTGCAGAACTAGACTCTGTTATAGCAGAGACCTGAGGGTAAACTCTTCTACCTACCAAGAGCCAGCCACAGACCCAAATGAGGGCCAATATAATAATGGCAGATAAAATCTGATCTATATACACACATATATATGTGTACATATATGTGTACATATATGTGTGTATATGTACATATATGTGTATATATGTATATGTACATATATGTGTATATATGTATATGTACATATATATGTGTATATATACATATGTGTTTATGTATGTGTGTATATACATACATATATGTATATAAACACATATATATATCATGCCTGTTTTCACATCTGTTATGAGAAAGTCATCTGTTTATTTATAATAACATGTGTTCAAACTATTCTTTACTGTTTTTGACCAAATTTTTAAAAATGGTGTTTGTTTATTGGAAATAAACAATCATCCCAGAATTAGCAGTATGAATGCAAGGAACTTAATTCCACTTCTATGCATATCTAGTTTAGCAACAATGTCTCTTCTTGACACATGGCTATAGCTGTTTATTTCTTCTACATGAATAACTTCCCCAAAACAGATTTTTTTTTTTACCCCCTTTAAGCAAGTTCTGTTACAAAGCTATTTTCCCTTGTCTTTTTGCTGTAAAAGTTTTCTTGGGATGTGAGTTTGCTGTATTTGTGTGTGTGGCCCAGAGGCCTCGTACAGTCTCAGCTGGATTGGTCCCTTGGAAAGAGAAATAGCTAACATATCACATTTTATGATGAGGCTGCCAGATTGCTGTTCCCCTTTACACACCTCCTAGTCGTTCTGCACGAGGGACTCCCTAGGGTGAATGTGAGAGATAAATGAGATGTTGAGGGGAATAATAATTTTGCACAAGGTGAAAGAATAAAGGAAAAGTGAAAAACATTCCTGCTTAGCCACAGGATAAGTCATATTAATTAGTCTGCACATGACACAACTCCACAAGTGGAAATGAAATTTATGAAAAAGGAACCATAAAATGGATACACCTCATAGATAAATATCACTTGAGTGCTACACTTCACAGGTTTTCCACATTGTATAAAATTACCTCATTATTCATGACCTTATTAAAACACATTATAGATACACTTGGATATGAATCTTAAATACTTAATCTCAGTATGCTCTGTGTATTTAAAAATATAATGAAAGATCCGTTTCTACCATTTCCAATTTAGACATTTGCTTTACAGTGACGAATTATAAAAGGAAATAGTCTTCCATGGTTCATTTGGTAAAATACCTATGAATCAAGTCCAGTCCACAGTAATATAAGGAAGCAGTGCTATGCATAATCTAAAAAGCACAAACACACATTTGCCTTTGGAGCATATCCTTAAGTATTTTCGGTATGTTCCACCTTCTGAATTTTGCTTGGCTTAGGATGTTAAAAAGACTGTATTTATAAGTATATTACAACTAACGGTCAGGAATGCCAGGCCAGCCATGAAAAGGGATAGATGCTAGTATAAAACTTATTTCAGTATTAAATACACAATATAGATAATGCATAAGTCGATAAACAGTTGATAGAATACTAAAAGTTCCCCCACTTTGTTAAAATACTTGTATAAAAGAATGAACTAAATATAATTTGAAAGAACTGAAAACACAAGAAAGCTTGTAGATTGAGTGAATGCAATCAAGGCATGGCTTTTCTTCTTCAATTTTGAACTATTTGATTACATTGACTAGAAATATAGATATACATAATCACAATTATTATTGTAGGAAAATGATAGTGCTTGTTTTAGGATTTTAAAAATTAGAATGTAGATAAATTATTCATACTAAAGGAGGCAAATTTTCTTCCTCTTTAAAATCATTTTTGAGTGAGTGTACAGCTCAGTAGTTTTACTTCATTGTTTTTTAAAGGTGCTTTCACAAATATGTGAGGAAATGAGTAGGTCATGAACAATCTAGAATCAAGTTTAAAATTGACTTGGTTTATGTACATTTTTGTAGAAATACTTGAGCACGAGAGTTTGCTGGAAAACTCAATGTTCTTTAAGAAATATGTTTTTGCTATTAATATATTCCCTTTCAACTACTGCATATAAACAACTTTATCAACAAACTAGAGCTCTATTTCTTTAAGATTTGCCTATATCAGCATTGTTTCTCTTCTGTGATGAAAGGAGTAATCACTACAGTACAATAATTATTTTTTTACCAAGGAGTAATTAGGAATGCAACCCTGAATAAGTAATGGTGTGTAAATTACTGCTGGCGTCCCAAGGATCCTGTAGCTCAAACATTCTTCTTTTCGAAAGTTTTTTCTTTGATTATTATGGCTCATTTATGCTATCAAATACAGGATTAAGCCCTTTTTTATAGCTGATGCTGCCTCTTTTGGTGTATAGTAATTGAAGTTTATTTACTTCCTGGGGGAAAAAGTAAATTAAAGAATTTTAAAAATATTCTCCCTTTAGAAAAAATTTAAACTTTTCCCAACATAAATATAAAAATGAAATAACATGTATAACCCTTGTGTATTTACAAAAATCCTTTCCACCAAGACAATTATAAATATGGTTGTGGATAATATTCTGTGTTTTAAGTATTTATTTTCTAGATTCATTCAATGCATTTTTGAGTAGGTAATACATACACATAATACCATGTTCAAAAAGCACGGATGTGTGTAATAAGTGAATATTGTATTTCATCTCCTTCTCTGGTACCATTGTGATTATTTCTTGCATATCCTTTTAAGGATAGCTTATTTATATAAAAAAATCCATATGAATGTATTTGTGTATATCCATATCCATAACTGTGTTTATATTTATATCTAAATATCTATATCTCTGTCCACTAATGATTATGTACCACATACACAATTGTGCGCTTTACTGATTTGCTTGGCATTGTGTCAGTACATATTGTGCTGTCTTATTCTTTTCAACCATTGCATATCGCTCCGTTGTAATCATTTGAACATACATTACATATACAATGCATAAAATTTATCTAATAGTTTGATAACCCAGTTTCTCCATCTTGTTGAATATTTATGTGGTTTTTAACCTTTTACTATTATAATCACTTCAGTAAATATTCTCATACATATGTTACTTCACAAATGGCCAATATGTCTGCAGAATACATTCTTAGAATTAGTAATGCTGAGTCAAAGATTCTGTAAACAATTAATTGTGATTGATATTTCCAAATTACTTTCCATATAAATTGCAACAATTAACACATTAGCCAGCAATGGATACAAGTGTCTATTACTCCTCATATCCACAGACTGTTTTATGTTGAAAGTTTTATGTCTCTCCAGTTGAATACTCTCCAGTCATGTTTAATTAAATATGACTATGAATATGTTATTTGATGTTTTGTAGAAAGCATATTTTCTCATTGACAGTATCAAATATCCTGCATTCTTGGAGTCATTCTAGGAAGAAACAATCAGGAACAATTTGCTATTAAAACTGGCTGAAGAACCACGTGAAATTTCAGCCACCCCTGCTTTCCCAGTAATCAAACAATAGAAAAGGGCATTATCATCATTGCAAATAATAAACATTTATACAAGAAACACTATACAGAGAGCACAGAATTGGACATGTTCTGAATGCATTTAAGCCACAATTTAAAGCTGAGTAGAGAGAAAATACTCAAAAACATGCCTTCACCTTTCCCTGTGGGGAAACAAGCCTACTGCTTGTTAACGTTCTCCAAGCAAAGTTAACGGCTGCCTCTTCCATATTCTCTTAAAGCCCTGTCTACATTGTGTTTCTTCTCACTGTGTTTTGTGTTCATCAACTGGTCTCTCAGCAATCCTTCTGGACTGAGACCTTGAGATCAGGAACTCAAATGTTGTGTATCCTCAATATTTAGCATAACACTTGCCACATAGTAGGTGTGTTACGGTTGCTTGTTTTATGAATAAACGGATGCTGAATAACATCTCCTTTTCATCCCTACAATAAACCTATGACGTAAATAATATTAATGCTCCTCCTTCATAGATGAGCCAGTTGGCATATTCCAGGTCACGTAGCTAGTTAGTTGCAGAGGCAGGGCCCTGAGACTTTCAGATACCAAACACATGCTTTGGAACAAAGGCAAGACATTGTCTCTTAGGGAACAGATGATGTCTCTGGGGGTTCTTTTCAATGAGGCAGAATTGTAAAGAGGGGCCCAATGCGGTGGCCCGCACCTATAATTCCAGCACTTTGGGAGGCCAAGAAGGGTGGATCACTTGAGCTCAGAAGTTTGAGACCAGCCTGGGTAACATAGAGAGACTCCATCTCTACCAAAAATACAAAAAAAAAAAAAAAAAATTAGCTGGGCGTAGTGGTGTGTGCCTGTGGTCTCAGATACTCGGGAGGCTGAGGTGACAGGATTGCTTGAGCCTGGGAGGCAGAGGTTGCAGTGAGCCATGATCATGCCACTGCCCTCCAGTCTGAGTCTGGTGACAGAGTGAGACCAGATCTCTCTCTCTCTCTCTCTCTCACACACACACACACACACACACACACAAACACACACACACCACTGTTTAGTGGGTCAGCTCTTTCATCCATCTCAGGTCTTGCTGTCACCAAAAATCCATCCTCAACATTCTAAAAGATTTTCTACTAATCACTAAAAGAAATAACATGAGTACAAATTATAATAAAAAATAAGGAAATTACAAAGGTTCTGGAACACTTAAAAGTTGTTTTTAAATGTCATCTTGATATCGCAGTTTCTTCCTCTCTTCAGATCTAATCTATGCCTAATTTCCCCTCTCCAGCAGAAAGAACTAAAATTAGTGTTGGGATGAACAAGTTTTGAAGTGGTGAGCCATCCAAGTACCAATCTTAGAGAGTAGCTCAAGGTTCTCCAGAAAGACAGTTTGCCTCCCTTTATCCCAAATGTTATCCAATTAAGATCATTCTCAGAAATGTTTTTACAATCCTCAAAGTCCCTTCTTTGACATCACATAAGGAGAGTTGGACTTCTAACGAGTTATTATGCTACCATAGTCTCTGCATTATGAGTTAACAATGTGTCATTTCATTGTTTATTCCTTTTTTATTGCTAGGGAACATGGACAGCTGAGACCAAGGTGCATCGGGCACCCAGAGGAGAATCACTGTGTCTCTCTACCCTTCAGTTCTTCTTGTTCCTACTCCATGTCCCCTAAGATACACTGCACTGGCTGGGCGCAGTGGCTCACACCTGTAATCCCAGCACTTTGGGAGGCCAAGGCGGGAGGATCATGAGTTCAGGAGATGGAGACCATCTTGGCCAACGTGGTGAAACCCTGTCTGTGCTAAAATACAAAAATTAGCTGGTCCTGGTGGTGCACGCCTGTAGTCCCAGCTACTCAGGAGGCTGAGGCAGGGGAATCACTTGAACCAGGGAGGCAGAGGTTGGAGTAAGCCAAGATCGTGCCACTGCACTCCAGCCTGGTGACTGAGCAAGACTCCATCTCAAAAAAAAAAAAAAAAAAAATATATATATATATGTGTGTGTGTGTGTGTGTGTGTGTGTGTGTGTGTGTGTGTGTGTGTGTGTGTATAGAGAGAGAGAGAGAGAGATAGACTGCACTACCTGGGATAGGAGAACTTTGATTCATTTGGAATGTAGAGAAGTAGCTTGCCTTACAATAAAATTAAACCATTTCCCATAGCTTCAGTTAACTGGATTGAGGCATATTGTTCACCAAAAACAGGCAAAATCATGTGTACTGGCAAAGTCAGAAAAGTAGAGGGGGTTTATGGATACAAGATGTTTTCCTTTGGGGCCAACTTAAATAAATAAAGATACTTAATTTAAGGTGGAGGAAAACGTGACTTGAATAATGTTCTTAAAATGATTTATAAACTCAAATTTAAAATTTAGAAAAAGGAAATGTAGTATTAATGAGAAGCAGAATTGTGTAGATTTGTTCATTTATTAATTCAATATGAACTTTTTGAACACCTACAACGTACCCAGTAGTTTGGGAGAAATATAGTAGAAACAAACTAGAAAAAAGTTCCTGCCTTCACGGGGTTTATTGTCTCTTGGATTAAGAAGGTGTAAGCTGGAAATTAAGTGGACTGTATTCCATTTCTAACCTCAAAAGTGACTCCCTCTTTGAATGTAAGCAAAAACACTTAACCTATGTGTTTAATCTCATTTTCAAATGTGGGATTTCTCCTGTTTACCTCACACAGTATTATAAGAAGTAAAAGTGAGTGCGAAGGCAATATACAATATCTATCAAGCAATACCAAAGTAATAGAATGGTATTTATTTGTATTTATTATAGGCTTGTAAGTCAGCCCTCTGAGCTATCTAAATTAACTATCGATTCTGAATTCTTATGCATATTTGTTATTCATGTTAACATGATTAGAACACAATGTCTAGTTGAGTGACCATCAAAATAACTACTAAGCCACGTTCACTGTGCAATGCAGTGCCATGGTGCCTCCCGTTAAAGACTGACATGGCCGTAGTGAACTAGACCAGAATATCACAGTCAGAAAAGACATTGAATAAGTTCTTTAGATAAAGAAAGTTTAAAAATTTTAAATGATTCACAGAAATCAGTTGGTTTGTATCACTATTTTTAAAAACTCACACTCTGTATCTGAAACCTTAGTAGAGTTCTAGTGATCTGTTTTCCTTTATTTGATTTTTATGAACTCAAAGACATGAGACTTATTCTATCTAAGCCCAATGTTGATTAATGTAAAAGATAGTCTACTAGGTCTCCCTGTCTCTTCTTTCTCTCTCTCTCCCTTTCTCCCGCCCTCTTTCTCTCCTTGTCCCTCTTTTTTTTTTTCTTTCTTTCTACAACTATGTACTTAAAGTCGGCATTCTTGAACTCTTTTGTTGTTTATCTTTTGAGCAGTATAGTCTTACTTATTTTAGAAGATTTTTTTTCTCCACTGCAATGAATTTCAATTTTAACTCTAGCCATAGTACAAAAAACAATGGCACAGGATTAAAAAATTCCATCAGTGCTAATGTGTGAGTAATGATGCATTTCTTAGATAATAACATAGACTGAAATGAAAATAAATACAAGACAAAATATCTTGATTTTAATTGAGGAAAGGAAGTCTTATTTTGATGGCTTAGTTTAACATTCTACCAGTAATTAGTGTATCTCAGCTTATTTTCTCAAAATTAAATGAGAGGTTAGGATTAGTGTATCTTTAAGATATTTTCTTCCTGTGTCAATGAGACTATGAATCTATTTGTTTTTACAATAGGCGAATTTCAATTTGCTATGCAAATACTTTACTAGTGTGATTCAACAACTTATTAATTTTTATTTAGATTAATATCAAGTCTTCTAATAAAAATGAACTTTTGAGAAATTAGAAGACAATTTACAATGACTTTGTAGTATTGCCAAGAGACATAGTTAGGTTATAAGGAGCACAGTAGCCATTTAGATGAAATGTTATTCCAGTTGAAATACAAAGGTGAGTTATGTTATTGGATTGCTGCAGTTGACTAGATTCATAGTGTGCATGGAAGTCTAACTCTACATGGATTTTTGCAATTTTAATAGGCTTAAGGAAAATATCAAATCTGAAATTTAAAATCAACCTAAAGTCATTAATACATATGGGCAAAGCAAAGCTAACACAGTGACCCCAATTCCTTCACTCTTGCACAGAGGCGTCCTTTTCACTTCTGTGCCTGCTCACCTCTCTTGTTTTGCTTCATCTACTCCTTTCAAGATCCTTCTTCCATCTTTCTCCATCTTGTTGACTGTGCTCTTGCTTTCTAACCTTCTTTCTTGCCTTTTTACACTCCTTTTCTCTCTTTTGATGTCTTTCTATTAGAATATATTCCTTCATTTTATTCTCCCTCTCTTGCACCTACTACTCTGCATTTAATTTTCCCTCCATTTCCACGGCACCCCATAGTTTAGCCCCAGTTTCTCTATTACATTTTTTTCATTCATTTTCGGTCTCCTTTTTTGACCTGCACTATCCAAACTCATTCATTCCCATCTGTGATTATCATTACCTTTCCTTAGTCATCTTTTTAATTATAAATATCTATTTTGTCTCTACTATGTGCCTTTAGGTGTTTCCATCTTTCTCCATGGGGACAAAATATTAAAGAACAAAACAGATAGTTTAGGAGGACAGGAAAACCTATTTTTATCATGTCTTTTTAGAAGTAGAAATATTTCATCTACTTATTCATTCTATTAAGAAAAAAACAACTAATTGTAATTGCTAATATTACTGTACTTAGACACGCCTGCAAAGAAAGGCAAGACTATTGTACACGTCTATGTGTAACAAGATGAATATCTATGTCTATGTGCATACATATTTCTATGCCTATACTGTATATGTGGGAATAAAATCTGTGTATTCTGTCTAACATTATTGCTAAATGTATTAAAATTTTGGAGTAGCTTTCCATGTTCAGTAAGCATAATACTACACAGTATGCATGCATACCTATATTCAGAGTTGAATGTTAAAACTAATGAAAACTTACAGCAAAGTTAATTTGGCAAATATTTAATGGAGAACATTAGCAGTATTGTACTAAACAGTAATTAGGCAAAAACAGTAAGCCATTCATGCAAATGAAAATAATGAGCTGTTCTTTTCCACAGCCACATCTGTCAATAAACTGTTGCCATCTCAACCTGGGTAGAAACAAAAAGAGCCTTATTTTCAATATGGCAACACACTAACTTAATTAGGTTATGATATTAATGTGTTTTTAAAGCAAGGGGGATGGTGAGAGGGGTCTTGGAGAGTAAGACACACAAAAGAAACAGTTTTATCAGCCATAAAATAAAGATAACGACACAAGGTTAATGGGTCTATCCCCACCTTATCTGAAAGGCACAGCAGTTGTGGTGTAGTTGTTTCAAAGTTTCATCCTGATAACTCCAGTCAGCCACAGAGAACTGAGTTCAAGGGCAGTCAGGGTTGCCAGGCAGCCTGTTGCTAGTACACCAAAAGCAAACTCTGTGCGCTGAAGGTTAATATGATGTTTAATTTAAGGCATATTATGATCATAGACCTTTGAATTCAAATATATTCAATCAATGAAGAGAGTACTATGCACAAAGATTGGGCTGAAAAAAAAAAAAAACAGAAAACCAGAAACAAAGAAACTTAAACTATACCGCAAAACAGTTCAAGACCTGGTATTACTGAGTTATTACTTCATGATATCTCAGGTAAAATAAATACTTTCACCCTAAATTTTTTTCAGTGAACTCTTTATTGCTTAGGCTAAATTGCTCACTACTCTGCACATCTGAAAATGGATCTGAAAGTTTAAGAAAAGTGGCTCTTTGAGTTGTCTTTCCATAAGTTTAAACATATCTGAGTAAACAAAACCAAGGAAGAAGATTTAAAAACCAAAGTGAGGCTTGTATTTTCACTAGCAGAAAATGTACTTTCTAAATTGCTATCTTTCTAAAGGAATATGGTCTGTACTAATTCGAATCTCTGCTGAGATGAAAGACACAACTATTTCATTATTTTCCCCACTAGTGGGGTACCTGTAAATTACTTTACATTTGTTTTCTAATAACTTATTTATTTAGAAACTAATCTTTATACTCATTTTTCTTT
Organism: Rhinopithecus bieti; assembly: GCF_001698545.2. Lineage (NCBI taxonomy): Eukaryota > Metazoa > Chordata > Mammalia > Primates > Cercopithecidae > Rhinopithecus > Rhinopithecus bieti. Next base: position 2,169,430 of record NW_016818327.1, read on the forward strand.
TTTCCCCGTCAGCAAAATTGAAGTCATTTGTCCGTTCACCTAACCTTACAATGGAAAACCTTTTCACTGCATGTTGCCATAGGCAAAACCATGAAGGGCGATTACAGATTTGAAAGTATATAAAGCAAATATAAGAGTTGACAGAAAAAAATCACCATAAGGAAAATTGAAAGACAAATATCTAATTTTAAAGAAATCATCATCAATAAAATCACTAACACAAAAATTACTTTTTAAAAAGATGTCTTAGGGCATGTTTACATCAAGGAGTTGAAACAAATCTAAGCTATTGGGAAAAGAGAAAAGAAGGAGCTATCCATGAGGATGGAAAGGAAGGAGGCAGGCCATGGAGAAGAATGATGTTAATGCCATAGCAATGTTGTTGCAGGGATGAATGTTTTTCAAATTCCTCTTCATTGCTCATTCAGAAACAGAGAATCACTTATTGGGCTGCGTTAAATGGGTCACATATGGTCGTGGGAAGGAAATCTTGGGACAGATTGTCATAATGTAGTGTCAGGATTGCAAAATAATTCCAGCAGACTTTAGTTTATTTCCTAGGGCCACACTTTTATCTTTCTGAAGAGAAGTGATTTTTGGTCCACATCTGCACAAAAAATAACAAAGTCACATCTTGGTGGTGGATGCTTAGATAGTGGTATCTATTTTCTCACCTTGCTAAATATGAGGACTTCCAATGCTTATTAAAGGACAGGGATGAAGGGGTGGCCTGCCACTCCACACCTGTGGGCGTTTCTCATTAGGTGGAATGAGAGACTTGAGAAAAGAAATGAGACACAGAGCAAAGTATAGAGAAAGAAAAAGTGGACCCAGAGGACTGAAGCTCAGCACACAGAGGACCCGTGCAGGTCTCTGAGTTCCCTCAGTATTTATTGATCATTATCTTTACCATCTTGGAAAAGGGAAGTGGCAGGATAATAGGATCATGGTAGGGAGAAGGTCAGCAGTAAGACATATGAATAAAGATCTCTGTGACATGAATAAGTTTAAGGAAAAGTGCTGTGCCTTGATATGCCTATGCAAACATCTCCATAAACCTTTTTAGTGCATAAAGAGTAGCATTGCCACTAGCATGTCCCATCTTCAGTCTTAAGGCGGTTTTCTCCTTTCTCAGTAAATAGAACATAAAATCGGGTTTTACACGGAGATGTTCCATTGCCCAGGGATGGGCAGGAGACAGATGCTTTTCTCTATCTCAACTGCCAAGAGGCCTTCTTTCCTCTTATACTGGTCCTCCTCAGCACAGACCCTTCACGGGTGTCAGGCTGGGGGACGATCAGGTCTTTCCCTTCCCACGAGGCCATATTTCAGATATCACATAGGGAGAAACCTTGGACAATCCCTAGCTTTCCTAGGCAGAGGTCCCTGCGACCTTCCACAGTGTATGTGTCCCTGGGTACTTGAGATTAAGAGAATGGTGATGACTTTTAACCAGCAAGCTGCCTTCAGGAACTTGTTTAACAAAACATACCCTGCACAGCTCCAAATCCGTTAAACCTTGAGTCACCACAGCACATGTCTCTTGCAAGGACAGGGTTGGGGTAGGGTCACAGATTAACAGCATCTCAAATACAGAACAAAATGGAGTCTCTTATGTCTACTTCTTTCTATATAGACACAGTAACAGTCTGATCTCTTTCTTTTCCCCACAGAGGGAGACATAACTTGCTAAGTGTCCACTGAGTTCATGTCTTTATCTATATGAATGTGAAGCTATTTGGTAATGAACACAAAACCCTATATTAGGATGCCATTTGTCACATGGTCAGCTATTGGACATAGAACACCATATTAGCATGCCACTTCTCAGTGGCCAGCCATTGGGCACAGATTCCTATATTAGTATGCCACTTGTCACGTGGCCAGACATGGGACACAGAACCATATATTAGCATGCCAGTTGTCAGTGGCCAGCCATTGGAAGCACTGGAAGCATGCCACTAGTCATGGGCCACAGAATCCTATATTAGCATGCCACATGACGACGTGGTCAGCCACTAGACACAGAATCATATGTTAGCATGCCATTTATCAAGTGGCTGGCTCATACGCAGGCTTTTATAGGAATGAGGCTCAGGGCTACAGTTTGATTCCTTCACTTTATTTAGTTGTGAGAACTCAAACTACTTCTGAACTTGTATCTGTTTTACTAAACCAATTTCCTGAGTCATTTAACAACCTATAACACATGCTGTCTGAATACACATCATTGCAGTAGCACAGAGAGACATTAAAGGAGATACAGGACATATAAAAAGTATACAGAGACGCAGCACAGAAAAAGTTCATAGGAAAAAAAAAAAAAAAAACTCCAGCAACACATAAAATAGAATAACTGTGAATTCATTGAATAAATATTCATTATCTATTATGCGAGTATGAAGGTTTAGAAAGATTATCAATAAAAGTTATACCTAGTCCAGGATATATTAGGATAAGAGATAAATACTAGACACACAAATAATTTCTGTAGGAGGGCTTGATCTTAAGTAAATATATTTTTAATTAATATCAAAAGATAAAACCTGACTTCTGACAATAGTGAGTATTTATCAGTAAATATAACCAAAAACATCATGAAATTCTTAATTGACATTTTGTGATGTGCATATCCCTATCTTTGTCAGAATAACATCAATTTTTGCCCAGAGGGAATATTTAAACTACTTGGATGCTATAATTTTGATGAGAAACAAAAATCTTTGCTAATCATTTCTTTGCTATATTTTATAATGGAATAGTTTTATATTACAGAAATTAAATATGGGCATTTCCTGGTACTTTGTTCTTTTCTAGAGATTTGGAAATTGATTTTTGAGTCATTTATCCCACAGTTTCCTTGGTAAAGTGAACAGGTCTATCATTTATAGCATCTACCTTTCCAGATTTGTTAAATCTTATTTTGTAGTACAGTCTGGTTGACATTTCTGGGCCTCAGAAATGGAGCTGAGTTCTAGTATGAGACCATAACATTTTCCAGGAGAGTTGAAAACAGGAATGCCCCTCAAATGGGGGATCTTCCATACATAATGGTCATCTGACACTCTTACCATATTCTTTTCCTCTGCATAAAATATTCTGAAATTCTTGTCCTAGACTTTAAATATTACCCTAAACTCTCAATCCAGGTAAGTTATGTCTCTGTAGAGAGTTCATTCATTTTCTTAAGAACGAGAATGGGATATAATTTAGCTAAGCTTTAAATATATCATACACACACACTTTCACCAAAGTTTATTTTGAGATGGTTTGTGATGAGGTAACATGAGGAAATAAACCTAGATTACTGATGTTATCCTAATAATATGCCCTGAAAATAGCTAAAATAACATATAAAACTATTATCATATTAATATAAGGATAATTATTGTAAATATTATTTGAATTCATATATATAATGAATATGTCATGTAAACATCCTATTTTTGACAGTAGGTAGCACTTTTTTTTTTCTATTTCACTCATGGTTAAAATAGTTTAGATTATTTTGTAATGTGCTGTGTGTTTATATTTTTTGACATTTTATTGCACTGTGTGTATGTTAATACAGACTAGGAAGAGTATTTAAACTAAATTTTTTGAAATAAGTTGTTGTGAACCTTATTTGTCAGTCTTCCAAGCAATGATGGATCTTTAAAAGGACTGTGGCTTCTAATAGGTTGAAATGATTTACGCAAAGTCATTCATTTGGGTAAACAAATGGCATGTCATTCACTTTCTTAAAATCCCTCACAGACATTCAAAATGAAACACTAAATGGTTTAAGATATAAAAATCTATTACTTTGATCAAATCACATACCTGTGGCAACAGCACTTACTTTTGCATTTGTGTACTATATATATTTTTATGTTAATTGTTTTTAGAAACATATGGAAGTTTTCAGTACTGTATGATAAATTTAACTTCACAAATTAGAATATTTCTCATTCTATGTTGATATTCAGAAATTACAGCCTATGATATACAGCTATTATTTCATTTTCTTCTCATTATGTTAATGTCATTCATGAGATTACAACTGTATTCCCCATGGCTAATATTCTTAGTTCCTTACTTAGGCACAAATAAATATTTATATGTGGAAAACTAAATGGCATTAGAAAAATAGCACCTTATTCTGTAAAAGATATCAGTATGTACTGATCTGAATTTGTAATTCATTTAATTAGCAAACTTTTTTTTCACATGAAGGGGTGGTCTGCCCTTCCACACCTGTGGGCGTTTCTCATTAGGTGGAATGAGAGACTTGAGAAAAGAAATGAGACACAGAGACAAAGTATAGAGAAAGAAAAAGTGGGCCCAGGGGACTGGCGCTCAGCATACAGAGGACCCGCGCCGGGTCTCTGAGTTCCCCTTTATTGATCATTATCTTTACCATCTTGGAAAAGGGAAGTGGCAGGATAATAGGATCATGGTAGGGAGAAGGTCAGCAGTAAGACGTATGAATAAAGATCTCTGTGACATGAATAAGTTTAAGGAAAAGTGCTGTGCCTTGATATGCATATGCAAACATCTCCATAAACTTTTTTTAGTGCATAAAGAGCAGCATTGCCACTAGCATGTCCCACCTTCAGCCCTAAGGCGGTTTTCTCCTTTCTCAGTAAATAGAACATAAAATCGGGTTTTACACGGAGATGTTCCATTGCCCAGGGATGGGCAGGAGACAGATGCTTTTCTCTATCTCAACTGCCAAGAGGCCTTCTTTCCTCTTATGCTAGTCCTCCTCAGCACAGACCCTTCACGGGTGTCAGGCTGGGGGACGATCAGGTCTTTCCCTTCCCACGAGGCCATATTTCAGACTATCACATGGGGAGAAACCTTGGACAATCCCTAGCTTTCCTAGGCAGAGGTCCCTGTGACCTTCCACAGTGTATGTGTCCCTGGGTACTTGAGATTAAGAGAATGGTGATGACTTTTAACCAGCAAGCTGCCTTCAGG
>NW_016818327.1:2175725-2193889 GCF_001698545.2 Rhinopithecus bieti
TAAGGCGGTTTTCTCCTTTCTCAGTAAATAGAACATAAAATCGGGTTTTACACGGAGATGTTCCATTGCCCAGGGATGGGCAGGAGACAGATGCTTTTCTCTATCTCAACTGCCAAGAGGCCTTCTTTCCTCTTATGCTAGTCCTCCTCAGCACAGACCCTTCACGGGTGTCAGGCTGGGGGACGATCAGGTCTTTCCCTTCCCACGAGGCCATATTTCAGACTATCACATGGGGAGAAACCTTGGACAATCCCTAGCTTTCCTAGGCAGAGGTCCCTGTGACCTTCCACAGTGTATGTGTCCCTGGGTACTTGAGATTGAGAGAATGGTGATGACTTTTAACCAGCAAGCTGCCTTCAGGCACTTGTTTAACAAAGCACACCCTGCACAGCCCCAAATCCGTTAAACCTTGAGTCACCACAGCACATGTCTCTTGCAAGGACAGGGTTGGGGGTAGGGTCACAGATTAACAGGATCTCAAATACAGAACAAAATGGAGTCTCTTATGTCTACTTCTTTCTATATAGACACAGTAACAGTCTGATCTTTCTTTTCCCCACATCACACTTGTGTAAAGCTCAGTACCATTGCTTCTGGAAGGATGTTTGGGACAAATCCAGTGGAATAATACGCTGTGGGAGCTACAGTATGCCATACAATGGAAGTTCTTTCCATAGAGTTGAAATGTTTATTGCAGAATTTCTGATGCATGTTGTGGAAAAAAGCATGCAATTTTGGTATCACTAAACATGGTTAAAGTCTTAGTTGTTTTGCTCTCGAGTTGTGAAATCTTGGCAAATCACTTAACCTGTTTGAGACCCAGCTTTTTAATCTGCAATGCCTACTTCATAAATAAATAGTTTATTTAAATGAGATGGTTGTGAAAATGTTTTGTAAACCCTGAAGTAGTTTAAAAATATTCATTATTATTTTAAAATATTCTTCCTGCCTTAAGGCGGTGGAACATCTAACAAAGGAGGAAAAAAAAACCCTTTAAACTATCTGAAACATCCTTTTTAAAAGTTTGATTATTATCTACATATAACTTTTTTTTTTTTTGAGACGAAGTATCGATCTGTCACCCAGGCTGGAGTACAGTTTCAGCTCACTGCAATCTCCACCTCCTGGGTTCAAGCAATTCTCATGCTTCAACCTCCCATGTAGATGGGATTACAGGCATGCACTAGCATGCCCTGTTAAATTTTTTTTGTTTTTTGTTTTTGTTTTGGTAGAGGCAGGGTTTCATGATGTTGGCCAGGCTGGTCTCGAACTCCTGACCTCAGGTGACCCACCCACCTTGGCCTCCCAAAGTGCTGGTATTACAGGCATGAGCCACTGTGCCTAGACATAAAACTTCATGTAATAAAAATTAGTCTACATGTTGAGCGTAATGAAAAAGATCTGGATGTAGATTCGTCTTTGAGGTTAAGATCAATATATTTGATTTTGGGATGTATTTGTGATATAAATAGAAAAGAGTCAAAAGAACTGGTAATAGCTCTCATAAGAGAAAATGAAACCCTATTAAAGGAGGCTTTCAACAGCAAATATCCAGAAATGTTTTAATTAGACTTTTATTCAGTAATATTTTTGTTATGTGAACTTAAAACAGGCATCAAAATCCTAACAACCATAAGAACAGAGAAGTTCTAAGAGCTCTAATCTTGTTAAAGAATGACAATGGCTGGTTTTTCAGGCTATGTGTTAGTAGGTGGATTTGAAAGCGCTGTGCTTTTCTTCTTCTTTTTTTTTTTTTTTTTATCTTTTATGCTTCATAACACAGAACACTGGTTTTCTTTCTAGGAAATTTTTTATAATTGGATTTTAAGTATCAAATGTGCAAAAAAAAAAAAAAAAAAAAAGAATATCCTCAGAAAAGTTTTAATAAGTTTCTTACTTTAAAAGGAATATCCAGTATTTAAAAGCTCAATTCAGTGATGTAATAATGCTGCTAATAGTTCCTCTACTTCATTTGATGTCATTGCATGGATATTAAGCAGTGACACTTTGAAGTTTTATCCTTCTGCCCACTGCATCTGGGGGCATTTCTCCTGGGGTGCTTCTCCAAGCCCACGTGGAAGTCCAATTAAAGTCAGTGGGAGCTAGGTACCCAGAGGGCAAGTGAGGCAGGAACTTGGAGAAAATGTCCATTATCAATGTGATTTACACAAGGTCACAGAGTAGTTTGGTTTCTAAAAGCATGCCAGGGAGGGGAAGGCTTGGCTGGAAATCTTCTTGCCTGTCTGTCTCCAGGGACACTAGAGGGTACAGGGCCTTTTAAAATAGCCATTCCAGAAAATCATCTCTTTGCATTTTCCCCATGTGTTCTCCTCTAGTTCAACATTACAGGATTAGCTGGGGGCTGCCAAAATGACAGTCCCTGAATGAGCTGATGCCAGATCTACACAGAGTCTAGGTAATTGGATCTGCTGGGGTTAACTAAGTAGCTGGCTTAAACAAAACCTTGAGTACTAATATCAGTTTTTATTTTAATTGTCTGGATAATTTGAAAGTCTATGTTAACTGCAGAAATAGCATTCCTCAGCTCTCTCTCTTGTCTTCATTCTATAGTCCTCCTAAGAGAAATGTATAGCAAAAAATGCAAATCATATCATCAACACAGTCCTCAATGAAATCTCTCCAATGGCTGGACAGTATCTTACAGAGCAAGAAGCCAAAGGAAAGACTTACACCAAAACTTACACCAAAGGAAAGACTTACACCCAAGTCTGGGTACTTAGCTCCCACTGACTTTAACTGGACTTCTACGTGGGCTTGGAGAAGCACCCCAGGAGAAAGGCCCCCAGATGCAGTGTGCTGATGAATAAAACTTCAAAGTGTCACTGCTTAATATCCATGCAATGAAATGAAATGAAGTAGAGGAACTGTTAGATATTATTACATCACTGAATTCAGCTTTTAAACACTGGATATTCCTTTTAAAGTAAGAAACTTACTAAAACTTTTCCGAACATTTTCTCTTTTTTTGGACATTTGATACTTAAAATCCAATTATTAGTAGTAACCACATTCACACAATGACTAACATAAAATTATTCCTCCTCTAAGACATTTTGATGAATTTGTGTTAGAACTTTAGCCTGCTCTTTATGGAAATGCACATTGATGCTGCAATGAAATGAAATGAAGTAGAGGAACTATTAGCGATATTATTACATCACTGAATTCAGCTTTTAAACACTGGATATTCCTTTTAAAGTAAGAAACTTACTAAAACTTTTCCGAACATTTTCTCTTTTTTTGGACATTTGATACTTAAAAATCCAATTATTAGTAGTAACCACATTCACACAATGACTAACATAAAATTATTCCTCCTCTAAGACATTTTTGATGAATTTGTGTTAGAACTTTAGCCTGCTCTTTATGGAAATGCACATTGATGCTGCAATGAAATGAAATGAAGTAGAGGAACTATTAGCGATATTATTACATCACTGAATTCAGCTTTTAAACACTGGATATTCCTTTTAAAGTAAGAAACTTACTAAAACTTTTCCGAACATTTTCTCTTTTCTGGACATTGATACTTAAAATCCAATTATTAGTAGTAACCACATTCACACAATGACTAACATAAAATTATTCCTCCTCTAAGACATTTTTGATGAATTTGTGTTAGAACTTTAGCCTGCTCTTTACGGAAATGCACATTGATGCAAATATAAATCCTTTAAATATATGGTACTTTATAACATTGATAAACAAGATTTATAATGCCTCTTATGTTTATGATGTATTTTCATGCAACGCAACTATTTAATGAAAGAGTTCAAGAAGCCTATTGACATTTACTTTTCTTCTTAACATATATTTATTAAGCCCGAATATAACATTCACATTAACATCAAACACAGGTAAAATATGAAATTGCTGGAGAGAAATGATGACATATTTTAGTACTTTGATGGTGGTGCCAACATTTCATTTAGGATATTTATATATGTCATCTAAAAAGGACAATAAATTTCAGTGAAGGCTCAATCTATTACAAGACTTTTCATCAGCACACACCACAGGATGGGCTAAAACCACAGAGGGAAGACAGAAATACTGCTGAATAATCAATCTTTGAAAGCATTCAATGTTATTAAAAAAGCTACATTTAAAATATCTATGTCTACACAATGAATGTGTCAGAAGTGGTGTGATGCATATGTGTAAATATGAGAGTTATAGAAACATTTTTTCTTTTCTTCTATTTTTTAGTAGTAAGTATATTAGGTAAACAAAAATAGAAAATATACAATGGGATGTTAGTGACACTAAGGCTTTGGTACAAATTCTACCCCTGGAAGATAGAAAAATCCTTTCATGTGAAGTTTTTGTTCATTTCCAGGCACTACACTTGCTGGCACAGAATAATTACCCACATGGCTCAAACACATAACACGACAATGCAGACAAACTTTTCAGCTTTAAGAATGGGTGAGTAAGATTAAACAAATTCCTTACTCTCATATGCTACTGAATATTAGCATAAAGGTTGCTTGTATTTCTCCTAAGATTGAACTGACTTTATCTAATATTTCAGCATGAGGGACAAGTATTGACCTTAATCTATTGAAAAACCACTGTGCCCATGCTGTGTTAAGTGAGCAACAGAAATGGGAAGAAACGGAACGTGCAGCCTTTTTCCCAGGGGGTGGAGTTGCACTGCTCTCTGCTAAAACTGGGAGTACCATATTTTAAAATGAAGAGACAGAGGCCCATGGTTGTGAACCTCATGTCTTTTGGAAGAAATCACTTTATTCACTATAAAAGACCAGCTGTACTATTTCTTAAGCTTTGTTCTTTGGCACATAAAAATGTATCATATTGAAAGAAGTTTCCTAAGTTCCCATAGTAAAAGAAGACCTCCTGATTCTGTGCTCTTCCAGAGGTGTTCTTTTTCACTTTCATTTACTGTGTGAATAAAGTCGGAAAAAAATGATAGAATTTTCTATCTTCTACTGCCAAATAGGAGACCTTTTCCCCAAATCAATGCCATCAAAGATGTTGCAGTATTTCATTCTACAGGCTTTATTCAGTAATGCCAAGGTGTGTGTGCACACTAGCATTTGAAGGTCTTTCCAGTATATATGAGACACCAAAGAAAATCATTCTATAAATTTGTTTTGGAAAAATGGACTTTAAAATACTCTCAGGAGAATATCACTGAAGAAGAATTTGGCAAAGTGATAACCTGCATACTCTGGTTTTCATTTTTGTAAGTTTCTCTCTCTCTCCACACAAACAGACACACACATATATCCCACAAGCTCCCTCTATCAATGATAGGTGTAACTTTAAGTAATCTATACATCTTTACTACTTTTAATAGTCTTTTTCATTTCCATACAACCCCAAGGCAGGTCTGAATACCTTCTGCATGAAAGTACTCTTTTGAATTCCAGAGAGGACTTTCCATCTTGAACTAGAGAGGGAGATGTGTAGGCCCGTTCAGTATGTAAGCACTATCTACAAATGGGACTATTCCCAAAATCTTAGGGAGGCAATCATTTGTCATCAAATTAAAAATCACACATATACTTAGGGCTAATATTACATTTTTTTCCAAGACACTATTTTAGGATCCACATAAAATTTAACTCTTGAGAGAATAAGCTTGAAAGTTGGTAAAGCAACTATCTGGTTACTAGGTAGAGCATCCAAATCCCTCCCCAGATGGTAGGAGAAATTTTGCTTTTTCCAAATTAGTCTTCTAGTACATCTACTGTGGAATTTGCCACATCCTTACAGGTGCATTTGCAGTTTGTTTTAAGCTTCTGACACCAAACTTGTCCATCCCTCAGTTGGCTTCTGGTTCAGTGTGCCTTACAGATACTAAATCAGTAAGAGCTCAGATGGAGTACTAATCATGGAGAGTCCATGCTGGAGACATTTTACAACTCTATTATTTTGTTTTGGATATTGCAAAGGCAGTAAATGCAAAATATAAAACATCTCATGAGCATGTAGCAAAGATCCTTTTACCGGCACATGTCTAAGAAATTCTGCGGAAGATGCTAATTCCAAATTTACTTGTGAAACTTTTTGCTCCAAGCTTTATTTTACTGCAGTCACTTTCTCTTATTCCATTTAAGCCAATATAATCTAAGACCTCAATTTTAATGTATTTTTTTTCCTGATTTTTCTTTACTGTTTCCTCTATCAGTTAGGTTTGTACTTTTGCAAAATGGTTATCTTCCAGTGTTGATTTCTTTATACTTTATTTTAGCTTTGAGGTAAGGATTCCACTGGATCTTCATTTTCAGATTCTCAGCAAAAGTCACACAGGAGCTAAGCTGTTCGAACTAGGTCCTAGAACTCTATGATGTTTATCGTATTTGCCAGACTATTGATAGGGATTTAAGACACTTCAAGCTGCTAAATCACCTTGAGAAATGTGAAGAACATATTTTCCAATTCTGACTTAATAAAATTCATCATAGATGGATTTCTTTTCACCTAAAAGTGATTAAATCAAGTTAATCTACTTATCCACATACAGAATAGGCACTGGAATGGCCAGAGAAATTATGGCCTTAGGTTAATGCTTATATCAGAAATGGATAGAAATAAAATCTTTTCGGTTTGTATAGTATTGTTGATGTCAATGAAAGAATTACACTAAGAGTTATTTCTTGCTCTTTAAGTGAACAATTGCCTTGCAATAGCTTACAAATAAAACTTCTTTAAAGAAAAATTTGAATAATATTTTAAAATCCATTATCTATTTTAAGTCTGGTTAAATTCCTACACCTTGGCAAGACAGGAATTATCCACATATTTTGAATTCAAAAAAAATTTTGGATTTATCTAGCAAGTAAGAAGCAAAGGAGGAACTTAATCCTTAGACTTAATGCCTGGACTTTTTGTTCTCACCGGTTTCTTATTTAATTTTACTCTCCTTCAGAAATCTTGAAAAAATATTCCTAAATTCCAGGTTATGAAGACTCAATTTGAAAACTCCAAAGACTTGTCAAAATTTAGCAAACATTTTTTTTTTGGCACTTAATACGTGTTTTGGAATGTGATTTAACTAGGAATAAAATCTAGTTAGCCACTTCATCTAGACTGTATGTTCCTCAAGGGCAGACATCACTTCTTATTCATCTTTGGCTCAGAGTATAGGACAAAGTGCTGGCACAGAGCAGGTACACGATGAATGTCTGTTGAATAAAATTACACATGGACCTTGAGCTTGGATGAATTACCTTTTCTTCCCATTTTGTCTACATAATGGAGTCACAAAGTCAGAATTTATAAGGGTCAGTTTCCCCATTCATAGTTATGCAAGTTCCTAACCTTAAAGCATCTGATTGTCTATTTGTCAGAGGGTATATAAGCATACTGTAAAACAATTGAAGAGCTATAATATCACTTGGTAGACTGTAGAGGAGAAAGCTGCCAATTTAGGCAATCTGCAAAATGCTTATTCGTTCATATTTTTTGTTTGAACTAATTAATGTTTTTTCTTAGTTGTTTATTTCACGGATCTTTACAGACAGCTCTTCAGTGCATACTTTCACATTGAGATATTTTTGCTAAGATTCATCGACTTACATAGGCAAAGCTTCAAATATGTGGGAACCCAATCTCTTCATGTGAGAAAAATACAGCTTCACTTGGTAATAAGGAGAATATTGGCAAGCACAGCAAAAAATTCTAGTTAATCACAAATTTTAACCACTATCTAGTTGACATGTGCCTACTGTGCTAATTGCTTCATTACTTAATTATGCAAAAAATAATAGCATCCACAGCAAACATAGCCCATGAAGCATTATTAAAATACAAAGAAACATGCTCTAGACGCTTTAGTGCAAACATAAATATTTCATAATGAGGAAGAGCACTTATTATAATAGTAATGGGAATTCTGCAGCTAACTCAAGTTCTTCCTTTAAGTAAACCTCCATAAACCCTCACACACCATCACCTCTGCTGTCTGTGCTTATAATCAAGAATTTTGCCCTGATACCCACTCCACAAACTCAGTTTTTTTAGGTCATCATTATATGTTTTGATCAGAATATATATGTTAAGTATAATAACTGAATAAGCAAGTAAATAAATGAGCAAATAAATAAACCCATCAACCTACAGAATAGCTGTGGAATCAGAGGGATGTACAAGAACCACATTACTTGGACAGAAGATAGTAGTTTCTGGAGCAGGAAGGCCACAGCCTAAGTTCCTAAAGCACTTAGTTTTAGGGCCCATAGTTCAGATTTTTATATAAACATCCCTACCCCTAGGCAAACAAATGAATATTCATCATTTGAAGCCTTCCTATTCCATTGTTTTAAATGTTTTGAGATTATTTAAGAATTGTTCTTGGAGACTTTAAGACTCACCTTCCAAGTTCAATTTCATTACTTTTCTAGTTTTATTTTCAAAGATAACATTTTATCCCTTCAATTATCCTCATCATGTAGTTCTTAAATTTGAATGGTTTACAAAATTCAAAGATGTTCTCAAAGATCAAATATTTGTAATCATTGGAGACATTCCAAAGAAAGTTTGTATTGCCTTTCATAAAGTTTAAAAGAAAATTCTCAAGTATCATAAAAGATGGAAACATTCCTTAGGATACATACATGTTTCACAGTATCTACTCTGAAGGAAGTAATAAACACTCACCTGATTACATGATTTTTGTTGTATTTCCAATCTTTTACATTTTAACAATCTCACTTGTTCTCTCATATCTACCAAATTTGTGTAGTTCTTACAATATTCTTACTGAATCTAAAGATAGAAGGAAATGTGGTTCTGTCACTGCGCTCAATATTTACATGAAACTCCAACATAATTGACAAGTTGGAGTGGCACCCACAGTCAATGCTGCAGTCCTCTCAATAAGTCTCAAGATGAAATACATTGATTTCTATCCCAGACAACTGAATGCTTAGTATTGTTATTTCATTCTTCATTTATCTGCTATATCAGTTAGTTTTTGAAATATCAGTATATTTATGGATGACCTGCTACATATCAGGCACTACAGTAGGCACCAGGGCTAGAGCTGTGAACAAGAGAGACAAGCTCATAAAATAAGAAATATAAGTGTCATGACTATTTTCAAAAGGAAAGTAAAATTGAAAGTTATTTACTAGCAGAATAATCTACCGTAGTTCAATGGACTGGAGAAGGACTTGCTAAGAAAATGATGTCAACAAGTAGATTTTGAAGATCAATAGGAATCAACCAAGGGAAGACAGAATATCCCAGGATAGGGGAACAGCATAATGTAACTGAGATGTGAGGAAGAGGTGGTGTGAGGCAGAACCTTGGGGATTGCTGACATCTAGACAGCAATGTCAGGGAGCAGCCATAGGTGAGAACGACCTGTGAGGTGAGGGGAAGAGTCCTAGCGTGCGAGGTGAGGAAGAGTCTTGGGAGTCTCACAGGACTTTGCACTTTACCCTAAGACCAGTGGGAAACTACTAGAGGGTTTTAGATAGGGGGATAACATGGTTACTTTTGTAATTTTAAAATTTCACTTTGGCTGTGCAGTGGAGGACAGAAAGGAGATGGTCAAGAAAAAACATGAAAGGTTGCTTACACGTTTTTACAAGCATTGGGTGAGAAATGAAGGTGATAGTAGGTATGTCACTAACTAGGGCACATGCAACAGGCTTAGGGTGAACAGGGCATGGCAAGTGAGTTGAGGGAGTTCACAAGTATAACACCCAGTGTTCTCAATTGAGTATCGAGCGTATGGTGGTACCAGTTCCTGTGCTAGGAAACATGTTGAATGGAGTAGTTCAGTGGTGGCTGTATTTAGTATAAAATGTGCTTGAGACATTCAAGTAGGGATGACAAGGAAGCAGTTGGTAAGGCTCCCTGGTATTGTGAAATAAAACTACTCAATCATTATGTCAAATTTTTATTAATATTTTCTCACATAGAAGTATAAATAAAATGTTGGTGTAGGAAGGCATTATAATAAGTATTATTGTTCAATAAATATTTTTTGCTTGTTGAACATCCTCAAGCAACTAAGGCTCAAAGAGTTGAAGCATGTTTCTTGCCTAGGGTTGAAATGCGAGCCTAGACTATATGGCTCCAAATTTTATACTTTATTGATTTGATCAATATCACACTGTCTAAAATGAAAAAAGATTCTATAAATGCCTGTTAGATCATGGTGACATTAGCTAGTGATTAGAACTTTTGACTCTATCTTTATGACCATATCTTTCATATGTTTGACAATATTTGTTTTCCGTTATACTCAAAGAGCTTTAAAATATTTGCCAAATGCTGCAATTTAAAATCCTTGCTATCCTACCCAATTTAAAATTGTATATATTCTCTAAACAACATAAGATCCTGGTTCTCTGTCAGGCTTATAAATTTACTTAACCGTAGTGCAAAAGTTGCCATATTGTAAGAAGTCATGAGTTACTAGTAAGCTTCATCATTTATATACCATGTGATAAATTCAGAGTAGCTAAATGGTTGAGAAGATGGGCCATGGATTTGAATTCTCTGTGTTCTAATCTTGGGTCTACAGTTTGCAAATAGTTTTGATAAAGTCACCAAACTTTCTTAACCCCAGTTACCTCATCTGTAAAATGGGGATATTAACAACCACAAGTTTTTGGGGGAGAATTATATAAGATAATCTTGATAAATATGTGCTTAAATTTGTCTTTCATTACAATTTGGATGGGTCGGTATGGGTTGTATTTTATTGTCATAGGAATATGTCATGTCTTTTTCTTTCAAATATCTATTTCTTTTTCTTGACCATCCACTAAATGCTGGCCTTATACTTGGTTTCCATATTTACAAATACATTGGATTCAGGTTGTGTCTCAATACTGCAGTCCGTGCTTGAAATGTGATTTTTCTCTCCATTGGTAAATAGCTTCTTAAAATGAACTAATCTCTTTGGACCTACCTGCCAACTTTGCTTAAACAGAAATTTTACAACAAGTAGAACTGTTCTCCTTTAAACAGTCCTAATAAAAGAACAATTGGTTACAAAAGCAGTAGGGGACAAACTGGCTTAGTCTCAAATAAAAGAATGATATCTTCTGCCCTATCTCCTCTTGATTCTTACTTCCTCCAAGAAGTAAATGAGCCTTTTCTCTCAATACTTGAAATGACGATAATTCAGGGCTTTACGTCTGTGATTAATAATGGTTAATCAAGCCTGTAAATGTGTTAACTGTGGAATTATTTCTGAGAATTGTTGCAGGTTTTAAAGCCTCTACTTATGCCAAGATTGGAGATTCACCTTAACTTAATGAGAGAGAATTCTGGCCAGTATTGGGAGACTCTTCATGTTTCTTTTCAAACAGACTCTAGACAGCCAATGAGGTAGATGTTGGCTTGTCTAGCATGGAATCCTTCTGAGCTCAAAAGTTACCTCTGAAGGTAACAGAGCAAGATTTTAACTCCAGCTTTTCACTATGCTTTCTGGGGCAAGTATCTAACCTCCCTATGCCCATTTCCTCATCTGTTAAACAGTAACTAACAACTCATGGTGTGGTGAGGATTTAGTGGGCTAATTTATGTATAGTATCCATTATATAGAGAACAACAAATAAATCATGCTTATTATTTTTTAGTGAAATTAAATAAACAGACATGGTGTAGGAGATTTTGGCCAAGTATAAGTTTTTAAAAATCTTGTTATAAAATGGAAAGACTACCATATATCAGTAGTAAAAGATACCTTCAGTATGTACTTTTCTCTCTCCAAATAACTCCAGAGAGAGCCATTTTCTTACTCTCTACATTGTGTACTTCACCTCTCTAAAAGAAGTAGTAACTGTAATTTACCGATTGTTGTCTCTGGCTTTAAAAATTCATTTCCTTAAAGTACTTTCAATTTCTTAGATGCAAGGTGTATATAAGTGCAAGACAGAATTATTTATTTTCTGAAATTATGCGCTTGTTTCTTGCTGTTCAGCATGTGTGCATATATACTGCTGAAATTACATCCTAATGACAGCAAATTGTGAAATTATGAGATATTCTGTACCATCTTTTTTTTTGGAAATAGAAAATTAGGAGACTTTAATAGCAGATGCTGCATTATGAATATAATTTACTGGCATTGCTCTTCTCTAATCATATAGAAACCATGTTATGTCCCAGAAAGGTTATAAAAAATATAGAAATCCATTTATCCTCCAAGGAAATTGGGGTCTTAGAGTAATGACAAGAACCTAAAATCGGGTTGGGAGTCCTGACATCATGAATTGAGACACTAGCCTAATGATTTCACTGTGAAGCCATGACATACTGAATACATTAATAAAATGAGGACAATGCTTACCACATAGGGTATCTATCATTTTAATCTTTCTCTGCTATTCCTTAGTAAGAAATTTTCAAAATGGAGTCTGTACATTTGTATAATGAAGAATCTGCAATCCCGATTTCTACGTTAAATTGAAAACAACGAGCTATTTGTACTTGATGTTCTTATCATAAGCTGATAAAATAAATTATGCATACATAAAATTACTTCTCCACATTTTCTATTTACAGATATAAAAGCCAATCTATGTGATGAAATATGCAGTTCAAACAATAGTCATTCCCTTTGTATAGCATCCAGAACCCCAACTTTATAAAATAGTTAAATATGCTGTTTTAGAAAGCATTCCATCAAGTAGAATATGCAATTTTATATCTTGCCGGAGGAAAATCCCAATGTTGATTTCTCTGTTTATCCTCCTAAGAAGTGAAAAATCTCATACAAAAGCTTGAATTTTTAATGTGGTCTTTCACATTTGCATTATCTTAAGCCTTCACAAAGTAATGAGTCCCTACAACTTTATTTTTTAAACTTACTATTATTTTTAATAACATTAGACACTAGTTTTGATTGTTAAAATCACTGAGCCTCAAATTGAGATTGTGTGACTATCTGAACACTGACCTACTTCATACACTATATTCATTTTTTATGTCTGGACAAGCACAATAGCACGTCAGAAAAATATTTGGATTGATAATGACTCAGTAGATAAGATGATAAGAATATCATTTATACTTGCAACAGTATTATTTAATAATACCTTACATTCAATTTAATGCCATGTGAATGCAAGAAAATAAAAAGATTACCTTGATAAAATTTTCAGACATTTCTTTCGATAGTAGGTGTTCATTTCCTTTGCTATGAACAGTTTTGGAAGCAGTTGTTAGAAATACATTTAATCTCTTTTAAACTGCAGCTCCTTAAGGCTGATGTAATCACTAAACCAAAGATTTTCTAATTTACAGACTTATTGAGCAGATGCAGTTAGTGTGATTCTCATAACATTAACAGGCATATATACCTAATTTCAATTTCTTCTTTAAAAGACTGTTGTAGTCTGCTTCTGGCAAGAATAATTTTCATATTAACATAAAAACAAATGAAAATGCAAAACTTTAATTTAGATGTTTTAAAACTCATGTGACTTACCTTAGAAAGCCAAATTGTGAAAAGCATATGACTCAATACCTTTTAAGTGAGATATCACACCTATCATTCTTTTAATGGTTTGGGAATTCCCTAATGATATAGGCAATAAGAAGAAGCTTTACTAGTATTTTATTGATATTTGGATTAACTGTTTTCCCCATAATTCCCTTATTTAAAATTAATAATAAGCTGTTATGAAATATAACAAATCTGAACATTTTGGTGTAACAGTTTCTCTACCATATATCCCTGAAGGAATGGACCTAGTTGAACCATAGTTGGATATTTCACAACCAAAGCAATGGAAATTGACATCTAAAATTTTACATAGTTTGGGGAAAAAAAAGGAGGCTTTTTTTCACATTGAAGAAATGCAACAGCAACTTTAACTTTTCAAATCACTGTCTATGGATTCTGTCTCACATTTCTTTCTTTAGGATACCACAGTGCCTCGGTCAATTCCAAAATGTTAATGAATTTTTACCGGCCAAAGAGTGATTACCTCAGTATTCGAAGGTCACTACTGTTTGTGTCTGGTGCATCAATATGAAACTGACTTGCTAATTACTTTTCTACACTGTATTTTGAGACCTTATTCCTTAGTGAGAGAATTGCCAAGGTTGTTTGGCCATCTTATTTATCTTCCTCAAATGTCAGCCCTGGGATTCTTTCCTTTTGTGTGCTCACTGCTAGGCCTTTAATTATGATATCTACACCACTGACTCACCAATTAGTAACTCCAGCCTCAATTTCTTCCCTGAACTCCAGATTTGTATAGCCAACAGCTTACTTATCATTTTCATTTAGATGCTAAAACCACACCTCAAACTCTATATATTCAAAACCAGACCCTTAATTTCCACTTATTTGTTCCAATATAGTTCCATTTTTCTAGTTGTTCTGACTAAAAACTTTAGAATCATCCCTTATTCCTCACCCTCTCACACACACCACAGCCCATCCTGTAGCCTCCAACTATATCCAGAATTTGATCAAGTCTAAGCACTCCAACTGCATTCCCAATGTCAGCCAACACTACTCTCACTTGAACTATTGCAACAGCCTACTATCTAACTTGCAGCGTCCACCTTGACCCCATCATTCAATAGGAAGAGCAATTCATTTCTAATATGTCTGATTAGTTAATTTCCACCTCACTCAAAATAAAATCAACAGTTCCTCGCATGGTTTACAATGTCTGTGTCATTTGTTTTGCATCCTCTCCCCTATCCTCAATTCATCCCATTCCCCTTGCTTACCCTGACCTTTCCACCTGAGCTTTCTTTCTAATACTCATATACGCTGAGCAGTTTCTCGCTTCAGGGCCCTTCAACTTGTTTCTCCTGCTTTGAAAAAATTCATCGCATAGTTTTGTGCATGGTTCTTTCTTTGAGTTTCCTTAAGCCAGTCATGAAATGACATCTATCTTATCAGAGAGTTCTTCTGTGAATCCCTTACCTCGTTCATTTTTCTTAATAGCATTGTTCATATTATTCATCATTTATGTATTGTCTTTATTCCCTGACTAGAATGTAAGTCCGAGTTCTCTAACCTTGCCTTTTCACTGTGGTTTCATCGGCACATAAAACTGCCTGGCACAAAGTAAGAACACAGTAAAAATTTACTGAATTAATTCAGAAAAGCTGCATGAAGGGATGGTGTGGGGAATGGGGTAAATATGGATTTAATTATAGAAGTTTCCTGGGGTGCTATCCATTTATGTGGTGGCTGGAACTGGGCACTGGGGCTTAAGGAATAGGATCCTTCAATAGCCTCTAGCATTCCTAGGCACATGAGGGAAAGTACTTTCTACCCTAGGGACACAGTTAGCTCTGAATTCATTAGTGTATTCTTATTTATGACAGATACGTGCCAAGAGAAACAGCATTCTTAGTTCATTTGATGACATATTGAACCTCCTCTCAAATCTTGACTTATTCACACGGAGAAGCAATAATTGAAAAATTAGGATTACCTCAGAGGAGATTTCCTGTGAGGACAGTTATATTTGGTTGGCAGTGTTGCAGCTAACTTTGTCTCAGTGCCTGGCAATGTACATATTCCCTTCATCCCTGGACTGTGCAATGTTTACAGTGATTTGCCCGCTTTGTGTTTTGATACTAAGAGTACTGAGGTTTCACCCCAAAAGTGACCTCACTGCTCAGAAAATAGCATGAATTTGGTTTGTAGTTTTGATTATTGCACCTTTAGCTTTCTGCTAACTATCCCCAACTCAAGAGAGGAGACTGAATCAGAATCTGCCTAAGTTATTTGAGGGTTTGCTTATTTTTTATAATGCATTGGCATCTTAAAATCTGGTTCTCTTCTACTCTGCATCTTTGAACATTCATTGCTATCAGTGCTTCTTATATTAAAAACAAAAAAGCTATTATGTTTCCTTAGAGCTAAAGATTCTTGGTACCAGCATGTGCATTTTTTTAAATATCAAACTTCCTGGTCTAACAAACTATTTAAACATTTAAAAAATTACTAATTATTGTAGATTAATTGATGCCTTAATATTAGACTCCTTAAGGCCTGCCCAGCCAAGGTGATGGCGACAGCAATTATTATGTGTATGCTAACAAAAGGATTTTTTTCTCCTCTTTATAATAAAGTAATAGCTAGTCTTAATATTATATATAATCCATATATGTGTTCTATGTATTATAAATTTACCTAAAATTATATATTTATACTATTTATTTAGTTTATAGATACTTTATTATAACTGCTATACAATTCTATAAGCATGGAATATTGATTAGACTATTGGGCAACTGCCTTACTCTCCCTGCCTTAAGCTGTAGTATAGACCAAAACATGTCATTTTAATTCAATAGAAAAGGCTAGCTCATCAGGAAGCTTATATATGTGACTGCTAGAAGGACATGGACAAATAAAGAGTAAGTTTTAAAGGACTGAAATAAACTATAGTAGGTAACATTTAATAGGAACTTTATGTTCCAAAATAGGGAATTATTTGAAAATTTGACATAAATCAACACTTTGAATGGAATCATATTATTAATTGAAACTTCTTTTCATGACTTGGATGATAATAAATTAAATCACATAGCTTTGATAAAAGGAATAAATACTTCTTATATGTTTATTCCTTTTATCAAAGAATAACATTTCTCTTGTGTTTATTCTCATATTCACTTTAAAAATAATAATATTGAAAGTCAAATATTATTATATGTTGATTTGCCTTTATCTTCTTCTACATAAAAAAGCTTCCACAGGGCAGAGCTGTCCTTCTCTGTATTCTCCCAATGAGCACAATGCTGGACATGTGACAGATGCTTAATAAGGGTTTGTGGAAATGGTGAACTTAGTTTCCAGTTGCATCCAGGTTCCTGCTGTACTAAGTACTTCTTTGAAGTAACATTGAAATACAACAGCCTCTTGGTATATGATGGACATCATACTGTGCAAAAATGGGACTGGATCTTAACCAACTGTAGATAAAAATCACAGAGAGCCGGGCGCGGTGGCTCAAGCCTGTAATCCCAGCACTTTGGGAGGCTGAGACGGGCGGATCACGAGGTCAGGAGATCGAGACCATCCTGGCTAAAACGATGAAACCCCGTCTCTACTAAAAAATACAAAAACTAGCCGGGCGAGGTGGCAGGTGCCTGTAATCCCAGCTACTCGGGAGGCTGAGGCAGGAGAATGGTGTGAACCCGGGAGGTGGAGCTTGCAGTGAGCTGAGATCTGGCCACTGCACTCCAGCCTGGGCGACAGAGCCAGACTCTGTCTCAAAAAAGAAAAAAAAAAAAAAAAAAAATCACAGAGAATTTCAAAGAGACCAAGACAGTATATTGCACATCACAGCAAAGGAAAGGAACTTAGGGATCATGAGAAAACAGGCCCGAGGATTTCTTTAGGGACTTTTTTGGAGTGAGACATTTCTTTAGCATATTATGCTCTTCAAAGTATATTTGCCGTGAGCTTTGTTTGGTCTTTCAAAGAACATTATGAATGGTATAGGGCAGAAACTATAATCTAATTTTTAAAAATCTTACAAAGAGAAAGGCAATGCATTGCCCAAGGTCATGCAGTGAATCAGATTTGAATCTTGAATGTATACATCTTAATGTGCAATGCAGACTACTGTAACATTTTTTGAAATTAATTCCAATATTCCAGAAGAGATTGGTGCCATCAAGTATAGACTGATCTAGAGATGTGTTATTTTTCTTTGCTATTGTTGGACTTTAATAGTGTTGATTGACTATGACACTCATACTACAACCACACATTCATGACCTTGTTACCAAACTCATTAATCTCAGGAATCATTTTGGTGAGTACCATCTAATTATTTTATCCCACTTTTCATCAGAAATACATACACAAAAATACAAAATGATAATGGACATACTTTTATGAATCATTGCTACATCTAGAGTGAGTATATGATATTTAAAAGAAGAGGCCATGCTACTCTTGTATATCTTCCCCACCAGAATGCTTAAAGATAATGTAGGTTTTGAATAAATACTTCAATTTTATATCTAGAACATTAACTTACTCTCCTTATAATCTGGTTTTCTATGTAGAAACAAAATGGACCAGGCAAATTTACAAACTATATATTTCTGAAGCAATGAAAAGAAAATTCAAGAAAAGTAAATGATCAAATACTAATGCAGACCACACATTCTTAATAGTAATCTTAAATTTAAAACAAAACTGCAATAACTATAAATGT
>NW_016818327.1:2194075-2241214 GCF_001698545.2 Rhinopithecus bieti
AAGAAAAGTAAATGATCAAATACTAATGCAGACCACACATTCTTAATAGTAATCTTAAATTTAAAACAAAAACTGCAATAACTATAAATGTTCTTAGAATAATTGAAAATGGGTTCTTGTTTGGATTGTAAAATGTTCCAAAATTTAAAGTATACTATTGTCCTTGCTTACATATTTAAAATTATGTTCTTCCCAAGAAATTTTATGAAGGTACTTTAAATTTTCATTTTTTCAATTTTCAAAGTTAGGACAAACTTTTTTTATCAAGGATTTATTTTAATCAATGATCGTAAACTATAAAACCTATATCACCACTGAATTCAAAGGTTTTAGAGTTTCTTATTATTGTTCTTTTTGTCTGACATATCCAGTATTTCCTCAACCTTCTCATAAGAAAGTTATTCCATAAATTTTCAGTCAGATTTCACAATTCAAAAGCTTAGATACATTTATGAACGTGCCTTATTTTAATATTCTTTTGAATTTCTCCATGATTTCTACTGAGTTTTCTATGAGTAAAATAACATTTTCTCCCACATATAGAGTATGAGTTAATGGACCTTAGGACTTCTCTGTTTTAACTAAATGAATTACTCTATCTCAGATTTTAAAAGTACGGGCAAGAAATCAATTGAAATGATTGACATTGCACATTAAACACTGCAACATATGTATGAAACCAATAATAAAGTTCTAAAATACATTATTTTGCATTTGAATTAAAGTTAAAATTATATGATATTAGATAATATTTTGCAAAGCTTAGAGAAAATCCAGAGTTGTGAAAATTGGAATGCAGACTGTATGCAATGTCTTTAATGAGATCATTACATTTTTCTGTTAATGGCAGTTCCCTTGCTTTGCTATTTTACTATGTTTTTAGTTTTTTTTCTCTGCCAATTACTTACTCTGCTTTGTCGGGTCTAAGTGATGCAATACACTAAATCACTTGATCTTAGACATCACTTATGAGGGCTACTTCTTGGTTAATTTTATGGCATCTATATACTATAGTTAGATGTTAATACTACAGAATATGGCCAAGTCTCATTCTAGTATCCCTTCGGCAATGAATCACATAATGGGCAAAATTGCAATTAGATACTTTGAGATATACATTAGTGAGTGATTTTTCTCAGCTGTGAACTTCATAAATTTATAATCAAAATTTATGTCAATTATTTTACAATATAATCAAAACTGCTTTGCAATGACTGCTTGCTTGCTCTACCATTGAATATATTATGAGAAAATGTCATTCCTGTTTTCACATTTTATCTACTATGGAAGATACTTGATTGACTTATTTTTTATCCCTCCCACCACCACTTTTTTTTTTTGAGACAGGGTCTCACTTTATCACTCAGGCTGGAGTCCAGTGGTGCCATCACAGCTCACTGCAACCTTGGCCTCCTTGGGTCAAGTGATCCTCCTACCTCAGCCGCCAAATTAGCTGGGACCACAGGCATGGGACACCATGTTAGGCTAATTTAAATTTTTTTTTTTTTTGAGACAAGGTGTTACTATGTTGTCCAGGCTGGTCTTGAACTCGTGGGTTCAAAGGATCCACCTACCTTGGCCCCTCAAAGTGCTGAGATTATAAGTTTGAGCCACCATGCCCAGCCCACCATGGGTTTTTAATAATTTCATGTGCTTCTGTCTAACTGCAATATTATTGGATACAAAAATAATGACAATATGTGCTAAATATGCGTCTTCCAATATAATGCAATAAATAAATTTGCTGGAGATCTGAAATGTCTGGAGATGGCTAAATCCAGGAAAGGTGCACCATATTAATGTGCACTTTTAGTAGAAAAATCCATGACCAAATTTATCTCGAGAGGGAAATACACTGATTCTCTTGGTTACTTGTTTCCAGGCTTCATTAGAATGAGATTTAACATAACAAAGGGAGGGATGTGTAAGGATGTTTTACAGTGGTGTTAAATTTAAATCCCGGAAGCTTAATTGAATATACAGTTAGAAGTTATAGTTAAGACCTTATTGAACCATCTATCTTTCATTTTTCTCTTTGCCATCAACCATTTTATACAGAATAACTTTCCTAAAACAAAATGGTTACTTCACAGACTCTGCTTAAAAACGTTCTGTCTTTGTGCATTGCTTGTCAGACAATATTTGCATCAACCAACATTTTCTAATTATTTTTAATCTAACCTAAATCTTATGATTTAGTCACACTGGCTGTATTAATCCCTGAACATTCCTTTTACTTTGCTCTATCCACAGTTTGGCTCAATTTCTTCTACACATTTAGAATTGTTTTCCCTTCACTTCAACCATTCACATTTTTGTAATTCTTCAGGACCTGGTTAAATTCTCATACCACAAAGCTTTCTATAGCTCCTCCCTCTGAACATATTTAAACAATTCTTGTTTCTATCATCCATTTTACAATTTAAATAGTGTGTTTAATGTTATATTTTTAATCAAATAAATATTACTGACTATCTCCCAAATGTAAGGCATTGTGCTAAGTGCTATATAACCTTAATACTCAAAGTTTGGTTAGAGGAACCAGGAGCATTGTTGCAATACACAATCTCAGAACCTCACCTATACCTACTAAGCCAGAATCAAATCTTATGGTAGCAAGATCCCTAGGTATGAAATTGGAAAAGCTCTGCTTTGGAGGATACAAACACAAGCAAGTCATAATACTTGCCTTCATACAGCTCACCAATAGCACAGTGTTTAATAATCACGGCAGATTGAATGTAAGGGTCATAAGAGAAGTATAAACAAAGTTGTAGGGGATAGGGGTTGGTGAAGGGAGGGCAGGCCACAACCAAACATGATGGAACTATTAATGCCATGAAATACCGTTAATAATAATACACACCTATATTTTGATTCAAATGCCTATATTTGGTTCAATATTAGGCATTTAACATGACTTGTTTCCAGTCTTGGCAATGACCATGGTATATAGTAACTAGTATCCTCATTTTGCATACCAGAAAAATAGAATACAAAAAGTTAAATGCTAGCCAACCAGTATCTTCTGGGTCAGGTTTTAAACCCAAGTCTATTACCTTTGTTTAAACTTTTTGACATTCTTTGGTCTAAATTTGTCTATTATATTACTACTCATATAATACATACATTTCCATTGAATATGTAAAATGTCTCCCAAATTTGAGTTCAAAGCCTTTTAAATTTTTAAGTCTACTTTATGTTTCTTTGATTCTCCTACAAAACGGATTGAAGGCACTAAATAAATATTTCATTGGTATTTGAAAATTAACAATTCCCCAGAGGAGAATTTTTTTTCAAATTTGATGGTAAAGGGCATATAGTGGTTTGGTTTAGCCACAGATGTCTACAGGAAAAGGAAGGGGGTCTATAATGTGTGCGTGCATGTGTGTGTGTGTGTGTGTGTGTGTGTGTGTGTGTGTGAGAGAGAGAGAGAGAGAGAGAGAGAGAGAAAGGAAAAGGCGTTATTTCAAAGCCTGAGAGAAGATGGTAACGACATTAGCTTGATGATTCTATGATTCTGTTATAACTCCTTGAATATTATGTGGAATTAGGGTAGATTTTATATATTTATTTGTTTGTTTGTTTACTTATTAACAGAAACTATGAGACTGTATATATATAACAATTTCACATGGTTAATTAATTAATTTAATTACCTAATAATCCTAGGCAAATAATCTTTGTGTAAAAACTCCCATTCACTGGTCTGATGGAAAACCTGTCATATCTATTCTGAAGCAGCATTAGGCTCCCTCTCATAAAAGTGAATCCTATGAATCCAAATATATTAGTCTTCATGCATCTCTGAACTTTGAAGTTGATGCCTTAATAATTAAACCCTTCTTGTAGAGTGGTTTAACATATGTTGAGTTCTTTTAAAACAAACTCAGACACATCAGTTCTAACTTGATTAAAATACCATATAACATCGTAATAAACCATTTGCCTAAGAAGAGGACTATTTATTTTGGAATAGGTGACATTCTTCTTAATCATGTACAATATACAGAGTATATCGTAATACTTTCCAACATAACTTGGTAGATTTTAGTGAATTAAAGAAAAAAGAAAAGATCCTTTGAGAAACAAGGCTAGTTTCATTAAAAAAAAAAATAAAACAAACTTCTTTTTTATATAGTTGAATGCCATTCTTCACAGACATATCAGCGGTAGCTGGGTTCTTTCAAGAAGGTGAATAAAAGAGGAACAAAGCCCATTCATAGCATTCCTAGACTTTCCGTCTTCATCAGTCAATGACAGTTGTAAATGGAGACACGGAAATTTGCTCCTTTAATCTTGTTTTCTTCTCACACATGCAATGTTTCCTCTTTTCTTCTTGTTACTGAGTCTCAGAATGTGTTTTTCTATTACCAACTGTATACATGTTTTCAATTATTTGTACTTGGTGACAGCAAAGTTTACCTACTTCATTTTTTATTTAAAAAATCAGATATTTAATATCATGACTATTTTATTTAAAAACGTTTTGTAATAATGAGTAGATCTTAAAGTTTTTTAAAAAATGAAAAACTTACTTCACTGTCAATATTGTTTACTTTTGCTCCCATGATAACTCAAATATTTATCACAGGCTTCAGAATGTATCAACCTGTATTTGGGAGCTCTTGTGCTAAATGCTATAGGTAGATGCATCACCATGAGCACAGTGCAAAAATTAGCAACCCATCCTTCATTGTGTTTAAAGAAGCACAGATAAAAGGGTATGAAGTGGACTGGGAGAATAAGAATAGGAGAGAGCCCAGGTGACAGGACACCATATGGTTCTTTTTTTTTTTTTTCTTTGAGATGGAGTCTTGCTGTGTTGCCCAGGCTGGAGTGCAGTGGCGTGATCTCAGCTCACTGCAACCTCCACTTACCGGGTTCAAGTGATTGTCCTGCCTCAGCCTCCTGAGTAATGGGACCACAGGCACACACCACCATGTCTGGTTAATTTTTGTACTTTTAGTAGAGACGGGGTTTCACCATGTTGGTCAGGCTGGCCTCGAACTTCTAACCTCGTGATCCACTTGCCTCAGCCTCCCAAAGTGCTGGGATTACAGATGTGAGCCACCGTGCCGGGCCCATATGGTTCTTCTTTAAGGAACCATATCATGTGACTATATTCTGGTTGTTTAGTTTCCGTTGGCATCGTTAGGAATTTTATTTTATGCCTTTAAATTATATTTTCTAAGTTTGGGTGCACATAACACTATTTATTACACCAGTGGCTGGTTTTCCAGTGTCTTAAGTTCCTGTATGAACAGTGAGCTGTTTCATTTTACCTATTCAAGTAGCATATATAAAGTTGAAATTTTGAAATGAGTCGGGGTTTGCCCAGGATCCAGATCTCTGTATACCATGACTTTCACTTGCCTATTATCATCACACTTATTTGGATCAAGACATTATGACTTAGAGTGTCAGTTCTTCCTCTTCTTATCAGTGGAGAGAATTAGCTTAACTCTTAAGGCCATGAGTTTTTCCAAATTCCTGGACAATAAGTTGATTACAAATTTACTTAGCTTCCCCAAGAAATTTAGCCTTTTGTATTAGGATATTTTGGTGGGAAAATGCCTGGTAGGAAGTTTTGTTCTTCTGTATGAAAACCACAAACACTTTTACCATATTTATTTATTTTTTTGATTGAGTTTTGTTTCTTCAGTTACTCATAATATATTAACTGAACTCCTACTAAAGATATAGTAGTGAACAAGATGAACATCATCCCCACCTTCAACATTTACTCTGAACTCCAAATTAGATTCTTGAACTGGATGTTGTGGATTGTAAATGAATGAAAGTGTCTGAGTGCTCTTAAAAGTAAGAGTTTTTTTGTTTTTTTTTTTGCAGTTGGAATTCTCTCAGTTTTCATATGAGAGAATGAATGGTAGCATTTACATAAAAAACTCATTATAGCAAGTTTTAAATATTACTTGAGGTTATTTACTTTTCATAATTAATGGACTTATTTTTGAACTTACAAAATTATTCTTAAGAATCTCATCATTTGAGGTATTACAAATAATTATGTCATGTAATTGGATAGAAAATATTAATTTTAAATACAGCCTAAATATTAGCTTGGCGAATAAAGCAACCACTTGAGTATCTTATTTGCAAAACATTCTATTCAGCCTCTTCTTTTCCACACACCATTGTGACTAGGGATGATACAAATCTTGCTTTTGTATTTTTGTTTTAGAAGTTTATAATTAGATGTTCAGTTTTCAAAAGATCATAAGCCAAGAATAGTTATGACAATAAGAAAAATAAAATTAAGGCTTCCTTGCTGTTAGGCTAATGCTCTTTAAGGAACCACATCATGTGACTATATTCTGGTTGTTGCATTTCCATTGCTATTGTTACAAATTTTGTTTTATGCCTGTAAATAATATTTTCTAAGTTTGCATGCACAAAACACTATTCATTACCTCAGTGGTTGGTTTTCTAGTGTCTTAAGTGTTTGCATGAACAGTGAACAGTTTCCTTTTACATGCTGAAGTAGCATAAATAAAATTTAAAATGTTGAACATTTGTGTTTCAAAGTTTATTAAAGAAGTTGACTCTCATGGAAGATCTATTCATCTTAGTTGATAGGCCAGTTACTGTTAGAGTAAAAGTTTAGTCATGGTTTTGTTTACTAACATGTTAATAATTTCTTTTTTCTTTTTTTTCAACAGGGTCTGGCTCTGTTGCCCAGGCTGGAGTGCAGTGGCACAATCTCGGCTCACTGCAGCCTCTGCCTCTCTGGATCAGTTTCCTAAGTAGCTAGGACTACAGGTGCATGCCACCATGTCCAGCTAATTTTTGTATTTTTTGTAGAGATGGAGTTTTGCCATGTTTCCCAGGCTGGTCTCTAACTTAAGCACAAGTGATCCGCCTGCCTTGCCTCCCAACATCCTGGGAGCCACCGTGCCCAGCCATGTTAATAATTTTCATTCTTCATTCAGTCATTCAACAAACATTTAAGATAGGTCTACTTCTGTAGTATAGAGTTGCAAATATTTCCAAACATTCCTTGGAAGAGAAAGTAAATAAATAATGATTTTGAACTTCTAGAACTACTTAGGTAATTTTTCTAAAATATCTAATATGAATAGCTGGACCTGGTGATGCACGTCTGTGTTCCCAGCTACTCAAGAGGCTGGGGTGGATTGCTTGAGCCCAGGAGGTCAAATCTAGCCTGTGTAACATAGCAAGACCTCATTTCTAAAAAACAAAAAAAAAAATTAAATTAAAATTGAAAAAAAAATTAAAAATTTCTTAGTACACTGAATATCACAATGAAATACTTCGTTTATATGTTTTTTAAACTGATTTGCTTAGCCTGAAATATTGCAAAGTGTTGCTGAATAAAATTGGTTTACCCTAAATTAAACAATAACTGAAAAATTCTTTCATAGTTCAGTGTAAATTAATCACTAATGTGATAATTAGAGAAAATATACACGAGCAGGAAGACAATACAAAGCCTGCACTTTTCTAAAATAAGTTTATGTATTTTCTTTGTGAAACAATGGCTGTCTTTAAAAGAGCAATGAGTGTTAATTATATTAATAATTGGAAAACATCTGTAAGATGTAAGACATTTATAAAGAAGGACCATAAAGTTAGTGCAACTGTAACTCAGTTTAGAGACCCAGTGCGAAACTCTACTTTTGAAGAGATGTTATTTTAGGATGAAGACAATTACATTAATTATCATTGGAATACAGAATTTACTATCCACATTATCCACAGGCATTTTAGGCTCTTGGGAACACGGTCTTTGTTATCTAAAATACAAATAGAAAATATTTTTGTATACAGGTATGTAATTATGTTTTATAGGAAAGGCACTTGACTCATATTTCACTCATTTGGATTCTGGTTTCATGTTAATAAAGTACATTGGCTTATTTATTTTATTTTATTTATTTTATTTTATTTCAACTTTTATTTTTGGTTCAGGGGGTACATGTGCAGGTTTGTTACACTAGTAAATAGTGTGTCACTGGGGTTTGGTGCACAAATAATTTCATAGCCCAGGCATTGAGCATAGTACACAATAGGTAGTCTTTCGACCCTCACTCTCTTCCTACTCTCACTATTGGAGTAGGCCTTGGTGTTTGTTGTTCCCATCTTTGTATTCACGGGTACTCAATGTTTAGCTCCCACTTATAAGTGAGAACATGTGGTAGTTTTCTCTTCTTGCATTAATTTGCTTAGGATAATGAACGGCCTCCAGCTGCATCCATGTTGCTGCAAAGGGCATGAGTTTTTGAATAGCTGCATAGTATGATTTTCTAAATAGCTGCATAGTATTCCATGGTGTACATGTACCATATTTTCTTTATCCAGTCCACTGTTGATGAGCATCTGGATTGATTTCATGTGTTTGCTGTTGTGAATAGCACTGCAATGAACATGTGGGTACATGTGTCATTTTGGTAGGATGATTTATATTCCTTTGGGTATACACCCAGTAACTGGATTGCTGGATCGAATGGTAGTTCTGTTTCAAGCTCCTTGAGAAATCTCCAAAGATAACTTCTTTCTACAGTGACTGAACTAATTTACATTCCCACCAGCAGTGTATAAGCATTCCTGTTACTCTGCAACCTCTCCAAGTCTGTTATTTTTTGACTTTAGTAATAGCCCTTCTGACTGGTGTGAAATAGAATGTCACTGTGGTTTTGAGTTGCATTTCTCTAATGATTAGTGATGGTGAGCATTTTTTTCATATGCCTGCTGGCTGTGTGTATGTCTTCTTTTGAGAAGCGTCTGTTCATGGAGCAGATTGGTTTAAACCAGTTTCATTACAAAAATCTGGGAAATGTATTCACTGTAATTTCACTCTAAGACATCACACTATCACACAAAGCTTGGCATACCACTGGTATTTTGGATGTCATCTGGAGGAATGTGATGACCAGAAGCACCTTGCTATCTCTGTTTCACATACAAAATGTTTCCAGGTCATAGCCTAAGAAACTCTGGAATATAAATTATCCATGTGGCACAACTAGAATGTGGATGCATACATCTTGTCTTCTGAATGTGACATTTATGCTACTGGTGGGGTTAATATACAATGATTAATGTGGCCACTTGGGTTAATTAATCCATTTTGTAAATGACTGTGACCCCAATGATCAGTTGTTTGTGCTAATGTGTCTGTTGTGCTCAAATGTCTCGGAAATCAAGGAAACAGGGTGGAACTGAGAATACAAAGGGCAGAGAAGGAAGAAAACTGAAAGTAACTAAGAACAGGAAGGGCTAAGATGATTAGGTCTTAAGGTCCGAAGGATGCTCATCTGTGACCCATCTTGATAAATGCAAACTACATTATAACCTAACACACACACAAGGCACACTCACAAAGGCACACACACACATCTGGAAGAAATTTTCACAAAATGTTTACCTTCATTTACTCAATTTGAGATGCAAAGTATATTCTATATTATATACTCTTCAATTGAAAATATTATTGGTCCCTACAAAGTAAGAAGCTTTCACTTCACAAATTTGTCATGATCTGTATCTGGGAAAAAATGTGACTAGTCTTAATGAGTGGTTCTTAATATGAAGTACATGAATAGGTTTGAAGAGTTTGTTGAAGCCATGAAATCATTTGAGGAGATGATCAGTTTCTATAAGATTCTCAAATGGTTTCACGACATTCCTTCAAGATAATAAAAGCTAAATAATATATAGGTCTATCTGTAGTTAGCCCTACATAGAATAGTTCACAGCACATGCTAAAACCTTTATATGTTACCTCATTTAATCCTCATTAACAGCCTTTTTAAGTTGTTACAAATATATTTCAATTTTCTAGTTGAGAAAATTAATGTTCAATGGGATAAAATAATTTTTCCTTAGATTACATAGTTAGTAAATGGCAAATGGAATTTTACTACAGGTAGTTTGACTTCAGAACTGTTTTGATTTTAAGCCTGTGAAATCCAGTAAACTAATTTGCTTCTTCCCTCTTTCCCTTCCTCCCTTCCTCTCTGGCTTTTTTCTTCCCTTCCTTCCAACAAAAATACGCATTCATGATCTGCACTGTGTCATACACTGAAAACGTAAAAGTAACTAACACTGCCCTGACACCCTTCATGGTCTAGTGAAGGAGAAACAGAAGTAAAGGTTGAGGGACATTTCAAAACCACCATTAAAAGTCAGAAAAGCAGAACCAGACACAAACTGACCATGAAACTCCCTGAAAACAGTTCTTTTAGAAGAGTCCATGTGGTTTGACCCAGTTTCAGATCAACCATTAAGCTTAATATTAGAAAACCCAAGTCCTAGAGAAGCAATTTTTGTTACATTTCAGTTTCTCCTGTTTTTTCATACAATAGCAGAGCAGTAAAGAAGGTGATTTATGGAGAATTGAATTCTGGTAAACATAGGCAGAATTTACTGGATAAATGCTGAAGAAAACGGTGATAAAGAACATGGAGACAGTCTTGGCAATTGGGAAGAAACAGCAATGCTTTAGGTCATTCTGACACTTGTCACTCTGAGATGGGGTCACCCCTTATCAAATAAGGATGCACCCTAGGAAAGCCAGAACAAGAGTCAGTCTCCAGGACGACAAAGGACATATTGCCTTGGAATGAAGAACGTTTATTGCCATTTATTTATCCTTTAAAAGAGTAATAAAATTGACCTCATCACTAATATTATCTTCCTGTGCTATATAGTGAAATCTTTATACATAAAATTAGAAAAATTAGACAATTTGGCCCTCAGAAACTGAGGCTTTCTCAGTAGAATTTACAAAGTATTTGTCAGTTCAAATTCCATTCATAAAGGATCTTGAAGCCAGGTTCTGGTGGAGGACTATCAGTGGTGATGTCGTAACTGATCAGTCTGGTAACTTCTCCTTCTGTGTAAGATTTCTGAATAAAAAACTAAGAAGAGCAAGCATTTCCCTGAAGCATTCTGGCATAGTTGGAAGAACAGGAATTTGACTCAAGGTTCCGAGCCCTCATATTGTCACTGATTGTACGTAGTTGTGTGATCTGGGTTAAAAAATATCACTCAGGTTGTCAGGGTCTCCATTTCTTCCTCTGTAGCTAAAGGCTAGTTTGGACTACCTTACATGTCTTTTCTTACCCTGAATTCTTTGAGTCTATGATGAATGGATTTAAATTGTTAGTGTATGTTGTTTGAAAAGAAAAGCTCATGGGAAAACACAGAAAGCCGAGTCCTAATCAAACTTTTCCACTAAGTTTTCTCCTAGGCCAAGAATGGTAAATATCTCCTTCAAGAAATTTCTTTGAAGTCTCTTGCTTTATCTTAAAAATTATGCAAATGTTGCATTTTACTCCATAAGGTATCCTTGTTCATTTTAATACAAAGTAATGTTTTATAATTACTTAACATTAGAAAAATATCAATATAAAACATTTGTACCATACTTATCCTGTGATGCTTAATATCTCTTGGTAGACATTAGGTTAGTAAATGAAGTTTCATTCCGATGCTTATTGTATTTTAATTGGGCTTAGCTGGGGAACATATAAATATAAGCGAAAAAGGAGTATGTGTCTAAGAGGAGGGGGTGTTGTGAGGTGAAATTCAGGAGATTGTTGGCAAAGGAATTGAATGAAGCAGCAGAGTGCTACAATTGCAAATAAAACTAGATGAGGTGGATTTTCAGTTCTATAGACTTTATTATAGCTGAAGGGGAGCTGAGGTCAAATCTAGCAAACCTCAAAATAACTCTTCATTGGAGCTCTTTGTGCCAACTGTTTAAGGCATTGAGCTTTAAGTTTAATATTTTAAAAATATTCCAACAAAGGCCAGGCTCTGTGGCTCACACCTGCAATCCCAGCACTTTGTGAGGCCGAGGTGGGCGGATCACCTGAGGTCAGGAGTTCAAGACCTGTCTCGCCAACATGGCGAAACCCTGTCTCTACTGAAAATACAAAAATTAGCTGGGTGTGGTAGTGGGCGCCTGTAATCCCAGATACTCGGGAAGCTAAGACAGGAGAATTGCTTGAACCCAGGAGGTGGAGGTTGCAGTGAGCTGAGATTGTGCCACTGCACTCTAGCATGGAAGACAGAGCAAGACTCTATCTCAAAAAAAAAAAAAAAAAAAAAATTCCAACAAAGATTAAAATGCTTTGTTAAAGAGTTGTTTATCTAAAAATCATTTTATACACAAATAATTTGTAGACTTCAACAACAATAATAGCAAAAATTGCATAATTTCATCAAAGCAATTTCTAGAGCTTGGCAAAAAATAGTTAATATGTATATGTACTGGAATTTGAAATGTAGAATTCAACTTTGGTTAGTATATTTGTGAGGAAGTGGGAGATGCCAGTTAGGCATTTTAATAATCAAGAAAATACAGAAAAGACTATATTCTACTCCTGAAAATGACAAAGGACCTAAGAAGAAGGACCTCCCCAGCCAGAATGTCCCCACTACATCAGGGATGAGTTACATAATGGTATAATGTAAAGAACAATTCAAGGAGTAGGAATCTGTTCATTCTACAGAGGAAAAAAATGCTAAATTATAACTGTTTTTAATTGTACAAATGGTTGCAACCCTCTTTCCTTTTTTTCCCCCCTGAGATGGAGTCTCACTCTGTCTCCCACGCTGGAGAGCAGTGGTGCAATCTCAGCTCACTGCAACCTCCACTTCCTGGGTTTAAGTGATTCTCCTACTTCAGCCTCCCAAGTAACTGTGATTACAGGCGTGCACCACTACACCCACCTAATGTTTGTATTTTCAGTAGAGACCGGGGGATTTTGCCATGTTGGCCAGGCTGTCTTGAACTCCTGACCTCACATGATCTGCCTGCCTTGGCCTCTCAAAGTGCTGGGATTACAGGCATGAACCACTATGCCTGGCCACAACTCTCTTTCTTGAGGCTTTACTCAACTATCTGCAAGCAGAGAGTTAGGAAAACCGACCTTTTGAATTTCTATAGTATGCTGTTTGTCTGAATCACTGCATAATAGCTAGTAGACATCCCCTAATCCCAGATCATACCAGAAAAAAAATTAAAATTAGGCTAAACATCCAGTTTTCTACTATATAAAATACTGAATACCTCTCCCAAATTCTATGGTTATCTTGTGCTTTTCCTGAATTCATACACATACTGTTCTATAATGAGCAGTTCACTTGGAATTTCTTTTATTTTACAATCTAAATTTATAGCATGATTAATGAAACAAGGCCTGGGAATCACGTTCAACCCTTTTCCAATTAATCAATAGAAATTTAATTATTTTACCATCTTCCTTACAGTGCCTACAACAGTAACTCTATGAGACTCATGTAATTATAGAACTCATTAATTTATCAATTTTCTTAGTATGATAAAACATTATTAGAATAACAAAAATTCATTAAGTACACAATAATAAGTGCTTTATTGTTTTAGAACTAAACTCCATGACTAAAAGGCATGTTCTTTAAGACTTGTAGTTTGCCTGTGTATTATGGGTATTTGGATCTTAGTGTGTGCCTGTGGAAAATAGTCTGACTAATTGAGACAAACTTATAAAAGGAAAAAAGCTGTGTTTGAAAAATAATACAACAAAGTTTGTAAAACAGATATTTGTGTCTCATGTGAAATGCGGTAAAACAGACATGGCTGTTTCATCTTTCAACATATTCCTTCATCATTTATTTAGTACCTAAGCAACACAACTATGTGCTATTTCCTTCACTGCTGAATGATTCTTAATTGCTTTATTTAATGGGCAACACTACTTTACATAAAATGAAAGTACTGTGAGGAGACACAGCTATGGGACCAAAATACAACATTAGGTCTTTGTTTCATGAACTGGAAGTTTAAGTGTGTGAGCACAGGGGATTGGAAAGATGAGTTATGGTATTTTTACAAGTATCGTTACTTGTTCAAATTCAGCCTGAGTTGTTCACCAACCCTTGATATACAAATTCAGGGCCAAATTAGCAATGATGTAATAGCTCTCTATCTGCTCATTAGTAGTAAGCAATTCACAAAGGTCATATCTTGCGTAGAGAGTGTTATTGGTTAAATGTTCTATGAGGTGGATTAGGAGAGTTGTAAGAAGTAATTTTCTGCATTCATTTTGGATTAAGTGCATTTCGGAGTTTGGAGAACCCAGAATGATTGTGCTTAAATACACTTTTTTTGGTAACAGAAAATTCAGCTGAGCTGTTACTGCAGAGTACTACCCGTGGAGTCTAAACACCATGAGCCAAAGATTTCTTCCTATGAAACTTCCATTTGTCTTCTAACATCTGTTAGTGGTTTTCGTAGAGAAGCTGAGGCAAGAGCCCTGTGATGATTCCAGGGTTTTGTAACCTTTGATGATATTTTAAATATCAGTCAAAGGGAGTCTTAAAAGGTCACTTTATCAGGAGATTCACCTGGGAATGAAGTCCATTTTTCACTTCGTTGTGGAGAGCAGAAAATGAAATCTTTTTATATTGGTATCTCTTAGGTTTTAGACTCTGCATCCTGATCCATGTGTTCCTTTCTAATCTCACCAATTCAATCAGGGTTTTCTGGACACAGACTAGAGTTTTAAGAGCAATTTTCTCCACTCTCACTTTGACACTCTTCACCGCAACTCTAAGCAAATAAAAATCGCAAAACCCACTCACATTCTGACAGCAAAAGTTCATTTCTATGCTAACCTACACCCCCTGCAAATGTAGGGCACCAAATCACATATCTCCCATGGCTGGATCAGATTAAGACTGTAGACTGCAGCAAATTACCTTTGAAAGGTCATGTCCCATCACCTGAGCTTTCTTTATAATTCAGTTTCTTAGCACAAAATTTTGAATTTATAACAAAAGTATTTGTGGATTCACATTTTTAAAAAGCACAAAAAGACACTGACAAATGAAATGTGTAATAATTAAGCAATATCTGCAAACTGTTTTGAGTTAGTTAAATAAAGCATAGAGGAACCCAAATATTCTTCGTCGGGGTAGGCTTGTCTATTTACTAGCTTTCATTTAATGGTGCAGCACAGGACTTCAAGACGGCTGCTGGAGGCTGTGAGCATTGCATTCAGTAAGCAATTATCCTCCCTTAACAATCAAAGTACAACTTAGATAACATATAATTTCTTTAGGATAGCAAGATGGGCGTTTTCAGAACTGATGTGAGAAATGGCTTTTGGTAGATATGAGGCTGGAGTTGTTCTGAGAATAGCCTAGTGGGTGAAGAGAACAAAAGGACAGGTTGCATTTAGAATCCTGAAAATAAACGTTTATCTGCATTACCCAGCAATGAAAACAAGGTGAGCAGATGAGTAGTACCCTGTTCATGTTCTCCATCAGTGTGAAGGCATGCACTTTTTAAAA
Source organism: Rhinopithecus bieti (assembly GCF_001698545.2). Lineage (NCBI taxonomy): Eukaryota > Metazoa > Chordata > Mammalia > Primates > Cercopithecidae > Rhinopithecus > Rhinopithecus bieti. The sequence goes on from NW_016818327.1 coordinate 2,209,403, forward strand.
AGAGAGAATGCAGCTTCTTTAAAAATGATACAACTGTGAATAGCAACACAAAACTCTGCAGGTAATTAGTTTCCGCTTGAATAATGATTGCACAGTATATCTATTTGTGTTTATTTGGGGGCAGGGAATTTATTTGTTTCCTCTAGGATCTTGTACAAGTCTGCAGACCTGCAGTATAGGCATCTCATGAAAGCTTACTGGAAAATCAGAATCTTAGGTCCTACCCCACACTGGAATCAGAATCTGCATTTTATTGAGAACCTCAAATAACTCATATGCATATTAGAGTCAGACAAACACTAGTCCCCTAGTCCAGGAGATTCTCTATTTTCCCTTCATTTTGGTATGGGGGTAAACTCAGTCACTCACAGAAAACATGGTTCTAGCACTGTGAGCTTTTCGGTTATTGAGGAGAAATATCCGGTTTCTTAAATGTTTCAATGATAGTTTCATATAGTTAAAACGTTTCTTAAATTCTTATTTTAAATGTTTTAGTCATGGTTCTGTAATCCTCAGGGAGCCCAAGAAGTATGGCTGGGTCAGCTAAGAGGTGTTATGGAGTCTGCCTCACCTGCTTTCATCTTCTTTCTTGTAGCTTCGAGTTAAGGGCAATAAAATCAGACATCTTCTATAGTTTAGTCACGCATGCCATTGAGTATTTTGGGTTTTGTAAAGAGTAAATATAATAACATATGTGATAACACTCAGCCAGTAGCAGGCACTCAAATAGATATGTATTACTTGTGGAATAATTACCATACTCTTTCCAAATTGTCGAAAAATAGCATTGTACATCCAAACACTCAGTATTTCTGCTTATACGAGCAGCATGTGAACTCCTTAAGTCCTAGGTGGATAATTTAATACTGTTCTTCACTTATGGTTAAAGGGTGAGTGAGAAAAGGGCTGGATTTAAGAGGGCCCTGTACTTAGAAGAGTCCCACACTTGGTTGAAAGCTCAGCTGTAGCTGTATTGAAATTTTTAAATAATTTTTTATACAAGAGGCCCTGTATTTTCATTTTGAAAATTACATAGCTGGGAACCAGAGTGGAAGAGATCTGGTGGTTAGGCACAGCCAGTTTCTTAAACAAAAAACAGACAGGCTGTTCTTAAGTTCTATCACTGCAAATACTATAGATGGGAGCATTTTTCAGATATGGCTTTTGTGCTATAAAATCAGCAGTGTCAAATTTCAAAAGTTCACAAAACTCAAACACAAAAGGTTTTGCAGCACGGTGATTACGGGAGAATAGTGGGTGATGTCAGGACATCCACACTGTATGCATTAGCCTTCCCCAAAGATGGTTAGACCACATCAGTGGATCGGTTTCTGGCAAAGTCTCAGTGACTCTGACAGCCAAGAAATATTTAGTATGTTCCCAAGGCTACTCCAAAATAGTATGAATAGTTATGTAAGGGTTGACAGAGTGCTATGCAACCCCATCCCTCTCATCAGTGTAGTGAAAACTGTTGGCTAATGATTTCAGTTAATCTATGCTCAAAGATATCATAGGGGAAATGGAAGCTTTTTTAAATGACCTTAGTCATAATAGTCAAATAGAAGCTTTTTTAAATGACCATAGATTGACCTTAGTCTGCCTCAGCTTAGTAGGCTACAGACATCAGCAAAGTCCTCAAGGCAGTGATTAGGTAGCAACTGTATTACTTTATTCTTAACTATGCAGAAAAAAAAAATCAGAACATTATGAACAGTTTTGCACTACCAGTTAACCATGTTATGAAAGATGATTAACCTGCTGAAAACCAAGGTTACATCCCAGCCTGAGTAGGGAAAAATCACACAAAGAGCCATATTTCCTTGTTTTATAGATAACTGAGCCACATAAACGTGATTCCATAGGGGGGATACCATTTAACTGGTCAGTTACTTGGTGTGTTTTATTTTGTTTTGTTTTTGTTTTTTTGTTTCTAAGCAGGTAATTTAATCATAAAAGCCAACCCAGTGTTTGGAAGGCTAGCAGATCTATCATGCAACATCAGCCTCTTGTCTAAACTTTGAATGAATTTTTCAACTTCAGGTGTTTTGAAGTGTTTGAGGTGTTTTGGTGCTATATTTAACTCTACATTTAACTGCCAATGATTACTATGCTGTGGTTGGGTGAATAAAACCATGCCACTTCGTAGGGTTGAGCGTAAAGAATAAATGATTGTGGGAAGTCCAAACAGCTAACGTGGGACATCAGAGGAAAACAAGACAAATATACTTTGAATATTATACTGAAGCTCAGCATTGTACTTCTGGAAACAAAAGGTGAGAGACAAAATAATCTATTTTTCTGGGACCACAGATACTATAAATTAGGCTGAAGAAACTGGAAGAAGGTGCCATAACCAAGGACAGTGTTAGTAGAAAATGTGGCAACACCATTATATTTTTTTCTATTTACTTGAAAACGAGGATACTGGAGTAATTTCTTCTTTGTCTATATTCCTGTTTCCTAGAACTTTCAGTTGTCCTTATACATTTGCTATAAAATTATTGGTTCAACAACGTCTGAAAAACAAGTAAATCTAAAACAAGTAAGTCTTAAAATCATCAGGAGGCTAGTGCTTTCATTTTTTCATCCTGCCATCGCTAGTCTGGATTTTAGTTTATAATTTTCCCATCTGTTTATAATACTGTCTTTTATCCTGTTGTTGGATTACACTTGATGACAGTATGAGCTTGATTTAAATTTCTCGAATATTTATACACATATAAAGATAAACTTTTCTGGCACGTAGGTCTCTGTAATCTTTTGTGGCTCTATACCACCTACAGAAAAAAACAGAACAAAACAAAAAAAACAGTCACATACCTTAGGCTGGCATTGAAAGTACTTCTTTGCTAAGGCTTAATCTTTAAATCTTATTTCTCATATCTCTTAGATACCCTAAGCTACAGTCTAGTAGACCTACTTCACTTTTCCTGGTTAGGACTAGTGTTTTCTTGATGTCTATGTTATTTTTCTTTCTGTTTCCTTTGTCTGAAAAATGTTCTTCCCCCATCCTTCATATTCTACTACCACTCATGTTATATCTAGAATTTACACCGCAGCCCTTGTGCATCTTCCCCTACTTATGCTTTCAAGCAATTTTTCCTCACCCTTTTTTGAAATCTCATGATCTATATCCCATTTTTGATGTTTATCAAGTTTAATTTGTGTATTAGCTACAATCATCCTACTTATCACGTTGGGAATAATCTATATTTATTAATTTTGTATCTACCTAAAAGGGTATCACGGTGTCTTAAGCACAGAAGTCGCTGAATATACATTTGATGGTGTGTGTATGATGAATGAATATTTAGCTGAGATAAAGAAATAGAGATGAAAATTATTACGGTTTATGAGACAGTGGGTCGTACCAGAAAATAAAATTGAGAGCCTGCAGATTTCTTACCCTACAGATCTTTTAAATAGAATGTCCATGAATATTTAATACCTTCATTAAAACTGCATTAATGGAAGACATCAGCAGGCATAGCAGAGTAGGCCCTCTGAAAACTTCTCCTTCATAAAAGCAATGAGAGCTCTGACCAAAATTGGCAAAATTCAATTTTTCAGAAGTCTGGAAAAATCAACCAAAGGCTTGCAATAATATGGGCAACATTTAGTCAAGAAAAAAACAAAAAACAAAACAAAAAACAAAACAAAAAAAAAAACAAACCTTAATTTCCATAAGAAAAATTAGCTTCCTGGTGTTTTAACTTTACCTGTTCTCATTCTCTTCTCCCCAGCTCCCTAGAAGACTTAAAAACCAATAGTCTTATAACCAAGATGAAAGCCAACATCCTGGCAAGGCTGCAGGGTTAGTTTAACATATGAAAATCAGTCATTGTAATACAAAATATCAATTAATCCAAGATACAATAACCTACAGATTCAATGCAATTCATAGCAAAGCCCAAGCTAGCTTTTACTGTTGTTGCAGAAATAGACAAGCTGATCTCAAAATTCATGTAGAAATTCCAGAAACCCAGAATAGCTTAAACAATTTTGAAAATCAAGAACAAAGTTGGAGGTCTGAACATCTTTTCATTGTTAAGATTATTTCAAATCTACAGTAACCAAGACAGTGTGGTACTGGCATAAAAATTATATATTTATCTTTTATATATAGTATATTATACACACATATATTAATGAAATAGGATTACAAGTTCAGAAATAAGCCCTCACATTTATAGTAAATTGATTTTTGACATAGCTGCCAAGACAAATCATTAGGAAAGAACAATCTTTTCAATGACTAGTGGGACAGTTGGATCCTCAAGAAAAAGAATGACCCCTTCTGCACACTATATATAAAAATTAACTCAATATAGATCAAATATCTAAATGTGACAGTTAAAATCATAAAATTCATAGAAGAAAATATAGGTGTAACTCTGTGATATTGTATTAAACAATGATTCGTTATATATAACACCAAAAGCACCAGCAACAGAAGAAAAAGAAAGATAAATAGGACTTCATCAAAATTAAAAGTATTGTCCTTCAAAGGACAAAGAAATGAAAAGATGGCTCAGAAAATATGTTTAAATTATATATCTGATAAGAAATTTATATCTATCTGATAAGAAATTTATATCTAGAATATACAGACAACACTTATAATACAACAATATAAAAGTAATTTAAAATTGGCAGATGATTTGAATTTATACATGTATTAGTCCATTTTCATACTGCTACTTGAGACTGGGTAATTAATAAAGAAAAGATGTTGAGGCTGGGCGCGGTGGCTCAAGCCTGTAATCCCAGCACTTTGGGAGGCCGAGACGGGCAGATCACAAGGTCAGGAGATCGAGACCATCCTGGCTAACACGGTGCATGGTGAAATCCTGTCTCTACTAAAAAATACAAAAAACTAGCCGGGCGAGGTGGCAGGCGCCTATAGTCCCAGTTACTCGGGAGGCTGAGACAGGAAAATGGCATAAACCTGGGAGGCGGAGCTTGCAGTGAGCTGAGATCCGGCCACTGCACCCCAGCCTGGGCGACAGAGCGAAACTGTCTCAAAAAAAANTATATCTAGAATATACAGACAACACTTATAATACAACAATATAAAAGTAATTTAAAATTGGCAGATGATTTGAATTTATACATGTATTAGTCCATTTTCATACTGCTACTTGAGACTGGGTAATTAATAAAGAAAAAGATGTTGAGGCTGGGCGCGGTGGCTCAAGCCTGTAATCCCAGCACTTTGGGAGGCCGAGACGGGCAGATCACAAGGTCAGGAGATCGAGACCATCCTGGCTAACACGGTGCATGGTGAAATCCTGTCTCTACTAAAAAATACAAAAAACTAGCCGGGCGAGGTGGCAGGCGCCTATAGTCCCAGTTACTCGGGAGGCTGAGACAGGAAAATGGCATAAACCTGGGAGGCGGAGCTTGCAGTGAGCTGAGATCCGGCCACTGCACCCCAGCCTGGGCGACAGAGCGAAACTGTCTCAAAAAAAAAAAAAAAAAAAAAAAAAAAAAATGTTGAATGGACCCATAGTTCCACATGGCTGGGGAGGCCTCACAATCATGGTGGAAGGCAAAGGAGGAGCAAAGGCACGTCTTACATGGTGGCAGGCAAGAGAGTCAGATCTCGTGAGACTTATTCACTGTCATGAGAACAGCATGGAAAAAACCCATCCCCATGATTCAATTACCTCCCATCAGGTCCCTTCTATGACAAGAGGATGTTATGGGAGCTACAATTCAAGAAGAGATTTGGGTGGGGACATAGCCACACTACGTCAATACAAATGGCCAATTAGCATGAAAAGATGGGCAATATCATTAGTCATAAGGACAATGAATATCAAAACCACAATTATAGATTACTTAATACCCACTAGGATGACTATAATAAAAAAGATAGATAATAACAAGTCCTGGGGAAGATTTGTGGAAATGGAACACTCACATATTGCTGGTCGAATTTTAGAATGTTGCAGTCAGTTTGGAAAACAATTTGGAAGTACCTCAAAAAGTTAAACCTTGAGTTGCCATATGACCCATTAGTTCCACTCCTAGATAATATACTGAAGAGAACTGAAAATATATATTCACATACAATCTTATACATGAATGTCAAAAGCAGAATTTATCATAACAGCCCCCAATGGAAACAAATTTCTGTACATTGATGAATGAATAGAAAAAATGTGGTATATTCATACAATGGAACATTATTAATCTGTATCACTGAATACAATGTACTCATATATGTTATAACATGGATAAATCTTGAAAACACGCTAGGTGAAAGATTCTAGATACAAAAGGGTACACATATGGAATGACTGCATTTACATAAAGTTTCTAGAATAGGCAAATTCATAGAGACATAAAGTAAAGTGGTGATTGACAGGGGCTTGGGGGAGAGAGGATTGGAGAGTGATTTCTAACAAGTATGTGGTTTCTTTTGGGGGTGGTGAAGATGTTCTGGAATTAGACAGTGGTCATGGTTGCGCAACTGTCTCCAGACATTGCCAAATGTAGCATGGGGGTCAAAGTAACCCATTTGAAAACACTGCTGCAGACTTACATGTACTGATGTGAAAACATCTTGAAGTGAATTATTAATTAATAGTAATCATCTTAAAAGATACAGAACAATAAAAATGCACTGTTTACTTCAAAGATTGCTTTCACTTCAGGAGAGGAGAAAATTACAATTGGATAGAGTAGGAATAATCTGCAACATAATTTTCTTATATGAATAATAAGTTGTAATATTCTACTCACATGAAAGGTATAACAGAATGATTAAGAGGTTACATTTATGAACGTTTTCTTTTATAGTTCTTAGATGAAAGATGATGCACCATAAAAAAGATATTTTCTTGTTACATTCCGTACTTAACACAGCATTGAAAAATATTCAGTCTGTTTCCACAATGATTAAAGCATAATTATATAAATAAAAATAAATCAAACTTTTGCATATTCAAGGCAAGGGAGTGCGAGAAGCACCTGTTTCCAGTTTAATTGCCAGAGAGAACACGAATTTAAATTGGATTCTCTAAAGAAAAGACACTACCTGAGTTTAAAACTATTATTATGTTATTATTATTATTATTTAGATGGAATCTTGCTCTGTTGCCCAGGCTGGAGTGCAGTGGCACAATCTTGGCTCACTGCAACCTCCACCGCCTGCCACGGGTTGAAGTGATTCTCCTGCCTCAGCCTCCTGAGTAGCTGAGACTACAGGCATGCGCCACCTTGCCCAGCTACTCTTTTTTTTTTTTAAGTTTTTTTTTAGTAGAGACAGGGTTTTGCCATGTTGGCCAGGCTGGTCTCAAACTCCTGACCTCAGGTGATCCACCTGCCTCGGCCTCCCAAAGTGCTAGGATTACAGGCGTGAGCCACCGTGCCCAGCCTTAGTTTAAAATTATGAAAGCAAAAGGCCAAAAAGGTAGGACTTCCTCACAAGGCTCACTTATAGAGCAACAGTAATTGCTAACATTTTAGAATTTATTAAATGTGTCAAAACCTTCTATTAAATGTTTTAAATTACATTTAACTTCTACATGATCCTACTAGCTATGGTTCAAGGAGTCATTCCCATTTTATAGCTAAGGAAACTGAGGCTTAAAAAGATTGAGGACAGACAGGCAACAAGTAGTGAGATTCAGTACTGAATCCAGGCTCGTTTAATGACATAATCCTTGTATCATACCAACTTTTCTCTATTTAAAACAATAGATTGTAAGAAGAACCAGTGTGGGATAAAGTGTATGATTTGGATTGCATTTATTATTACATAGTGCTAAAGTTTCAATGACATTTTTGCCAGTAGAGATAAAAATCACTAAGCTGGGTATCTTGCAAAATATGTTTTCACATGACGGGGCCGTAGAAACTTTTAATATTGGAATTTGTGAGGCGTCTGATGAAGCCTGGGATATGATGTTTGGCTCTCTCCAAGGAGTCAGGGGAGGAGGTCAAAGCCAGATATGCTTAATAAGTGTAGGGCTAGGATTTGATCCAATGCCTATCTCATTGCTGACCATTGACTCTTTCTACTGCCCTATGCTGCTTCTCCCTGGATTACAAAACAGTCATACATATCAAGCTCAGTGTTGGGCACCATCCCAGACCCCACTGCGTATACACAGCATGAGTATAGATAGAACTCAAAGCCATCTCTGTTTACTGCTCAGAAAAACTAAAAGCCCAACTTACAGAAATGATCTAGTCTGGGGCTCCAGCACATACAGGTGCAGCCCACTTGCGGGATTTGAAAAAGCACAACTCAGAAGGGGCATGTCTCATAGATTCTATCCAGGCTGAGAAGCTAGGAAGAACCCATGGGGTTGAGGAACTAGAAAGAACTTACAGTTGCTTCCACATTTATTACTATATGTGAGCTTCACAGAAATCCATGGAATAGCAAACTATGTTCTATTATGATTTAATTTTATAAATGAAAAGATGAAGAATCAGAGATTTAAGTAACTTTTAATAGGTCACATGTCAATGAGTATGGTAAGATAGATCTTTTCATTCCGTTTATTCGTTTATTTGTGTTATTTAGTAGTGTTATTTCTATTGTATCAGGCTCCATACTTTGGCTACATAATATTTTTCCAGGAAATATTGTGCTGTATTAAAGCATTTCCATCTAGTTTAATAATTGAATTCCCCACACAGTTTGTGTTGAGTTCCTTCTCATCTTTGTCCCAGGAGTAGAAGGGAACATTTCAATAGATTTCTAAGAATAAACATTTACTCTCACAAACTGCTTCTGTATGTGAGTCTCTATTGCTATCTTCTCTACTTTATTTCAAGAATTTGTTTAAAATGTATCCATAGAAACAACTGGAGAAGAAAGTGAAAACTATGTAACATTCTCAGCCAATGGCTTTCTGAATTTTGGATATTCAATCCTCAAGGTATTTGAAGTAGTTATTTCTTGAGACTGAATACATTTCTAAAGGAGATTCTCTTCACATTTCTTCTGAATGTTTTAGGTTATAAATTTTTTACTCTATAATTTTAATGAGAAACTCCAAATAGTATAAAACATTCTAGTTTTACCGCTGTAGCTGAAAGGGGGTGTCCTAATCTGGGTTACCTGCATGAATCCCTCTATCTGCTCAGCGTCTCCATAACTGGCTTCCCAATGCTGAGGCTGGGTCATAGAAAACTGGACATCATATACCTCTGCCCAGGCATATTGAATAGAGGATTGCAGGAGGCCTGTGTGACTGGAATGGAATGACAAACAGGAAAACAAACAAGAAAAATGTACACTAAAGTTTAGTGGTGCACTTGTGGAAAAAAAAGAGATAACAGGTATTAATCTCAACACCATGAATTTTGCCACACTTGATGATCACTGAGAATGAACATTTTTCATGATAACCTATTTAATACTCATGAATTCTCTAAAATGAGGAAATGTGATAAATGTAGAGAATGTTGAAATTTTCTCTTACTGGTATTTACATGACTTTACTATTTACATCTGTACCACAGAGGCTTGGCATGGAAGCAATCATTCTGTCAGTTGGTATGGAAGTCTGCAGCTTTTTTTCCGTTCGTAGGGAAGAGCAGTAACTAATGATGGCTGCTGCTGCAGACCCTACATTATATGCTTTTATCTTCACTAGACAGTTTTTTTTTTGAAGATTTCCTTTATCCACCTCTTCAAGCTGATCAAATTGCAAAAATCATTGAATGGAATTCTATATTGGCCTCACACGTGAGCAGGTGAACCTATAAATTAGCTAAGTGAGAAAGGGTTATATATTCTAAGGGACACTGTAGTTCAGTGTGGGTAGAGAGTTTTAATGCTCTTAGATGACTATTTCAAGGAAATAGTGAAGGAAATTTCATGGGCAGAGGTAGAAAGAATTGGTCAGGGTGGTTTTGCAGTGCTAAAGGTCTGTCACAATAGTTCAAGGTCAACTCTCAAATCATCTGTGGCTAGTTTAACATGTAAATTATGCAACATAATATAGAGTTAGACTTCTTTAGCTGCCACCTGCACTTCCTGTAGAGAAGGCTAAATCTCTATTTGCTGTCCAGAGATTAACTCTTATAAACAATGGCCAGTTTCTACAACCATTGTCCTACATGATAGAGTTAACTGTGTCTTCAAAACTGCTTTCCTTAGCGCACACACACACAAAACACCTTACTTATTGCTATTCTACTTTGAATGTCCTTTCATTCTTTCTTCCACCTGTGGGACTCAGTTAAAATGTTATTTCCTCTGAACAGACTAGTTATTAATATAAAGAATTGTTCATTGGCTCCCTTGTGTTCCCTTCACATTTTTTAAAGAGTTCTATTACTGCAGCGTCAAGCATGTTAGTGCATGCTGGGGTAAGCATTGGTTTAGCACAATGGTCACAAATATGAGTGAATAAAATACAGTACCAACTTCTAAGGTGTATACAGTATAGTGACTCTTATTTATGTATCTAATTCCCCCTATAGAATAGCATATTAACTCCATGAAGGTATACATTGTGTTTCATTTATCTTTTTCTTCTCAGCCCCTAGCACAAGGGTTTGCACAGAAAAACATTTAAGAAATGTGTATAGTGATTATTAACTAAGTGTTGTTAAAACATATTATCTGACTCATCAGATAAAGAGTGAATCCTAATGAAAATACACAAATAAAAACTTAAATAGTGTTGCACTAAATTTAGGAAATTATACATAATGGGGTTTTAATATTTTATCATTAAAAAATATGTGACCACTGATTTACTGATTCATTCCATTGTTCAGTTAACAAACATTCATTAAAATAATACATAAATTAACATATTTCCTCTATCTGCATATTATATCAAATTTTGAAAATCATGTATGAAGTTATTTAGAATTAAAAACCAAGGAAATTTATAATCAATTTCTCCAAATTTCTCATAAATAAAAGGCAAATAATGTCTTACTATGAGCGATGATGCTCATCCGGTAATTAGACAGATAACTGTTTGTCCCTTTTCTCTTGAAAAATCAATTTTCAACTTACTTTCATAGTCTGTTGGCTTTGTTTTGAATAGACACTTAGTAGATTCATTGAAATTAAAAGTTAATGATGTTTAACGTCCATTTGGAAATGTGGCATTCTGAAATATCTACTAATCTGCCCACAGAAGTTGGGTTTTAGTAGAACTTATTCCAGTGAGACACATTTTAAGATTCTACACATCTAGTAACTCTAAGGTTTGATGGCGCTGTGTTTAATTTTACTATTCTAAATTTTGAAGTTGAAAGAGCAGAACTAAAGTATTAATAAATTAATATTGGGATGAATTTCTTTAAGATTTATGGAGACTAAAAAAGCTTTTTGGTATCTGTCTCCTCAGTATATACAAGGGATGGATTGTGGAGTATCATTGAAAGGTTGAAGTCTGATTTCATTCCACAAATATATAGTGCATAAACCTCTGGAAACAGGCTCCACCTTCTCCCATGAAGCATTCATCTTGTGATTATCCGATATGGACTTTTACTAAGTTATTTAAATGAAAAAATCCAATTTCAATAGACTAAATTAAAAAAAGAAAATATGATAATCTTACTAGATGCAGGGAAAATGTCAGAATTCACATCCTTTCATGATAAAACTCTCAGCAATATAGAAATAGAAGGCAATTTTCTCAACCTAGAAAAGAGTATCTACAAAAAACTTAGAGTCAACATCATAATTAACTGTGAAAGAAAAACATGTTCCTCCTGTAATCAGAAATAAGGCAAAAATGTCTGCACTCACTACTCCTATTCATCATTTTACTGGAGGTCAGTAGAATGGGGCAAGGAAATAAAAGGTATACAGATCAAAACAAAGAAATAAAATAGCCTGTATTCACAGATATATGATTTTCTACATAGAAAATCTCAAAATCTACATAAATGCTATTAGAACTAGTGAGTTTAACAAGGTAGCAAAATGAAAATTATTAATTTTATTTTTATATACTAGCAAGAAACCCTTTGAATTTCTTTAAAAAAAAAATTCAAACAGCACCAAAATTATGAAATGCATGAATTTAAATGTAGCAAAATGTGCAAGATTTTTATGTTGACAAACACAAAATTCATTTATAAAAGAAACAAAGAAATACCTAAATAAATGGAGAAATATACTGAATTCATGCACTGGAAGACTCAGTACCATTAAAATACCAACTCCCCAAGCATGTCAAATAATTTAATACAATACTAGAAAAGATTTCAGCAGATTTTTTGAGATAAATAATTTTATTCCAAAAATTTATTTAGATAGGCAAATAATCCATTTGAAGCAGAAGAGGAAGGTTAGAGAATTAATTTTGAACAAGAAGAGGAATGTTGAAGAATTTATCTTATTTCAAGACCTATTATGAAGCTACAGTATTCAAGACACAGTGGTGTTGGCAAAACAGTAGACAAGTATATCAATGGACCAATCACAATTTAAAAATAGATCCATATATATCTATGTAACTGATTTTCTACAAAGGTGCAGGCAACTTAATGAAAAATTAAAATCTTTCAAACAAATAGTGCTGGAACAATTGGACATTCACATTTCAAAAAGTGATCCTCAATCTATACATCATATCATATACAAAATTTAACTCAAAATGGATTGGTTACCTAAATGTAAAACATAAAACTGTAAAACTTATAAAATAAAACATAGAAAAAAGTAACCTTGATTAGTAAAAGAGTTATTAAATATGACAGTAAATTCATGATCAGTTAACACAATAAAAACTGATGGATTATTTGCCTATCTAAATGTTCATTAAGAATTAAAACATTTATCTTTAAAAGACTGTTAAGAAAGTAACAACGCAAGCAACAGATTGGGAGAAAACATTTGCAAGAGAATATGCAATAAAGAAATGTATACAGACAATACAAATAACTTTATTCACCATAAAATCAGAACAATCCAATTATTTAAAATGAGTGAAAATGTGAAAAACTACTTGTCTAAAGTGAAAATCACAATGAAACAAACCAATACCACCCCCTGCCAACCACTCGCCAAGACCTGATAATGCTAAGTGGTGACAAGAGAGTGAAGCAACTGGAAAACTCATTCATGGCTTATGAATATGCAGAATATGGAATCCCGTGGCAAAATAGTTTGGCAGTTTATTAAATTGAATATACCATTATCAAATGATCTAGCAATCCTATATAAAAAAGAGATGCGTAAACCATGTTTCTTTCCTGTATAAAACGATAATCTAACAATACAAATATAGAGCTGCCACTTAAGTGCATTAAACATTAAGCAGTAATATATTTCCATTATTCAATAGTAAAAGGAACTACCTTATAGGATTAGAGCAAATACTCCCACTAATGCTCCTGATTTTTTACACAAAAATAAATGATATTAAACTGTAAGTCATAAAGAATGAATTGACTTTTTCTCAATGAAACCACTTAATTGTTTTTTAATGGAACAATTAGTTGTTCTTTGTTCTTAATTTTCATTCTTTTAGTTTTCTCCAGATAGTTACTGAAGAAAATACATATAAATTAGGCTTTTATCTGCAGAACTGGACATGCCAAGGTAGTGGTTTGGGGTTAATGCTCTCTCTGAAGGAAAACTCACATTTTTCAGGGGAGGCTAAATGCTCTTGTGGAGGTAGTTTTTAGCATCTTCAAACAAATCTCCCACTCCAGGCCCAGATAGTCCTTTTGACTTAAAGAAGAGTCCCCTAGGGACAGAAGGCTGATGCTGTGATACCTAAATCTCAGCTGTGGCAATTTGGCACAGGTTGTTTTCTAAGATAACATGTCAACTCAGGGAACAAGACTGATTAGGGCCTTAATTTCCTAAATATGTATATTTCCCAAATAGCCTTCTTTAGCACACAATTTAAAACAAAAAGAATGGTGGATTTGGGCACACTCTCCCAAGGTCTTTAGGATGGGAAACACTTAGGTGGTTTCACTTTCCGAAAAGATGTTTCCCACATCTTTGTTGGCCATGGTGTAATTAGAATTGTAGAACGCTTCAAGGTTCAGAAAGTTCTGCATGCCCAAGAGTGTAGGACCCTTGTAAGGGATGAACTTCAATTGGCAATTCAGAATTTCATTAAGGAAAACGAAATAATATATGTGTTCTTCCACAGCTGATAGCATTTATATCAGCTGACATTCCAGTCATATATGTTTTCGGTTATTTTTATTCCTGTGTCTTAACTGATTAGAAAGACTAATTTATTGAATTCATGAAACCTTTTATTTAAATGAAATATATCAAAAATTAAAGCCATTTCTCCTCCCTATAAATTTCTCCTTGGAATATATTTTTTAAAATACAGACCACTCTTTGTTTGGGCTAGAAAGCTTGATCTTTGACTCCTCCCAGTCTTTTATCAATACCCCTCTTTGCTTCCTCTACATCCAGTCAGACATCAATGCTCTCATTTCTCTCTGTCAAGCGTCTTTTGTCTAATTCAATTTCAATTCCACCAGGGCTGCCGTTCCTAGCTCAGGTCCTTACCATCTTTCATGCTGATTATTGTAGTAACCTAACTGATCTCCCTTTTTCCAGTCTGTACTCCACTTTGTAACCCAGGAAGAAATATAAAATAGTAATTAAGTTTAAGTGTGCCAGAAATAGATGTCCTGATTTTGAGCTTCAGTCATAGATTAGTCACTTAGTGTCTTCAAGTCTAAGTTTTCTGAGTTTCCTGTGAAGTTGATATATACTCTTCAGCACAGTGCCTCACACATAGAATTGCTAAAAATATGTTAACAAGGATTATTTATCTCTCTGTCAGATCTCAGCACAATATAGTATAATCATATGTGCACTTGTTTTATTTTTCCATGTAGACCATGAACTTCATTGGAGTGGACACTGAATCTTACTGATTTTTTAGTGTACAACAATTACACAGGAACTAACAGTATGGTAACCATAGCAGGATGTGATAAATATTTATCAGGTACAATTACATAGATTTTATTTATCAGCCATCTGTGGATATTCTTCTCAATGCTGATCCATATTCCTAATAAGATTTATCTAGAAAGGGTGTATGCTTTGAGATCAAATACGCTGAGTTTAAAATCTGTCTTTGGCATATACAATCGGTGCGACTTTATGGAGATTAAGAACCTTTCTATCCCTCCTTCCTTTAACAAAAACTGGCATAACAAGCTCTACAACACAGACAATTGTTAAATAACTTTACCATAAAATGTTAGTTTCACCCTTAACATACAACTCATACACAATTACACATACTCTTAACATTTAACTCATATACAGTTACACAAACTGATCCCTCATATTTCTGGAGCAAGTGCATTCTGCTTTATTACTTTTTAAGCATACATTGGTTGGTATCATAATTATCTACATAAGTAACAATTTGGCAGTGATGTAGCCAATATTCATTTTTAAAAGCCCAAAATTAATATAATTATAAAAGAGTTCTTAAACAAAATTGGATATATCCTTACTTACATTTTTGAGAAAGTTAGTGAAACTAAGTAAACAAAATAAGAGCAAAGGTGCCCTATCAAAACAAAGATCACCTGGAAAATTCATTTGACATCACAATAATAAAGAGGCTGAAAACACTGCGGGTCTGGTTTCATAAAGACTAACAAAGGCAACATAAGGTCAACATTAAGCGAAATCATTCATTCATCACTCAGAGATTTCTCCCATCACTTCCCTCCCTCCCTCCCTCCCTTCCTTTTTCCTTCCTTCTTTCTAGCTCATATATTGAGTGTCTTTTATGGCTGGGGCTATTTTAGAATCTCCACCTTTTGAGGAACCACAGTGTAGCTTAAAGAAAACTCAGTCCATCCTTATAAAGTTCATTATTTTTACAAATGGGCCCTAAAAAATGGAAAAAATGTCATTGAGATTGTTTGGACTTAGCTATCTGTAAGCCCAAGGCAGTATTGAGATATTAGCAATGACACAGTAATTTCTTTAAAAGTTCTGGTTTACATTTTTTTTTTTTTTTTTTTTTTTTTTTTTTTTTTTTTTTGTGGCAGTCTCACTTTGTTGCTCAGGTTAGAGTGCAGTGGTGCAATCTCAGCTCACTGCAACATCCACCTCCTGGGTTCAAGTGATTCTCATACCTCAGCCTCCTGAGTAGCTAGGAGTATAGGTGTTTGCCACCATGCCTGGTTAACTTTTGTATCTTTGGTAGAGACGGGGTTTCACCATGTTGACCAGGTTGGTCTCGAACTCCTGACCTCAAATGATTTGCCTGTCTCGGCCTCCAAAAATGCTGTGATTACAGGCATGAGCCACCATGCCCAGCCTACATATGGATTTTAGTAGAACTGAAGTGGATGTGTGTGATGCCTGGGATGGAAGAGACTTAGGCAACATCTCTCCATAGAGCTAATGCTAAGTACTTATGACACACCAATTTCCATTCTGTCTCTCTCTCTCTCTTTTTTTTTTTTTTGAGATGGAGTCTCAATTTTGTCACCCAGGATGGAGTGCAGTGGCGCGATCTCAGCTCACTGCAACCTCTACCTCCAGGGTTTCAGCTATTCTCCTGCCTCAGCCTCCTGAGTAGCTGGGATTAGAGGCACACGCCACCACACCCAGCTAATTTTTGTATTTTTAGTAGACATGGGGTTTCACCGTGTTGGTCATGCCAGTATCAAACTCCTGACTTCGTGATCCACCTGCCTTGGCCTCCCCAAGTGCTGGGATTACAGAAGTGAACCACAGTGCCCGGCTTCCATTCTCTTAATGAATGCTTAAGAACTTCTTTAGCTGTCTCAGTAAGTTTGGGGCAAGGAAGTAGTTGCTGTTCTACCATAGGCAAAAAAGAGCTGTGGCATTTGTGATTTCCCAATGCCAATCTGTATGCTGGGTGCTATGGACTGAAGTTTGTGTTTCTCCAAAATTCACACGTGGAAATGGATGAGGCTTTGGGGCAGTAATTTAGGTCAAGAGAGTGGAGCCTCCAGAGAGTTCTCTAGTCCGTTCTCTACCATGTGAGGATACAGTAAGTTAGGAGTCTGCAACATGAAACAGGGTCCTTACCAGAATCTGACCATGCTGGCATCCTGATCCTGAACTTACAGCCACCAGAACTGTGAGAAATAAATGCTTGTTACTTAAGCCACCCAGTCTATGGTAATTTGTGAAAGCAACCTGAAATGCCACAGACAAGGGCATTCCAGTATCTACCTAGGAATTTACTTAATAACTACTTGTTGTGCTTTTAGTGTGTACCTTTACTATAAGAAACTTGTTCAAAGTATAGATTTCATGAAATCTACTCTTAGAACTTTATATTTGGTCAGTTGGAGATGAGATCTCTAAGTCTATTTTGAAAACAGTTTATCAGATGATCCTGATGTTCAATGAGGTTTGGAAAACCCTGGGATCATACCTTTGCGTATCAGAGTTCCAAAAGTTCTGCCCTCTGACTTATCTGGTTATGAGAGGTAGAAGTCCCTGGTGAGTCACAAAGATGAGCGCAAAGCCTCTGGCAGTTTGGCAGAGGGTGTACTGGTCCAGGAAGCCCAACAGAGGCAGGAGGACATGGTGGTCAATAGATCATCTGAGCAGAGGTACAGCACTGTTCTGGTAATATGTGACAAGCCGTTCTCTCTCTCTCCTTGAGGGATAATTGGAGTGAAGGGTCAGATTTCCAGCAAAAGGACTGATTTCCTTCTAATGAAGTGGGTAAGGAATTAGAGAACTCCCCTTTGCTCTCTGTGGGGCCATATTTGTATTCTAGGTGTGGACAATGATCTGCTTACACTTTTTGCTTATTTATGTATAGTCATTTATATATTCTAGCATCATTCCATTTTAGAATCCAATAAAGTTATTGCCATTATTAACAATCATTAATAATCATCACGGTGGGGAGCTCTCTTGCTGTCAAAATTGTTTGGATGAATTTTTCTCACCTATTAGCTAGATTTGTGGCTAGGAGGTGGCATTCCAATCATAGTCAACTGCTTGGCTTGGGCTTACAGTGGGAAGGAACAGGAAGTTTATATTTGATACGATTCTGTAATATTCTTCTTTTGCAATATATGCAGGGACAATGTCTGTGGACCAATCTCATCTGGTAGGGAGATTTACTTAGTTCCTTGAATGTGGATTTTGAAATCAATTCTGTTTGGTGAATCAATCAGGAGGTTGTTCTACCCCAAATCAAGTACTTCTTAGAAACAATGAAGAGATAAATTAGTATGTGATTGGATCAGCTGTCACATACTGCATCTTATTTGGGTTCCAATGTCTGCTCTGAGAAGGAATATTTGATAGGTACGAAATTTTCTTCCATTTTGTGTTAGTGCTGAGCTAAACAAAATAGGGTTTTCGTAGAATCCTTTTGAACATATTTCATATTTGTTCTTATAGAATAAAATATTTTGCTGGTATTCCAGTTGGCCATTATTTGTGATCATTTTTACAAAAACTGTTTGCTTATAATGTTTGATATTTCTCAGTGAGTTTTGACAACAGATATCTCTCTATTCTCCTGGAAAATATGAGCATGAAGAGTGTTTATCAGGATTATGTTGTCATCCCACCAGATATTAAAATCCTTAAATATTTTCATAAAATAAATGTATTAAAAAAGAATACCAGTGACAATTTTGAGTAGTTCTGTGATCACTCTAAGTGTATATCTTAATTTTCTTTAGATAAAAATGAACCTAATTTCATTAAGCCGAGAAACACTGATATTTACTAGTCTTTATAATCTGTGTAACTTGTTTCCAACCAGGTCACACATGCAGCAAAGAGCTCTGTGAACAAACGCTGAGGCATGCATACTGATGCATGATGAAGAAAGACGAATGTGCTCTTTTGACTTTATAAGAAATCGTGTCAAAGAAAACTTTTAAATATATTGCATAATTAATTGATAGACTGATAAAGCATTCTGGTCTATTTGCTGCTGCTTCTTTTTTGAAATAGAGTCTCCCTTTGCGATCCAGGCTGGAGTACAGTGGCATGATCTTGGCTCCCTGAAACCTCCCAGGTTCAAGCTATTCTCCTGCCTCAACCTCCTGAGTAGCTGGTATCACTGCCATGCCCACTAATTTTTGTATCTTTAGAGACGGGGTTTTACCATGTTGGACAGGCTGGTCTCGAACTCCTGGCCTCAAGTGATCTGCCGCCTGCTTCCGCCTCCCAAAGTGCTGGGATTACAGGCGTGAGCCACTGCACCCGGCCTTATTTGCTTCTTTATGTTAGAGAGAGAAAAAAAAAAAAAAACAAAAAAACAAAAAACAAAACAAGACAAAAATAAAAGATGTCTCTACTGTTGCAGAATGGTGTTTTGTCAGAATTGTCGCATGCGGCCGCATCCTGCACCTGGTGACTAAACATACTTGACAGCACAATCACTTAGTGGCTGCCTCATTAAAGATCCTCAACCACTGCCGTTAAACTAAAATTGGGTGACTAGGATACCTAGCATGGCAATATTTACATTAAAGCTTTTTTTTATTACATTTTAATCAGTGCCTAGAATCTCATTAAATGTTGTTTATAAAATCTTGTCAGCCACCAGTTGCTATTCTATAAAAACATTTGCACATAGTATACATATTTTTTACTTAATGAAATAGGTTTTTGCTTTGTAACATCTATTACCTCGAAGGAATTAATGTCAATAATAATGGCCAAGATTTACTGTACTTCACACATAGTGGCAAGTACCACACTTTTACTTGCATTATCTTATTTATCCCTCTTCACAAGCTTGTGAGAAGACTGAGGAATAGGAAGCTCAGAGACTAGCCCAAGATTATATACCTAATAGGTAGTAAAAGGAGACTGAATATACTGAATCAATTTATATTGCTTGAGAGCTCTTTAACCATAGGTTAAAAGTATAAGGTTGAGCATGGTTATGATTCTGTATTAAGCAAGGTAGTTGAGTACATGTACTTCAAATTATGGGTATAAACACATTGTATTTCTGTAGTGCCTTTCACAGGACTTTCCACTGCTTTACTTTATTTAACCTAACACAGTATTGTGAGGTGAATAGGTGTAGTGGTGTTATTACCTTCTAGCCATGGAGAGGATAAACTTCTTTCTGAGTCTGCAGAGCTTGGACTAGAGTAAGTCTAATTAAATGAGCAGGGCACTTTCTATGAAATCATATTGCCTCTCCCTGTAGGTCAATCCACTTTTTCACTAACGATGATACTCAGTGAACACAGATTCAGAATACAGCAAACTATGAATGTACCAACATGTTATTTTAACCCCAAATCCCCAATTATCTCATAAGCATTCACCAAATTTGTAAAAACGTGTTTCATTTCTAATTCTAATTATGTAGGTTGAAAGTTGAAGCATTACTTTACTGAAAGACATTGAACATGTTGGGTGATACACATTAGGAAAAAATCTACTAATTGTTTGCTTTTCCAAAGAAAATGTGTGGGAAATTGAGATGAAGCATTATCATAGTAGGAAATATTTAATCCAGAATAAGGTTAACATAGAAAACCTACAGTATAGATTTTCTAGCAGCCCAAGCAAAAAACTACTCAACCATCTAAAAGATAAACACAAGACAGTTTTTCATAACTTTTTCTGATACTGAAACATAAATAAAATTTCTCTGATGAAGTTCTCATAATAAGTTATCCTAGACAAGGATCTACATAATGAATACAACTGAAACTAGATAAGAAATCCATAGCACTAAAGTGTGATTCAGTAAGAAATTCTAGAAAAGAACAAGCCAGTAGAGCTATATATATAATTTTCTGAGGGCCTGAATTGATGCTAGGGTAAAATTAGAATACTCAGAATGTCTCACAAAAGATGTGGCTTTGGGACTGCATATTCTTTTGAGAATCAGATGAAAGCTCTGATTGGAACTTCTCTCTCCAAAAATACAGACACAAAATTACATTTGCAATATATTTAATGAAAGAAAGTGTAAATCTGAAAAATCCAGCGACATTTTCACTCCTGGAAGTGTGTTCCTTACATCCAGAATTCCCCTAATAAATGAATGAATAGTTTCAATTTCTTATTAATATTATTTGCCACAATCAGACTTTGGTAAGGATAAACAGCAGGGATTTGGGGGATGCAATTTCTGGCAAGCAGCTGTATCTTTTTTAACGACTGATCAAAGGGAGATGCAAACCATTGAAGTAGGTGAAATTAAGAGCCCTAGCCAAGCACGGTGGCTCACGCCTGTATCCCAGCACTTTGGAAGGCTGAGGCCAGCAGATATCTTGAGATCAGGTGTTCGAGACCAGCGGGGGCCAATATGGTGAAACCCCATCTGTACTAAAAATACAAAAATTAGACAGCCATGGTGGCATGCTCCTGTAATCCCAGCTACTCGAGAGGCTGAGGCACGATTGCTTGAACCTGGGAAACGGAGGTTGCAGTGAGCTGAGATCGAGATCGCTGCCACTGCACTTCAGCCTGGGTGACAGGGCGAGACTCTGTCTCAAAAACAAAAACAAAACAAAAAAAAGGAAATTACAAGCCTTTGTGAAAATTAAGGAAAACAAAAACAAAAACAAAACAAAAAAAAGGAAATTACAAGCCTTTGTGAAAATTAAGGAACACAAGCAAGACTTGAACTTTAGAGCTCTGTTTCTGACTGAAAGTGCATAAGTGGCAATAATAATAATAATAATAATAATAATAATAATAATTTATTGAGCATTTACATGTTCCAACTCAGGTTCCCTGTCAACATTATGATGTTAGCACTACCATTAACCCCATTTTCCATAGGAAGAAACTGAGACATAGTGAGGTTAAGTGACTTGCCCAAAGTCTGAGTCCAGATATGATAACTACATTCAGATAATTCATTTAGAAAGAAGATTTCTGTTCTTCACTTAAAAAAAATGGCATTTATTTTTCCTAGAGAATAAATTATTTAAAAATAAATTGAACTCATAAAAGACAAATTTGGTATATTAAAATAGACATCAAAATAGCAAAGTTAATGATCATTAAATTTATTTTACTGCCTGCTGCCTTGTTCCAGCATTTAAAGGTTTTAGGCTCAATGAGCTGGAAAGGACTTCAATAGTGACTCTGTCTGTCTCCTTGACAAGCCTTACACTTATAGTAAATGGATGTCGAGTGTTCTTGATCCTAAAGTTTAAAAAACATCCACACCTTACCAAATTCTTTAATATATTTGTGTATACTTCATTGTCTATTAAATGTGTATTTTGTAAGAGTGGTAAAATTAAAATGAAATCTTAGGCCTAAATTTTATTTATTATTGTGTTTTGCATACTTACCATTCACTTCTGCTATTTATTTCACATGGTGAATCTGTCATATCCTAGTATGCACTTATTCTAGTACACACTTATAATTCTATTATTCCTATCTATATTCACTTACTTTCTAACCTTAGAAAGATGGAGTCTATAGCTACTGCACGACTGAGTCCAGCTTTGTAAAATAATAAACATTAACTGAGCATGTGTGTTAGTTCCAAATTTAGGGTTACATAATACTTATCTGGTTTGACCTGTGTCCTTAGAAAAATCTTTCTGGTTTGGCTTTTTTGGTTAATGTTTTATTGCTTTCATTATGAAAACACACATTTTCATGGTAAGGAATAATTTTGGTTTATTCAACTTAGCACAAGAGATAATGTTCTGAAACCTCAAGACATAGCTATATGAGGCATTTATTGAGTAAAATTCTATCAGATGGGCAGGTGGACAATTATGTCCCAAGCCTAAAGAAATAAGATAAGGAAAATTTTAAAATATACATTAGGTGATGGCATAAAATTAATTCAGTCCTCTTCCTGTTGCTGCCCTGTTCCTGTTTCCTATTTTGCCATTCCTTCCTCCACCCTCTTTTAGAGTTTTCATTGTAATTGGTGACTGAATACAGTTTTCTTCACAAGCTTGTGTTCCCTTAGCCCACAGATGTCAGGAGGAGGTGGGAGTAAATGCAGCTGGGAAGCAGAATCGAGTTTCATCCTCCCCAGTATATAGCAGGGTGAATAGTGCTCTGCTTATCTTTCTACAAGCAGCTTTCTATTAGATTCCATTTCAAGATTATGGGTTCAAAGTAGGTAATCTCTAAGATTCTGAGCCTAGATTCTTGTCTGAGCAACCCACTCAAGGAAACACACACACACACACACACACACACACACACACACACACACTGCACAGTTGCCTCCCTTTATTATTATTCCTAGCTGCAATAAAAATCAATGATCATTGTATATGCCCCATGAAAGGGTAAAAAAAAAATCATTCATAGTATTTTAATTCCGTAATTTAGGATTACAAAACATCAGTTAAAATGAGATAGGAACTTCTAAACCTTACACACACCTGTTAGAATATAAAGCCAAGGAATGCCACTATTTCCTCATGTTATTTGGGTAAAGATTTAATTAAATATAATGTAAATTTGTATTATGTAAATACCACAGAAACATATCCTATGAATTATATCTTCAAAAATGTTCAACTGAGGAGAGAAGAGCATGCGCTAAGATAAAAACAGGTAGTTTTGTCATTTACTGGGTGAGTGAGTTCCTTTCACTGACTGACATTTTAGGCTTTACAAATGAACATGAATATAAACATATTTATAACATGCTGTATAATCTAAAGACCCCTGGACTCTAAACATGGGTTCCAGACTTTAGAAGATCTTAGAGTCTACCACAAAACCCGTAGGGAGTGCCTGTTGAATTTATGAATGCTACTAAATTATTTTTTTCTATCATTTGAAACGCTAAAAAATTAAAGTGAAAAGAATAAATGCGTCAGCACGCAGTGGGGGCTGTAACACGCACCACATGCATTTATCCTAAAGGCAGTGTAATGCTTTATGAAAATGGCTCATTGTGAAGACAGAGCTTTTATAAAACTGAAAGTGGGGGTTTTTCATCATTATATGAAGAGAGCAGAGTGACTGATGTTACAAAAGAAATGTTGAAAGAGAAAGGTCATCTTATCTCTAATACATTTGATTTTTTTCCCCAAAAGATGTATCGGTTAGGAAATCTATTTGGAAAAAAAAAAAAATCCTGTAAGTCATTAGGAGATGCGTTCCCCGGTCACTTATAACCACATGAATAAACCATTCTTACTGATCATGAAACAGATCAAGAAGAATACTATATAGCTGCCTTCTGGCTAAAGTTTTGAAAAGTTATGACACCTTTCAAGAGATTAGTATTCTTGGTGTCTACTTGGCAAGGTTGTAAATGGAATTTGTGAAGGATTTCTATCTCCACTTTTCCCTTCTGGAAACTCCAGCTCAATATATTTCTCTGCTGGATTTGGTATATTTTGCAGTAATATTTGTGGCTTGAATTAGAAGTCTTGGATTAGGGAAAAACATATTTGTCACAAGTCTATTAGAACACATTTGACTAAAATTACCAAAGAAGACATGAGCATTTTGTTTGCCTTTGTGAAAAATGTTTACAGCATGCAGTCATCAAGAGTGATTTGTAGAACTAAAATAGTAAATATATTAAAATATACTTAATATACATGTCCCTTTCTCTACTTAAAAAAATAATTTAAAATCCCTATTTCGATTTCAAAAATAGATGGTAAAAATGAATTTAATAATAGGTAAATCTATAAAATTGAAAATAACAATACCCAAAATATAAAGAAATTTCATGTAATTTAGTTACCTTTGAGGCTCTTTCTCATAAAGTATCCTTTAATGAAAACAAAGTGTTATTTCACTATGATAAAGATCTTGAAGGGACTTGAAAAGTAAGGATAGTCCTAGTCTAAATGAAACCATTCAAGCAGGGCTATGAATGTGCCTTTGGCAGAGATTTATAACACCTACTTAAAATGCTACACTGGTAGGAAATGAGAAGAAGAAGAAGAAGAAAATCCTCTGCAAGTCAGAAAACCTTTGAGAAAGCAGTGAAAATCTTAACAATAAAATGTTGCAAATCACTAATAAAGTACCTTTGCTTATTTGACAGTCTACAAAATGTAGAACAGTATGGACTCATACAGTAAAGAAAAGGGAGAATTACTTGCTTAAAGTGACAAACATTCTTCATTTGTGCCTGTCAATTTCTGATGCAAGATCGATTACAGAATACAGAATTCCTTTATAATAATTTTGATAATAATATTAACCTTATCTTACAAGTTTGATAATGAACAAAGATTTTGATGAATTTTATGTGTGACTAAAGATTTTTTGTCATTTGACAAAAACAAGAGGAATTCATTATTTAAATGGAGGAAATGAGAATCAAAAAACTTCAGTAAAAAATACACGAGGGTCCAACATCACTAGATATCACTAATTTAACTTTAGGATGTATGGGTGCACTTTTCATAGGAAGGCGTAATGGCATCATTCTGTAGCCATCTGTACTTTATGCCTGTATTTGTGTGTTTGCGTGTGTGTGTGGCTGTGTGTGAGTATATAGCTACTGTGTGTTTTATATTGTATGATACCTAAAATTTAAAAAAATCTTACCACATAGTTCCTATATAGAAAAAATAGTCTATAGAAATCAAGTCAAGTAGCCCGTAGCATTTTTCTTGAGAAAGGATTATGAGAATGAGCTCAGCATTTACTGATTGAGCTGGACTGAGCCAGATGATTGTTGAAGGGTGAATCTTCAAAAGCTGGCAATTTTCCATGGTGAAACCTGGAGAATTTTCTCATTAATGTGGACTAAATGAATAGAAAATGGTGGCTCATAGACACCGGGAAAGATTATCTAATTTCCTAGAGATGAGCATTTACGGGATTAAGATTCATTATCATTGCTTTCAAATATTACTTTTGGTACAGGTCGCTGGTTCAAACAGCTGAGCACTGAGATGTGTCAGTGATCCTGTTACCTCTTTAGTGCCCTGGCCCGGATTCTTGATTCCCTGGCTTACTTCCTGGAATTCATTCTTTACCTATTTATATGGATGACACCTGCCCTCTACTTATTTCCTCCTCTCTTTTCTCCCCTTGATACCTAATGTGTGATCTCTGACCTACTTAATGTCTGGTGCAAACTGATGCTCTTTTTTTCTACCTGAATTCAGATCCATGCT
This sequence comes from Rhinopithecus bieti, assembly GCF_001698545.2. NCBI lineage: Eukaryota > Metazoa > Chordata > Mammalia > Primates > Cercopithecidae > Rhinopithecus > Rhinopithecus bieti. Next base: position 2,235,416 of record NW_016818327.1, read on the forward strand.
TTCTCTACTATGTCCTAGCACCATGTTTCTCTGCATTCTTTCCTCTATTCATTCTGTCTGCCCAAGATACACCTAGTAAGTATGTAAGTTTGTACACCTCCCTTTTCTCATCTGCTTAAAGAATTTCAAATCAGACCACATCAAACTCCTTTGTCAACCATGATGACTTTATTTACCTTCAATATCTCCTATCCTGCACTCCACCTCCCATCCCCTGCTCTTTCTCTGCCTCTGTTCTTCCATCCATATTTCCTTGAGAATCATCCAAGCAAAGACATTTCTTCACAGAGGTGAGTTTTGGGATATTATAATATTTCCCAGGATATTTTCTTTTTTTTAAAAAAAAAATGTTTCTACACTCCCCTTAGGCACAAAAAGCAAGTGTTAGTAATGGCTTTATTACACTTGGTGACTCTCAAGAAGAGAGGCACACCTAAGTGTGTGTCAGGAACTCTGAGATGCCTTCAGAGTTTGAAAGAGCCCTGTCTAAACTCAATCTTCTTATATGCCACCACCCCAAAGAGAGTATGATCATCCACTTGGAAAAAGTCACTTCTCTAATTAAGGCAAATATACTGAAAAAATCATGTTTCCCTAATTTTTTCTTTTTCTACTGTTGAATTTTTTTGGTCATTTCAATGTCAATTATGATAATTAATAAGGTATTCTTTTACAAACCCAATACAATTGCATATTTTATGATTTTTTTTTTGCTTTAACTAATATTGCATCTTTCACCCAAAGTGTGTGTGTGTGTGTGCACATGTGAGTGTGCAAGTTCTGCAGAATGTCACCTATAGTGATATGGGAGAAAGTGGGTCCATGTGTTTATGATTGCCACTAAGGATTAGTATTACTGTGAGTCCCATTATGCTTCTGTGAAAGTTCAGGGGGAGTTCGAGGAATCTTTCTGACATGAAGATGTTCTGCAGGTAGCTAATTCCTAAATGAGCCCCTTTACAATGCTCCCCATGTACCTGTTTCAAAGGCTAACCTGTTCAACTTCTTTTCACTGATAGTTTAGAATGACATTGAACATAAAATCCATTTTAGCTGTGTGAATGCTTTTCCTCTCACTGTGAAGAGAGTCAGTTTGGAAAATTACAACATGAGTCACCTAAGAAATAACAGCAGGGATAGCAGCAAGGAAACTTTAAAATGTGCTGAAAGAGCCACCTGAATGTGAGACTAGAAATGATCGGTAAAAACTACGACCGAACACAATCAATAAATGACCCAGGTCTAGGGACAGTTTTAGATCTGCATGGAATGCTAAACTGCCGATACACAAGGGCAGCATATGTGTGATGAGGTAATTCAAAATGTAGCTTATGCCCCCGAAGAGGATAGAAAGCATATTTATATTATTAAAGCATGAGCTCCATATGTCTGTGTCAATTGTGCATTCCAGATGTTTACCTCAGTTTCAAGAGAATTTCTCAAGGGAATAAAAACTGATATGATTAACATCCTTTGGAATTTCACTGGATGCATTAGCTACTTCCTTTCTTCACTGAAATGGCAGTGTTGAGTCCCATGACCTCCCTGGTGTCCTGTGGTTAACACCTTCCCTGCTGAATTCTTCAGACATTAGGGTAGATGGCTGATTACATTTTTTGTGATTCATTTTTTTCTTCCTCAAAGTTTAGTGTTGTCTCTTCTCTTTCTATATTGCTTTTTTTCACACAATTACTTTTCTACTTAAGTTTTATGTGCTGAATTTTATCCCCCACCCCTCACAATTCATATGCTGAATTCCTAACCCCTGTATCTCATAACGTAATTATTTGGAGATATCAAAGGACCTTGAAGGAGCTAATTAAGTGAAAATGAAGTCATTAAGGTGACCATAATTTAATATTATCGGTGTCTTTATAAGAAGAGAACATTTAGACACAGAGAGGCACAGAAGGAAGGCCATGGGAAGACACTGGGAGAAGACCGCCATCTATAAGCCAGAGAGAGACCTCACAGGCACCAACTCTGCTGACACCCTGATCTCAATTTCTCTGCATTTTCTCCAGAACTGTGAGGAAATAGATTTTCATAGTACCCAGTATATGGCACTTTCTCACGTCAGCTCTAACAAACTGATACAATATATAACACAAACACGCACATATACATGCTCCAAATCAACAATTTGTTATTCAGTTTCAAAAACTGACTAGGAAAAAAAATCAATATTTGAATAGAAATTTGGGATAGAAATGAAAATAGTCATCAAGAAGAATTAGCAAAACTGGCGATGAACGTGTCAGTGGGTCCTGCTCTGTAGGGTGTGTTGGTCTGAGTGGAGATCTGAAGCAATGGATAAAGAGCTATGCTGTATATCTCACCCATGCTCCTGACAGTGACTGAGTACTTATCCACTACCCTCACGATTACAAGTATCTATACCATCTTAACTGAGTAAGAGACTCTGCCAGGACTACTGATTACACTGCAAATGTACAATATACTTTCTGTCCTCCAGGAGCTGACAGGGAAGTTGAGGAAACAAGATATGTGCACATAAAACACACACACACACACACACACACACACACACACACACACAGAGCAATGCAAACCGGACAGGATGAGAAACTAATGTCATAAGCTAAAGAAACTACAGGAAGTCTTTCTGAAAGTTCTATAGGTATGTAGTAGCTAAAAATGAGACTGGAAAGGAAGAAAAATATATGAATGATATAAAGAATAAAATATCTGATGGGCCATAATTGGGCCCAAGGATAAAACAAAAATTGACCAAGAGATGAAGAGATGGCATCAGGGAAGAATTATTTAATTACATATCTTAGAATATATATAATTTTATAATTGTTTAAAGATTTGCTTGGGTCTATATCTTGAGGGAAAAGCCCGCTTTATGGAATGGGAGGATGGAGAAAGAAGCAGAGGAGGGGTAGTCAGAGTACTTTAAAGAGACCTAAGGCCTTGCAGTAGACAAATTCCAGTGTAAGGTGTGGTAGGAGCAGAAAGTGGCCAATAGTAGAAAACACAGCAGGAGGTTGAAGGAAAACAACCACTAATTTAACCAACAAATGATCATTGTGTCCTTAAAACAGTTATCAGTACAGAAGGAGGGCACAGCTTGACTACAGAATATTAAGAATGAGGAGATTATACATAATGGTCAAAAAAAAAGGAGAGAAAAACTTAATTGGGAACGTTTAGATTTGCTAGAAAGGAGGAAAATGGAAGAGGTGCTAGTAGGAGAAGGGTTACTTGATTTTTTAAAAAAATCACAATGGAGAGGTCTTGGGATCTTTTAGGGACAGTGAGGAGGAAGTGATTAACACTGCTGTAGAACTGGGGCTCAGAGTGACCACAGGCCAAGGTTCTGAAATAATCTAATGAGAAAAGACTGGAAGCAATTACATTGAATGTTCTAGATGAAGAGTGACATAGATTACCCTTAAATATTAAGAGGACTGAAGGCTTTCTTATATTTTTCATTTGCACCTTGTTAAATTGTTAAGATTGGCCCGGTACGGTGGCTCACACCTGTAATCCCAGCACTTCAGGAGGCTGAGGTGGGTGGATGACTTGAGGTCAGGAGTTCGAGACCAGCCTGACCAACATGGTGAAGCCCCGTCTCTATTTAAAATACAAAAAAATTAGCTGGGTGTGGTGGTGCATGTCTGTAATCCCAGCTACTTGGGAGGCTGAAGCAGGAGAATTGCATGAACCCAGGAGGTGCGGGATGCAGTGAGCTGAGATTGCACCATTGCACTCCAGCCTGGGCAACAGAGCAAGACTCCATCAAAAAAAAAATTGTAAAGATCTACCAATTCTAGATTCCAGGCAAATAGCTTGCTGCCTGTTCATGTTCCCTAATCTTTATTTGCACATAACGCTAAAGCTACAAACTACATTTTTCATTTGTAAGGAAAATAATGTAGGTGGAAGTTTGCTTCTCTCCAAACAGACAGGCACTAGATTGTTGCTATTTGTGCTCATTATTGTTTTATTTTATCCCTCTTTTATTATCTAATTAGGATTTCATCAGGATTTATAGCCATTCTTCAGAATGAGATAAGACACTTGAAGAGAGAATTGGATAAGGACTGTCTCTTCCAGGATATTCAATTCAATGCATACACTTAAACGTACTACCTACTGGGTGCAAGATACTGTCTGCTAAGAACGTCCTATGATATAAAACTATCAAACTCAGACACTAAATATTTCAATAAGGTTTTTACAGGAAAGCAAGAAACAAACTAAACTTGCTTTTAGAGAGAGGAACATTCAATCGGCTCTAAAAACTGCAGTCTGTTGACACTAGTCATATTTGGCAAATTTGTTCAGAATGTAGGAATAAGATTAGAAAACTCTACCTAGCTGGGTATGCTTCATTATTATATCTTCTAATAAGACTTTACATTAGAAATAATTATAATCTTGAGTTCTCAGAAGTTGTAGTTTCAATTTCCACTTTAATCAACCAACCACATATATTTTATTGAAAGTCATCTCAAATAATTTTGAAAATAGGTGGCTTAAATGAATTTTGGAGTTGAAATAAAATGTAAAACAATTTAGTCCAGTTTTCTACTGAATTTAAGAATCCATGTTCAACTATCCTTACACTAAGGTGATCTGGCCTTTTCTGACTCTTTTGGGGATGGGAAACTCACTAGCTTTAGAAGTTGATCATTGTGTCATAATAAATGCAAGTTCATAATAAAAACAAGTTATGAAAGTTTTGGGGTTTTTTTTTTAAGATTCCAACTTCATATTACAAGGCAGAAAGTATAAGATAGTAAAGTAGCTTGTCAAGCATAAAAAATAGTTTCTTACAATATAAAATAAAACCATATCTTTCTTATTAACAGAGCACAAGTTCTAAGAAAAAGTGAATTGTAAATGTGTTAAAGAATCAAAAGAGAACATTAGACATTTGGTACAGGGGCAGGTGTTTGTAAACAATGCAGGACTGTCTGAATAATTATCACTTGAGTATGCAGTACCCTGATTCTGACTGGTGGGTTCTGCCAGTTTTCAAGTTTCCGGCCGGTTTTGCTGTCTGCTAGCTTGTGGAACAGAAGGAGGAAGGGAAGATGGGGTGGAGGAGACAGGAAAGTGAGGAAAGGAGGAGAGATCGTTTGCCTGTTTCCAGCACCATGTCACCCTCTCCTTTTTTTTCTTCTTTTAGGCAAACCTAAACCTAAAGGTTTATGCTTTAAGAGGGCTATGCCAAATAGGTTTAATAGCTTAGTTGGATAACGAGTTGTTCTCCCAAACACTAAAATTCCGTTCAGTGTCCTTCTTACTCTATGAAAACATTTTTCCCCCATTGGGAATTCCTAATGCCTGATGACAAATCTTAAAGTGTAAGAGGGTTATGCTGTGATGATACATAAATCCTGATTGAAGTAGTGCAACTGATTAATATCTGTGAGCGATGGGACAGAGACTGGGATTTTCATGTGAAATGTTATGCATAGGCATCGGTATAATCAAGGGGAGTCTGAGGGATCTGAGACTAATCCTCAACCACAGACTTCTCAGTATCAGAAATGGAGCCAGGAACGCAGCTTAGACCACTAAAGGCATTACCAGCTCTCCAACATATGCTCTATGCAGTGAATCTCCTCCACAATCCTATCAAAAGCCTCACTTTTCTTTGGCTCTACCATACTTAACAGAGAAAAACTGAATCCACAGATAATTACAGTCTGGTAAAGACTGATGTGCTTATTGGATAATGTTTTACTATTTTGAAAAATGGATCTTGATTCCAAGGTCCTTATGAAGATACATAAAAATGTAATAATGTTTTTTTTTTTT
>NW_016818327.1:2241743-2277742 GCF_001698545.2 Rhinopithecus bieti
GGAAAATTGCCCAATTTTATCACTATCCTCTTTTTATAGTTTATTTATGGTTTATTATGGTTAAAATATATGCTCTTTAACTTAAATAAAGTTAGAAACATATGGACTCTGTACATCTTTGGAAAAGCTTCTTTATTAAAGTATTTGATTTGGAGTGAATGTCTAGGAAAAAATTTTATTTTTATAAGAAATCTATGTCTTTATAAACTTTATTTCTTTTTTCTTTCTTTGTGTGTGTGTGTGTGTGTGTGTGTGTGTGTGTGTGTGAGAGAGACAGGGTCTCGCTCTGTCACCCAGGGTGGAGTGCAGTGGCGCAATCTTGGCTCACTCTTGCCCTGTCACCCAGGCTGGAGTGCAATGGCGCGATCTTCACTTACTGCAACCTCCACCTCTTGGATTCAAGTGATTCTCCTGCCTCAGCCTCCTAAGTAGCTGGGATTACAGGTATGCACCACCACGCCAGGTTAATTTTTTTGTATCTTTATTAGAGATGGGGTTTCACCATGTTGGCCAGGCTGGTCTTGAACTCCTGACCTCATGATCTGCCTGTTTAGGCCCCCAAAGTGCTGGGATTACAGGCATGAACCACCGCGCCTGGCCAATTTTTGTATTTTTAGTAGAGAAAGGATTTCACCATGTTCGCTAGGCTGGACACACTGTATTTCTTAAGTGGCATGTCTTATTACTTTGTCAAGGACAGAATGTGATTAATTGGCTAATGGTAGACTCATGAACTCATGGGGCAACCAGAAATGATAGGTTTTAATGTGCTAGATTAGCACTTTTAAGGCAATATAAAATGAGTTAAATTTTAATTGGGGTTTCTTTCCTTTGGAAAAGGATTTTTTTAAATGAATACAATCTTAACTAAAATTTATTATTATTATTTTTTTCTTGAAACAGGGTCTTGCTCCACTACCCAGGATGGAGCACAGTGGCTTGATCACGGCTCACAGCAGCCTTGACCTCCCAGGCTCAATTGATCCTCCTACCTTAGCCTCCTAAGTAGCTGTGACTTACAGGTACATGCTACTGCATTAGGCTAATATTTTTCTTCTTCTTCTTCTTTTGTAGAGACAGGGTTTTGCCATGTTGCTCAGGCTTGTCTTGAACTCCTGGGCTCAAGTGATCCTCCTGCCTCAGCTTCCCAAAACAGGTGTGAACTGCCATGCCTGGCCCAAAATGTATTTTTTCTTAAAAATACCAAGATTTTGGCCGGCGCAGTGGCTCACGCCTGTAATCCCAGCACTTTGGAAAGCCAATGTGGGCGGATCACGAGGTCAGGAGATCGAGACCATCATGGCTAACACGGTGAAACCCCGTCTCTACTAAAAATACAAAAAATTAGCCGGGCGTGGTGGCGGCGCCTGTAGTCCCAGATACTCGGGGGCTGAGGCAGGAGAATGGCGTGAACCCGGGAGGCAGAGCTTGCAGTGAGACGAGATTGTGTCACTGCACTCCAGCCTGGGCGACAGAGCGACTCCGTCTCAAAACAAAAACAAAAACAAACCAACAAAAAACAAGGTTTTGTTGTTTGTTTGCGGTTGTTGTTGTTGTTTGAGTCCAGGGAGGCAGAGTTAACTTAGTTTCTCTCACACAGGCTGATATGGTAGGCAGGCAGATCTTCATTCTTATCTTTGGAGGCATGAGAAAGTCATTTATAGAATTGTAGAAAATGATGTGTGTTTCAGGAAAGATATCTGCCACAATCAGTACATTCATAGCAAGTTATGAATAAAACTTACATAAATTAAAAAAAATGAAAATCATGTTCTGCAATAATTGATCACCTCTATTTCCATGAGTTCAAAGTATGAAAACTTTTGAAGCTTTTAATTCATATTGCCAATGATATTATTATTCTTTCTTTCTTCTCAGATTTTTCATTTAGTTTTTTCTTAAAATATTAAATTGATCTTTAAATGTCATTATTATTATTATTATTATTTGGAGATGGAGTCTCGCTCTGTTGTCCAGGCTGGAGTGCAGTGGAACAATGTTGGCTCACTGCAACCTCAATCCCCCGGGTTCAAGCAATTCTCCCACCTCAGTCTCCTGAGTAGTTGAGACTACAGGCACATGTGGCGACATCTGGTAAATTTTTTTGTATTTTAGTAGAGATGGAGTTTCACAGTGTTGCTCAGGCTGATCTTGAACTCCTGAGCTCAGGCAATCAGCCCATCTTGGCCTCCTAAAGTGCTGGGATTACAGGTGTGAGCCACCGCGCCCAGCCTCCCATTATTATTTTTTAAAGAAATCATTATTACATCTTTATATATCTTCATATCTTCACTTTACTTAAAAGAGCAAAACAGTAAGCAATAAGCACATCAGTCGTTATCAGACTGTAATCATCTGTGGGTGCTTCTCACCTTCAGACATAGGTCTATGGATAGGGGATACAGTTTCTTGGAAGAATGAAGAAAACAGATTTAGAAGTAAATCCTTCATTCACTCATATGACTGAAAAAAAAATAGTACTCAGTTTTGGTTAGTGTGAGATTTTTAACATTCTGTTAGAAGAAGTTTAAATTTGTACTTGTTTGGTAATACGAATAAAAATACTTTGAAACTTTTCATGCTCTGTGAACTCGTGGAAATAATTAGAGGTAATCAAAGGCAAATATATTGTCGTTCTACATAACATTATTTACAAAATTAAAACAACGGAATCAACCTAAATGTATAGCAGTAGGGCAAGAGCTAACCATTTGTAAAATGGAAAATTTTGTAGCATTTCAAATATGGTTTATAATTGTATGGCACTGTTCAAATATTTTGTTATAACATTAAAGAAGAAAGAAATTCTACTAAATAATTGCTGGTGTTAGTACTATTTGTAATATTTATGAATTCAAAATTTTTTCATCTTTGCTACTGCAAAATTATTTTTCAAATATTGTGTGGGTATGTATGTGTGTGTGCATGCATAAAATCTAAGTAACTCTGAAAAATTGCTGAAGAAGAATATATCAAAATGGTTGTGGTGTGATAACATGATTATTAACTTTTTGGGGGTAATTTTTTCTATATCCATAATATGCATAACACTTTCACAACCAGCAATGACAAAGTTGTGGGAGAATCTGGATATACAACTTTGTCTACATCATGAGCTTAGTTTTGTAACAAAGCAATGTATACCTTTATATGCATATGTAAAAGAAAAAAATTTCTAATGTGAAAAAAATAAAGTGTACAACCTAAGAATTTTTAAGAACCTTAGACATGACTTTGTTAAACTCATTTATTTTAGATATGAGAAAGCTGAGGGACAGAGTTGGAAAAGATTCTTGCAGGGGCATGTGAAGAGTGTTCTTTTCCATATAATGATACCAGAGTCACCAGCTTACTTCTGGTCAAACCAAACATAGCCAGACATTCAGGGCTAAATAAGAGTGTATTATTTTGATTTAAGTACCCAAAACTTAAGTAAGCTACTTAAGTAAGCTGTTTCTGAGCATCACATAGCCAGGTGTACAAATTTGGGGTGGCTGGAATTATTTTGTAAGGAGACTTTATCCTATAGCTAAAATTTAATGTCAACTTGATTGGATTGAAGGATACAAAGTTTGTTCCTGGGTATGTCCGGGAGGGTGTTCTCAAAGGAAATTAACATTTGAGTCAGTGGACTTGGAGAGGCAGACCCACCCTCAATCTTGGTGGGCACCAGCTAATCAGCTGCCAGCGTGGCTCGGATAAAAGCAGGCAGAGGAACGTGAAAGGATGAGACTGGCTGAGTCTTCTGGTCTCCATCTTTCTCCTGTGCTGAATGCTTCCTGCCCTCGAACACTGGACAAGTTATTCAGTTTTTGGACTCTAGGATATACACCAGTGGTTTGCCAGGGCTCTTAGGCTTTTGGCCACAGACTGAAGGTTGCACTGTTGGTTTCCCTACTTTTGAGGTTTTGGGACTTGGACTGGCTTCCTTGCTCCTCAGCTTGCAGACGGCCTATTGTGGAACCTCACTTTGTGATCATGTGAGTCAATACTCCTTAATAAACACCCTTTCATATATACTCTTATATGCTAATATCTATCTATTAGATACTATTAGATACTAATAACTATCGTATTAGTTTTGTCCCTCTAGAGAACTCTAATACACACTGTAAGAGTAGTTGTTTATTTTTTTAATTATATGTCTTTGTAAGTGTAAAGAATGGAATTGCCCTCACATTAAGGATTATATTTATTTATAAGTAAGAAATTTTAAAATAATTCAAAAAATAGCTGCATTTTTTACATTGTTTACATAGAAAAAAAAATAGCTGTAAAAATAGCTGAAAACCATCATACATAGATTGCCCAAAGATCAAACAACAGTTATTTGTTTTGTTGATGTTGCAAAAGTGATTTGAAGAAAGATAGAGAAAGGGGAGTGGTCATAGAGAGAGAGAAAAAAATCTAGAATGGTGAGTTTTAACCTTGGTACACATTAGAATTACCTGGAAGCTATAAAAATTCCAATGCCCAGGCTGCACCCCAGTCTAACAAAAACAATCCCTGAGAGTAAGATTCAGACACTGGTATTTTTTTTTTAATACTCCAGATGATTTCGAAGTGAAGCTAAGTCTGAGAACCACCAGTCTAGAAGTTTTTGATTAATTTATTTTAGTTTTTTGATATTGTGTAGAATAGCCTCTTATTAAATGTTAAGATTCTCTCCTTTTAAATCCATGTGTGCTTTATCAGTGGCATTATTGGACACATTTACCTTTATTTTTGCTTTCATTTGTGCCTTGTCAACTATTGCCATTGGAATTTTAAATCATCTTTCACATATGATATCCAAGGCTTGGCTATTGACAAATATTTCTGTTCACTGCATAGTCAAAGACACTTTACAGTGGTTGAGTTCAAGCTACCATGGTCAATATACACCCAAAATACATTTAACTGGATTATAAACAACTGTCACAATGTCATTTTGCCACATTTTAGATTAGATTCTACTGTAGAAAATAAAATTGTATGCTTTACCTATTTAGTGAAAGAACAAGAAAAGTCAAGGATGTTAAACCTTAACGTTTTCTAGGATTCATTCAAATTAGTTCTATTTTTTCCTCATTCTAAAAGGATCATTAACTTAGTCTTCTTTTAAGTGTCTAATACTAGAACAGGGACAAAAGTGTAGAGACTTACTTGTTAAAATGATGTACATGTATTTTTAATACCTAATTTTAAGTTATTTAATGAATGGTATACAGAAAAGTGAAGACAGGATCTGTCACAGGATTCTAAATTTTCTTTTCTTGTTTTAATTTGAGAATAACTTCTCCACTGTAATTTATTAAAGTGGGCTATTACAGAATTGGTGCTTTGATCAATGTCTGGTATCTTGCTTGACTACTTATTAAAGTTAGTACTTTGTGACTATATCTGGTATGCAAATGTCTCTTTTTCTGATAAAGACATTCACACTTTTAGGCTTCTTGCATTTACCGAACTGTCAAATTGATAGCACTAAACAACTTCTTAATGAATGAAATGTCCTTCCAACTGTCACCTGAAGATCTATTTCCCAAACGCTTTTCCTTCATTTGTTATGAAAAAATGTTTTTAAATGTTTTGGACTGCTAGGAGGAGCAGCCCACTTTAGTGCATAGAGCTTAGGAGTTTTCAAGTAAGCTTAACGGGGGAAAGTGCAAGTCAGGAAACATTTGTTTCAGGACTAGGCCTCATTTCAGTCTGCAGTGCTATAGAAACTTCAGATGGGCTAAACTTGGAAATTTGTTTCTTTCCATATTTCTGATAGAGACTTTCAACATTTTAGTCAAACCTGAGCATTGGGAACAATACTTGCTGCTATTTTGAATATGTATTTTACAATTGTATCTGAAATCTGATTGGTAATGTCTGTGGTAATGTATAATATAAAACACAAAAAAGAAAAAAGTATTCTAAAATTACTGACATATAGTACTGACATAAAGTACTTATTAAAGACATATAGTACCTTAACGGCTACGGAAGATGAAAATACTCAGATCTTGCTGTTTTAGCAGAATTTTTAAAGATAGAATTTTGAGAATTGTAATTGGGAAAATACCATAAAATTCCAGATTGAACACTATATTTTGAGGGTCACATAATCTAAAAAGGATTCTTATGGTCTAACAAATCATATTTTATCAAAATCAAATAGTGTTTTATGTTAAACATGTAAACAGTTTACAAGTCAAGAGAATAATAGCATTTTTAAAAAGAAAAATATCTCATGTGTTTGTGGGTGTGCATATGTGTGTGTGTGGAATTGTTAATCTCCCCCCTTAGATTCCATTTTAAACTATTTTGTTAAACTGGTTATATAGATTATGTTCACACACAGCTGGGCACCATGGCTCACGCCTATAATTCTAGCACTTTGGGATGCCAAGGTAGGTGGATCACTGGAGGTCAGGAGTTAAAGACCAGCCTGGCAAACATGGTGAAACCCTGTCTCTACTAAAAGTACAAAAATTAGCCGGGTATAGTGGTACACACCTGTAATCCCAGCTACTCGGGAGGCTGAGGTGGGAGAATCACTTGAACTTGGGAGGTGGAGGTTGCAGTGAGCGGAGGTCATGCCACTGAACTCCAGTCTAGGTGACAGACTGAGACTCTGTCTATATATATATATATATATATACACACACACACACACACACAATGTTCACACTTTCTCAAACTATTAAATGGTGATAAATCATCAAATGTCACAATAAGTAAGGCAATGTATTGCCTGACATATGCATAAGGCATTTTATAAGTAATAAACCATAAAAAATCATCTGTGTAGAAACCATACACCTTTGCATTGTTTTTGTAAATAGTGAAAATATAGAATGAATTGCCTTTGAACTCACTCTGCAGTCCAATACTACAACCTATGTACCTACACATTCACTTCTTTCACATTAATGTAGGAAAATATTTTTTGAACAGATGGCCTTTGCACAATTTTTAAACAATCAATGGGCTGTATTCTGATTTACTTAAAAATAAAAAAAAGTATTCATAGTTAGGACGGGAGAAAGCAAGCACTAGCTTCATCCTAGGCTTCTGACTGAACTTACGTGACAAGGATCGAGGAAATCATTCTTTTCATTTAACCAGCTGATACGCACAGGAGAGCAAATCAGATATACAACACTAATAAAGGAATTAGCCAGGAAAATAAAGCTGGAAAAATCTCGGGTAGCAAGCTAGGCATGCCTGCTTATTGTTGTTACACTTTCTGTCACTATTCCTAGTTTTACCATTCTAATCAGGTTTTGAAAGTAGAGATCAAATGATATTATAGAAAAGAAAGAAGAAAAAGTATTCTAGTTGAAAAATCCAATCAGGAACCCACACAATTGTGTTTAGAGTACAAATATCTGACTTTGAGGAAGACTACACTACTGGATCATATTGTTGGCAAATCGTGGTTTATTTTTAATAGTATAATTGGTTTTACTGAGCCAGATGTTTAGGTAATGTATATCGTGGAAGATGCTTCATTGAGAAAGAGTTATGTGGTTTTTAAAGAGAGGACAGATGTTAAACATGCAGAGGGGCCCTAAGGAGTAATTTCTTGCTATGATGCTTTATGTAAAATAAAAATCTAAACTGAAATTGTTTCCTCCTTACGTTTTTCTTGAATAGCGTGTGAGAAGCATGGAAAGGTAAGATATCCCCAATGCAAAAAACTGATTCTAGGAAAAGCGAGGTTTCTGCCTTGTCTTTCTCTCCCTCTGTTCCTTTCACAAACCCCTAATGAATCACTGCTATGTGGAAGGCACAGAGCCTAAAACTTGAGGGCATCAAATTGGAGCCAAGATTCCCTACATATCAATTTTTGGATTTCAGTTTTAATCCATTTATTAGACTTCATAATATTTTTCTCTCTATCTCTTTCTCTCTTTAATTCATTTTGGCTTCTCTCTACAATTCAAAACTTTAAAATTAGATCAATGGATAAGTCACAAATACAGGCTAAGTATAGTAAAGGCTGAAGTAGGAAAAGATGTTTGGGGACATGTAGTCTGTACACCAACCATATAGATATCAGAATGTGTGCAACTGTGAAGAAGTACTTATACGATCTGTTTCAGTGAAGCTCATGGGGGTGTAGTTGTGGGAAGCTGAGGGCTACCAGGAGCCATTATAGTCACAGAAATGATAAGACGGTAGAGATCTGAGCAGCGTGCAGAGACTCCTCATATAGACGAAGTTGTAGGACTGTTAGTATCACAGTGGTACTTTTATTTTTCAAGCATTTATAACATTATTAACACAAGACATAGTCAAGAAATACCAACTGTTTATACCACTTTGGATATTGGACAGAAAAGGAAAGGTCACCCTTAGCTTTAAGAATAGGCCTGGTGGTGTTCTGTTTGTGAGAAAAAATACTGCCTGATGACTGGAATTTTAAGAAATCTGAAGATGAAGTTGACACTGTGAGAAAATCATTATAGAAACAAAACTATATTAAATAATAGAGTAGTTGAATCCTTCACTGAGAAGCATCTAGAAAGATAATATGTTATTTAAACATGGGTATAGAAGAGGATATGATGAGATTTAGGAAAAATTTCTCTCTCTCATTGAGAAAATGCAAAATTACACAAAGATTATCTGAAATGGACATTTTGTTATTAAAACATTTCTTTTTTCATTGGTTCATATTACACAGGTTTAACACATATGCAGCTATCAAGGCAAGTGTAAGCATGCTTTCCTACAGAGGATCACAAGCTGGTTTTTTTTTTTTTTTTTTTTTACTTTTTATAGATACAGGGGGTAAAAGTGCAGTTGTATTACACGGATATAATGCACAGTGGTGAAGTCTGGGTTGTAGCTTACCCAATCACCTAAACAGTGAACATTGTCTCCAATAGGTAATATTTCATCCTTCACCCGCCTCCCATTATCCCACTTTTCAGGAGTCTCCAATGTCTATTATTTCACTCTGTGAAATACAAATATTTTTTAAAAAAGGGAGAACCCCAAATATCACCAGGGCTCAACTGTCTATTTGCAAACATCTAATTTCTTTGTATTGTGCAGATATTCTGAAATTATGTTCAAACAGAGGTTATTTTTTACACAATGTTAAGAAGAGGAAAATCAATAAAAATAAATATTTACACAAAGAGGGACACAGACACTCCTCTACATATCCTTAAAGTCCTACCTAACAGATACAACGCTTGGAGTGCTTCAATTTTATTTTTATTTTTTGAGCATCATTAGAATTTGTCAAATAAAAATCAATCTCCGTCCGAAAGATTCCCTGTCCCTATTACAGCTCCATCAACCTGTCACTGTTGTGGTCTTGTGCAAGCTGCCAGCCAATTACAAATCAAACTTAACTATCTTCTATCTTAGCATCTCAGTTTATAAACAGACTTTACAAAAGCATCTTAGAGAAATATTATACTGTGTTTTACTGGAAAGGAAATTTAAGCTAAAAATATTGTTTACTTTCTTTACTATTCTCCAACTCATTTTTTTTTTTTTTTTTTAGTAATACTAGGTTAGAAAACATAAAGAAATTTTTTCTTTATGATAGTATTTTGTATTTATTGATCCAAAGTCAGTTTTGTTTTTTAAACAATTGATGGTTTCTCTTTGGTGATTCAGGAGCATTTTGCATGTTTTCTGGGAATTTTGGTGGGGCAGGCACAGGCAGGCTTGTAAACAGGCAGAAGGCTAAAACTTCTTTTCTTCTGAGTTCTTAATGTTGACTTGTGCCAATATAAAATCCTCCAAAATAAGACAAATAATTCAGGATATTAAGTTTTATTTTATGTAAGGAAGGAGATGCAATCAGGAAATAATCAGATAATTTTCAGAGGCAATGATTAACCATTAGAAATTGTATTGTTAGTAACACTCCAGTGGAAGGCATTTTGGTTCTCTTGTCATTAATTAAGGAAGTCTGAAACCAGAGCATTCTGTTATTTGTAGTCTTTGGTAACACTGTGCCAAGGAAGATGACAACTGGAACATACGATGTGGTCACCTCAGAAATATCTTCATGTAGAAGGAAGAGGTATAGCATGGGTACATTTAAAGATAAATGTACTTATTATTACAAACTTCCTCCTAGATCAGTTTGAAACCAGAACTATGTCCTAACATTAACATTTTATTTTTCACTCAACTCCTGTTTGTTTACCCTTTCCAAGTGCTGGGGCTGCTAGTAAACGATACGGCGACCAGAGGTTAAAGACTGATCATTCTTTCAGCCAAAGTTATTGAACATTTATTCTAAGAATTGAGAGGGGAAACAAAATTTTAAAAAAGGATATGCCTCTGCCCTCATGAAATAAATAATCAATTCCAAAATACCAAATTAATAATGATCATCATCTTCACCATAGCAAACACTTATACAGCACTTTCTAAATTAACTTATTTTATTCTCAAAGCAATCCTATGAAGTACCACCTTCATTTTATTGATAAGGGGATTGAAGACAGAGAGAGGTTTAGCAATTTACTAATGGGAACAAATCAAGGGAAGTTAGAAACCAGGCAGTCTGGCTCAGAACCCATGCACTAATCCATTTCCCAACACAAAGGCAAGGTGTTCTAATCCTGATTATTAATTGTACTTTAAAGCAATATTTCCATGATTGGAACATTTGCCACATATTTTAAGTAACTCTTTTGGAAGTCCTGGGGTTTGATTTTAATAAAACTTTGCCCGAAAGTAAAATACAAATGTATTTTGAAAGAAAATAGAATCCTTTAATTTCTCCTTCCTGTATATCAATTAAATTATTTGAAGTTCAAGAAGATTTTTTTTTTCTTGATTGGTCTTTTATGCTAATAATGAAATTGCACATTTTGCTGAGTATAAATAGGAATCTGGTTAGTTTCATTAGAAACTCAGCAGTTCCAGAGTCCAATAATTTTTAATTAATCACAAAATACTTATGGAGCTTTAGGCCTGATAATTTTTTAGCTTAATATACAGCAGTCTTCATGCAACTCCATGGAATTTACTACAATATTAATCTTCAGAATTACAAGAGAGTTTATTTGCTGTCTGTCTCACAGTCATTAAATGTAGTTCCTCTATTTATGTTGAGAAAAGGCTTATTTAAGTTTTCTTGAATTTTTTTTTTTGATGCTTTAAATTGGAAATTGGTTTGTGACAAACATTTTTCTTCTAAGGCTATTACCAAAAACACACATAAGGAAGTGCTAAATTAATCTTCTGTGCAAAAATTGGTTAAATTCAAGAATATTACATGCATCATTGATGCAAAGTATATCTAAATAGAGAGAAAGATAAAAGATTTGTGTGCCTACCTGTTTGAGGTTATGGACTGTGATCTTATCTACAGATATCTAATTTTATTCCCTAAAGATTGGTTTTCTTTTCTGGCATGACGACACCCATAATGTTGGTGTGTAAAATTTAAAATTTGTAGCTAGCTTTGCAGGCAGAAATATAAACCTTAATGAAAATAATATACTGCATACTTATCATGGCAGGAAGCAATTATAAGCAATGCTTCATTCTGGGAGAATAAAAGCATTTGTTCATTTTAGATATTTGTGTTTCTCTGAAAGCATTTACATGTAAAAATAGGTGATTGCAGAAGTTTATGAGATGTCCTCACCTTTGTAGCTGAAATTCTGCAAGTGCTTTACCACATTGCTCTTTGAAATAGAGATATACAACTCTGGTTTCTAAATGTTGACAAATTTATGTTCATCTCCATCCTGAGCTATTTTTTCTGATGACAGACACATGGATTTCAAAACAATAAAGACACACAAGGCAGTCATTTGTATTAAGTGGAGGGAGATGTTGCAACAAATATAAACAGAATACCATTTCTACTGAGATTTGGAATTACTAGGAAATTATATTAAGCATATATAATTACATATGACTTTCCACAGACTGGAAGTCTAAAAACATATTTATAGATTTTAACAAAGAAAACATTTCTATTCCCATGCAAAAACACAGCAATCATTTCAATTGTTGAAGGGAAAATAATAGTGTTGGTTTCAATGATCCTTGAACATTGATAAGCACCACAGGAGCAGGAACATGGGGATTCTTTCATAAGATTTTTCTTTCCTTCAAATAAATAAATCTGATAATAGATGTTCTGATGAAAAATGATTTTCCATTTCTAAAAATGCAACACAGGTTTATACACAAACAAAATGTTTGCTGTTTTTTAAAAGCATTCATTTATAAAGCATAATCATCAACTTCACAAATGAGCCGGCAACTTAGCCCATTGTGAGAGTTTTAGGTATAAAGGTACATACATTTAAATTTATATATTTAAAGCTCTGTGAAAATCATGTGAAGAAAAATACATAACTTAAAAGTTATTAAAAGTAACAGTGTCTTAACAAAATAATAAATATATGGGGGATAAGAGTTGGAAACCACAATAATAATAATATATACTAGATATATATTACATATCCGTATTTCTGTCATGCCAATTTATTTAACTGTTCTGAGCCTCAGTGACCCTTACAAAAATAGTAATGGGAATTCTTGCTAAAGAGGTGATACAAGACTGGGTTTATGCCTATAATCTCAGCACTTTGGGAGGCCAAGGAGGCAGGATTGCTTGAACCTAGGGGTTGGAGGTCAGCCTGGGCAACACAGCAAGACCCTGTTGTGTCCATAAAAAATAAAATCATTAGAACTGTGGTGGTATGTGCCTGTAGCCCTAGGTACTTGGGAGGCTTAGGTGGGAGGATCACTTGAACCTGGGAGGTGGAGGCTGCAGCAGTGAGCTACGATTGTGCCACCGTACTACAGCCTGGGCAACAGAGCAAGACCTCATCTTAAAAGGAAAAAAAAAAAAAAAGCAAAATACCCATGCATATACACACAAAAAGTGGTGATACAAATGTTTTAAAAGATGTATGAATATCCAGACTGTTTTACCTAAAGCAATTTAGAATAATGCGATCGAGCTCTCTTTTCTTTATTAATTATTTCCCTTTTCCCCAATCCATGCACAACTCTGCTATTTCAGGGTAAAATATTATTAATGCCAATGTGGCAGAGTTGACATACATATGTCAATAATAGGTAGAAAAAAATGTGCAAGTCCCTGAGCAAGTGCACCATTTTTGGTACCAGAAGCTCCCGGGGGTCGTTTCTATTTATGATAACCATCAGCTATCCCTGAAGATAGATGTTGTGGTCTGGGAGAACTTATTATTTAGTCTCTTAAGTTGTGCTTGATAAGTAGGATGACTTCTAGATTCAGGAATTAGAAAACAATTATGTAATCCTTGTGTTAGATCACTGAAAAACTGAGTAATCACTCTCACCTTGTGGGACTTTTGAAAGTTAAAATATTTGTCAATGATTCATACTTGTATTTCCCAAGTCTAGAACAGCAGCAGAATCTTGTAAATTCCTTCTCAGGTATATCCTCTGCAAGGATATTCAATTATATCTTCTATCCTTCAAAGAAGGAACACCGTAGAAAGAAGTCCCATGACCCTTTTTCATTGACTTAATAGATGTGCACTTTATTTTAAAAACCATGGAATCTCTGTGTCCAGAGAATGGACTATGACTTCACACCTATGCAGAATTACTCTTACATACAGAATTCCCCAAATCAACTTTGTTAGCACTTAATGGATCCTAACTCAGCTTTTCATAGAAACCTTGTTGCACAACTAGATTATGAACTAATACTTTTATCTACTGGATGAGTATCTGATAAGGCCTTGCCATCATTCCCTTTACTAAAGATGCTGACTGAGAAGTTGGTACCATCCTAGAATGATTATTTTCCTTAAGTTTCATTCCCTCTCTTTTCTGTTATGAATAGACTATACCTATTACATAAGATATGCAATACAATTATACTTTTTAAACGACTCCAATCTATTTTCACAGATATGGCTCTTGGGGTCCACAGCCATTAGATGCCTTGTCCAAGGTCACAGAAATACTTTGCCTAAGGTCACAGCAAAGTATGGCAGAACAGCTCTTCTCATGTGCATTTCAGGGCTTTTCACTCCATCTTCTAATTTAATACCAGTATTTGTCAAACAGTCATATGAAAATATCATTATCATTGTCTGTTGTGTAGCCACCTATTCTTAATACGTAGAGTTCTAGTTAAAATGTAAGAAAAATATATTAATATTATTGGAACTCAAATTGAATATGGAAAATGAGAATCCCCTTCCCCGCATTACAAGTATCTACAAATGTTACTCTACGTGAGCAGCTATATTCAACAATATATTAACTAAAATAAGAAACAAAGATGCACACATTTTGTGGAGAGGATACTAAAGTGTGAATTGATTGAAACATATACTAGAATCATTTGAGGTGCTCATTAAAATGTAAATTCCTCTGCCTTGAACCAGAGTACTGACTCAGAATTTCTAGGAGTGGGAACGTAAATTGTATAGTTTATTATAAACCCTATATAATTATTAGGCACAGAAATTAGATATAAGATGTTTAAGGCTTATACAATTTCATAAGAATTGTTAAACACAATTTTTAATATTTATCATGTTTTATACAACGCAAATTTGTTTCCTTAAATTTAC
The DNA here is from genome assembly GCF_001698545.2 of Rhinopithecus bieti. Taxonomy (NCBI): domain Eukaryota; kingdom Metazoa; phylum Chordata; class Mammalia; order Primates; family Cercopithecidae; genus Rhinopithecus; species Rhinopithecus bieti. The sequence continues at coordinate 2,256,296 of NW_016818327.1, forward strand.
ATATAATTTTTGGTAAAATGAACACACCTACAAGCAATTCTATGCAGAAATCTCCAAAGAGTTGAGTTAATTTTTAAGGCTGTCTTATTCTACTGTATCCTGTATATTAAGAATTCTATTGCAGAACAATATGTATTTATATCTTTGCTGGGTAACATCTTTGTTATTCAAACAGCTCTAATCTATTGAAGCAAACTCTTAGTAACTAGTTATTAATTCTTGGGTTACTATTGTAGTTTTCTTCAGGGAATCCTTGGACTGATAGACTCTGTCAAAATGTGGATGGGAAAGCTCAAATCTGGAATATGGAGTGCTGCACAAGAAGAATATCATGTTGCTGTTTCAAGCTGCTTGTAAAAGCAGCTTTATCTGTAATATTGCTTTCACAAGGAATCATTACTACAAAAAATTTCAACAATATAGCATACATTAAAGTTTGCCTTATTATTATTGATGGGTTCTAGCTTTATTATATCCTTTTCTCTTTTCTGTAAGTCTATGCTTTGACAGATGTGTAAACAGAGGCTTGTGGAGAGAAAGTTATTTGTCTAAATTTACTGGCATATTATATATAGAAATGAGTTGTTCTTATTCATTTATTCTTCTGCTGGTATATGCCTAAAAGTAAAGAAGACAAACTCTTTGTTTTTAAGTTGCCTCAAGTAGAAAGATTATATGTAAAGAGGCAATTTCAGCATAGTTTTAGAAATGTTCTGATGGGATAAGTACAGGCTGCAAGGGGAACTTTGGGAGAGATGCCTAATTCAATCTGGTGGCTTTGAGGGAGGATTTGTATAGAAGATATCTATGTGGGCAAATGAAAGAAGAGTAGGCATTAGCCTGGTAAAGAAGTTGGCAAGATGGGGATAGGGTATTACATGGAGAGGGGCCAGTTTCTGCAAAGGCTGGAATAGGATTGTGCCTGGAGTATCTGAAATACTGTGAGGGTTCAGTTTGGCCTGAATGTAGAGATGGAAGACAACATGAGTCAGATCATTAAACTTTTAAAAATCATGTTGAGAATCTTGGTCTTCCATCTGCTGATGATCAAAAGACATTGAAGATACCGATTTCCATTTCAGAATGATCACTAGGTCTGTGGAATGGATTGAGATTGAGATGGAGCAGAATTGAAAGCAGTTTGATTTGTTCTAAGACTAAAGAAAATGATAACTCAAATCTAGATGATAGCTAGGCTTCATGTATACACAAGTAGCAGAACTGAATGGGAGTAGTGATTTATGTGGGCAGTGGGGAAATGAAGAGTATAGCACGGTTTCTCACATCTTCCACAAGTAATTGAACAGTGTTGTAATCTGAGATAGAAAATACAAGAGGAAGGGTTTTCTGGGCCTTTTACTACTTCAGTATTTTTTTTTCTAAACTATTCTTGAATGTACAATGTGCATATTCTTTATAATAATGGAAAGGGAGAATATTTACTTATTTGTCTAATGGTGATCAAGCTTTTCTCCTACAGATGTGTCAGAATTCTATTTTAGAAGAAACATTAATAACATTAGAACCTCTAACTATGATAAGCTATGGCTTAATCAGGGTCTAAACTAAACCAAGAATATACAAATTCCATATTGCATGACATTTCTAATCCAAATTTAATTGTATTGCAGATAGATTGAAGCATTTCTTTTTCTAAACATTATTGCAGCTGCCAAATATCTTTTCACAAAATACTTTACCTTATATAATTTATTAATGGAATATACTCTCTTTCATTATCTTGTAGTAATTTGGCATATTATCTTTGTTTACCAAAAATTTATTTCTGAACTGTGTCTGCATTATTGACCTTTAGAGCCAAGTGCAGTTTCTGGTGCTAGGTACATTTACTAAAATACATCTGAGTTTTATTTTATGGCATTAATCTTAGGGTTTGCAACATACTTTTTTACATGTCTCAAATGTTGGCAAGTAATTTCCCCTTAAGAGATTTTTTTGTTTGTGAATACAATTAGTTTATCATTTAAAAGTGAGATATCAACTTGATGCAGTCTCCTTTTATATAAACATCAGGATGTGATTATCCAGAAAAAAAAAATCCTTTTCTGCTTCCCCTCACTCTATTTTTTTCACTTGGTAATAAAGTTTCTTCAAAGGAGGTCATCTTGTCACTAACTCCTGACCACCTCAAAATCATGCTTCTACATACCACAGAATAGTTTCTTTACTTTTTCACTGGAATAACTTCCTTGTTATCAACTCCAGTGACCAATGTTTAGTTCTTGTATTTCTTTAATTCTCTTCGAAGTCAATACTGTGAAACATGCCCTTGTTCTTGAATTCTTCATATAATTTTCTCATGTTTTATTATTTTTTCCTTTTGACATTTTTATCTCAGTTAATTTTATTGGCTTATTTTCTGCTATATTTCCTTAAACGCTGGTGTTTGTACTTCAGGGAACCCCATTTCTCAATCATTATGCTCTCTGAGGAAACTTGGCCATATTCATATTTTTAACTGCTACCTCTTGTGCTCGTAACTTTCAAAGAGATGTCTGCAGCCTTGATGAATAGTTACAAATGCTGACTCCTTAAGAGATACGTCAAATCTGTCCAAATAAAGAAATTGACCATCTTTTTCCTTTCCTTATTACCTATTTCTACTCCTTCATAACTAATTTATTTCAGAAATACTGTTATCTGCTTAGACTCTCAAGCCATCATAAGTAATCTATCAAAATCAGATAGCGATTGGGCACGGTGGCGCACACCTGTAATCCCAGCAGTTTGGGAGGCTGAGGAGGGTGGATCACCTGAGGTCAGGAGTTCGCGGTCAGCCTGACTAACATGGTGAAACTTGTACCCGGCAGGTGGAGGTTGCAGTGAGCTGAGATTGCACGATGGCACTCCAGCCTGGCAACAAGAGCAAAACTCCCATCTCAAAAAAAAAAAAAAAAAAAAAAAAAATTCAGGTAGCTTAATGTTTAAGAATGTGGATTCTATAGTTGATCTTCCCGGGTTTATATCCCAGCCTTGTAACTTTGGGCAAGTTTTTCAACCTTTCTGAGTCTCTGTTTCCTCATCTGTAAAATACAGATGATAATAGTTATACCTCATAGCATTGGTTTGAGGATTAGTTTTGATAAAGACTTAGAACAGTGCCTAATATAGTATATGTAAATTATTATTAATAACCTCCTCCTTCTCTTCTGTCACTTGCACAGCTTACATCTAATCAATCTTCCAATTTTATTTACTATATTTCCTACTCATCTCTCCTTTCATTTGTCTTTACTTTTCCTGCTGTCCATAAGAAGAAGGACATACCATCTTTTGCTTCTTTATTTGCAGTGCCCAATGCATAGTACGCTCTCAATTGCTGTTCAGTCTTAAATAAATTAATGGATTAATGTCATAAAATCTGGTTATGAAAAGGTGACTCCAAAACATTTTGCCAATTACTAGAATGTTTCTATATCCTCTTGAGGAAATTGTTTCAAAAGATTGATCGTTTGGTCACAAACATATTGGTATATTTGTTAATTAGTTTTACTGTTTGCAAGGCTGCAGTAATGTGACAGTACTAATGGCGAGCTTACAGACTAATCAACATCAGTATAACAACTGAATATTTTGGTACCTTGGGCAAGTTTTTGTAGCATTGAGCTAGTCACATACAACTTCTCTGAATTCGATTTTCTTCTCTAAAATTAGTAAACTGGATTACGATGGTCTCGATAATCCTTTAACATTTATGATTCCAATAAATTTGAGCAATTACTCAATGCTTAAAATGTGAGACACTGAGAGGAACACATCGTGTAGAAAATTTCAAGCAGGAGAATGCTAGACTGATAACCTTGGTTTCCCTGTCTGTTGCTTCGTTCGATGAGACGGCCAGTAGACAGAATTTTACGGAAGGCAGCTCTTTAAATTGAATTCTGCAAGATTTCTCCTGTCTTAGCATTCATTTGCATCTGTTTCAAGCACCAAACCTTTCTGTCCAAAACTGCAAAAAATTTTAGCTTAAGCTGATTATCACATTAAAGTGTAGAACTTGAGCCCAAGAAGGGCTTCACAGAAACTGAATCCCTACCATTTAGGATGATATTGGCTCTTAAAAACGACAAGTTCTACATTTTACTGTCGCTTTTCCCTCTGATTATTTCATTGGAGGATATTTTAAGGCAAAATATTTTACATCAAATTTGATTCATCATTCCACTTCAAGTAGCAAGTCTTAAATGCAACCTTTTAAAACTACTGAATAGTTAAAATTTCTTCTGCTGATTAATATGGCAAGCTTTTGTGTAATAAAATGAACTGCAAAATGATTTCTGGGACTTGGGAAAATATTTTTCTGTGGAAACTGAGCAGTGTTTATATCAATGTTGAATTATTTATGAGTTAGCCATATTAATACTAAATTTTAACTGAGAACGACCCAACAATTTTGGCCAACACGCTGTTTGCTTAAAATTATTATTTTATGAAAGACATTCACATTATGATTTCAGTAGAGAAACAGGAAAGTCATTCCAGTTCTATCACAGTCTATAGAAACTTGTTTTGAATACAACCTGAAATCATGTATTTTACGTTAGCATTGTCCTTCATCTGAGAACTTTCTGCTCCAAAGGACGGTGGATTTTTCACAATACGTCCTTAGGAAATAAAAGTTACCATTCATTAAGGCCTTGCCTAATTTTCTCTTGGTTACCAAGAGCAAATCAATTCATGAACTCACATTCTGATGCAGAAGACTTATGTATCATGTTTCAAAGATCACATTTAACTAAAGCCGAACTCTAGTGTATGGCAGCTCACTGTTTCATAGATTGGAATCTGCCCTGTGCTCAAAAGCGTAAACTATTATATTGTCGTAATTATCCAATAGAATTAGAATTTCAAACATGCTGTTCTTTCCTCCTGACTATAAATTGCTGTTCCTATCAGGCTATTTTCCTAATTTTTTTTTTTTTTTGAGACGGAGTCTCACTCTGTCCCCAGGCTGGAGTGCAGTGGCCGGATCTCAGCTCACTGCAAGCTCCGCCTCCTGGGTTCACACCATTCTCCTGCCTCAGCCTCCCGAGTAGCTGGGACTACAGGCGCCCGCCACCTCGTCCGGCTAGTTTTTTGTATTTTTTAGTAGAGACGGGGTTTCACAGTGTTAGCCAGGATGGTCTCGATCTCCTGATTTTCCTAATTTTTTAATTCAGAAAATACTGTTAAAACCAGATACCAAATGATCATAGAATAGCCTCTAGCATAAATCCTATCGTTAAGTTGATGGCTAATATTCAGCCCCGAGTCTCTGCTTTTCCATTTTCTACCTGGATGATCTTCAGAAGCTTCGCTCATCTGCCTAAGACTTTGTGTTCTCATCTGCAGAATGAGAAGAACTGACTACTCTGCAAGCGTAGTTGCTGACCACTTGGAATTGTCTGGTAGATGAAAAGTGAGATATCGTATGCACAATGCCTGGCAAATACAACATACTCAGCTAATTCTATCTATTATCACTGGTCGTAGTTGAATGGTTATCACCATGAAAGTCATTTGAAAATTTATTAGAAGTTACAAGTTTTGCTTATGGTAGCGGTATGATTATCATTTCATCAAAGAACACAATTATGCAGTTAGAGCTAACCATATTCTCATAAAAAGTGCTTCAACTTCTGAGGGATGTATTAACATTTCCAATTTTTTTCAACCACTGCTTAAGTCTACTTGGCAGTAATGGATGTACATGCACGTACACACACACACACAGACACACACACATACACACACACACACACACACATACACACAGTACTTACTCTGTGAACTTTGGCTATCTCACTTATCAATATTTTATATACTCAGATAATTTGTAGACCAAAGGGTCTTATCCTAATGCTATGGACTATTCATCTCCTTTTATATTATCATTCCCTGTTGGATATAATCATTTCCTAGATACTTTAATTTGCTTCTCATCAGACTAGGTTGAGTATACACAGACAAGGAGGGTAGATATTTTAAGGAAACGGGCAACTGTTAAAAAGGAAAAAACACAGGAATTTAAGGCCCAAATTATCCCACCTATAGAGGACAAATTAATCAGCTCACCACTTGAAAAGCTCAGAGAGGAACAGTTGACTCAATCTGTTTCACCATAGGATGTAGACCATTATTTTCAATGAAAGAATCATTCAAGTGAAGATATTATAAGAAACTTTGTGGCTAATTAGTTGTTCACATATATCCTACAGATCCCATTTAATTCTTCCTGAAATCCAGTTATGCACAGATACATAAAATTAATTCTGAGCTGAAAAGAAGATATTAATGTTCCCCTCCATTACTGTGGGTGAACAGTTAGGTTGAGGATGTGTTTGTGTGTAGGAGGAATAGGTTTCTGGAGCTTCTGATATCACCAAGAATGCTATAATTTAAGGGTGTGATGGTTGTGCCTCTCTGACTGTCGTATCCCAGTACCTATGATTGCAACAACTCTCCTTTTGTGAATCATCAGGGCCATTTATATTCTTGTCCTTGCAGAGTTTTCTAGTTACTTTTATTTAAGCCTGAAATAAAATTTTACCTTATTAGAATCAGATCATAATTGGTTGGAGGTATATCCTGTTGTCGATTTTCAAGTTATATGAAAACAACCAAACATGCCACAAAATTTGTATGACAATTTTATAAGGTCTCTGAAAAGCTGGAGATCTGTGAAAAAATCATTAATAATAAAGATATCAGGGGAAACATTAATAAAAATTTTTATTGTAAATTTTCTCTGCCAGGTTGCAGAAAGTTAGCCAATTAAGACTTTTGTAAATTTCAAATTATGTATTTCTTCAGGAGTTTGGAATTTGGTATTTAGGAACCACTTTACAAGAATTATTCTTTTTTAGTTGCTCATTACTTCTCAGAGGCCTCTACATCTGCCAGCCAAACTAGGATGACACTGGATGTTGACATTAAATTTAATTCAAATAATTTTTACTGAGCACTTATTAAGTGTTACCATTCCATGAGCTGGAATTCAGGAACAATAGAAAACAAAGTTCTGAACCTTCTAAGAAGCCTACACTATAGATGGAGAAACCTGCAAATATATAACAATATAGTTCTAATGTAGTAAAAAACTTGGTGGCACAAATAGTGAGTATGTTAGCAGTCATAAAAAGAAGAAAATTATAGGTGTTGACAGGTTAGGGAGAACTCCTTGGAAAAGGTGAATTTTGACTTTTTAGATGAGGAGGGAAATAAATGGATATTTCAAGTGGTACCAACAGCATGATTAAAGGCAGGGAAGTGAAACTGAAATATCGATTATATGAATTGTTTTATACCATCATTTTGTATATGATGTTACAGATATCTATAACACTAAGTCTTATTTCTTCTATATAATTACATATTTGGAGACCTACTGTTCAATAAATCATAGAGAGACTGTACTTAAAAATAATCTCTTATAAATTTCAAAATAGCAAGAAAAGATGAATTATAATGCTTGTAGCATAAAGAAAAGATAAATACTTAAGGTTAGAGATCTCCTAATTACCCTGATTTTATCTTTATGCATTATATGAATGTATTACACTATTACATGTACCCCCAATATATGTACATCTGTTATGTATCAATTAAGAAATCTATCTGTATAGCTTTTTCTAAGTAACACACACAATGTTTAGAAAAGCATTTCTCATTGATTGGAGTAAGCGACATAGAGGAAAAATGAAAGAATAGCAGCCATCCTACGAAGTTTGGAGATAAAATCCTGGATTGTAAACTTCAAGAGCTGGATATTTAGAGATTCACATTGTTGGTTTATCAATATGCACAATAACATTTGCAAAACATTAATTAATAGCATTGCAAAATCTCCAACTGAAATGAAGATACTAGAGAGACAAATCTCTACCCAAGGTAACCCTGCTTTATGCAATGTTAATGCATTACAAATTCCTTAGAGTGATTTATATTTCATGTCTCTGAAATAGGTAAATCTGTTATTAATATTGTAAGTCTAGGTCATTTGCAGGTACATTTTTTTTTTTCAGATAATACTCTTTCTATGTGCAAAAGTGTAATAAATCCTCTCTCTTCACAATTTGTGCTTTAGTAGCAAGTCCTCATTCTGCATCCCAATAAAGTAAAATGTCATAGTGAGTAAAGCACTATACCCACATAACTGATGAGATCTTAAAAGAATCTGCCAGAAAAAGACTTTGAAGTAGAGATAAAAGGGAAGCAAATTCCTGGCTAGTGACCTATCTACCTAAAGAGAGATCCTTAAATGTTGAAATAGTGTACACACAGTAAGACCTCTCTGTTTCCCCTGATCGGATTTCTCCTGCGCTTCTTGAGAGAAGGCTCTTTATTGAGTTCTCTTCTCTCTAATTATGCATGCAGAATGGCTGGGTCACCTTAATCTGGTAGGAAGTCAGAGTTTCTGTGTGTTTTTACTGTGAGGTGATCAGGCCAACACTCAATACAAAGATTGTTCATTGTGAAGACTGTTTATCCTCTTTGGCTCTCCAGGGGAATTTATTCATTTTAGTGTACTCTATGCCCCTCACTTTGGATGCATTGAGAGATGGGAGGGCAACAAATAGTGTTGGAGGGACTTTTGGCACTATTCTTCACCTAATATCAATCTCGTTGAAGTAATACACAAGATGATGGTATAGAAACGTTTGTATAAATAATCAGTACTCTACAATAACTTACATGGGTCAAGAATTCAAGATTATGTTTGATTCAAGAATTATCGAAGTAGCAGTCGTTTCTAACACTGTTCTTCTCAGTTTTAAACTCCTTTGTGTTTTAAACACTGAAAATTACAATTTTTAAGTATAAGCAATATGGCATATTTAATGCATTTTGTTTTATTTGAATCATTTTTGTCCATCGGGGAAAATATCTCTCTGGATTTTGTTTATAGGTATACTGATTTAACAACTATGTGCTGTAGTAAAGCCAGCAAATTTTCTGGCAGATCTGTTCATATTCAGGGATATTGAGCAGCTCAATTGGAAACTTAATCTGACTTAAATGTTCTCTGAAATAACTGTCATTATCTTCACATTTGATTTACACTGTATACCTATTTAAATATGCCATTAAATTACGTCTTTGGAACCACACAAAGTCTGCTTTTATGCACAGATTTTAATCTCTACAGTTATATAAAATAAATCTTGAGCAAACGGTTGGATTTTGTAGAGAACTCACTGTTCTTGCTGAATTTGCAAGAAGTTGACTGACAGATTTTATTTTCAAGAAGTAGAAAGCTTTGTCAATGAATTGTTACTTTATATTAAGAATATTCAAAGCAAGAGCCAAATGCAGGAGCATACGCTTGTGATCCCAGCTACTCCTGAGGCTGAGATGGGAGGACTGCTTGAGTCCAGGAGTTGAAGACTAGCCTAAGGAACATAGCCAGACCCTGTCTCAAAAATCATATTCAAAGCAGGAAAAAATATGAATATGTTTATGTCCCCTCAGATTGAATATGATGGTCAATACTGTGAATTATTCACTATTACAATCACCCCAAACCCAAATCCTCTATGAGTTTAGTTTTTAAAAATTAATCTAGGTGTAGCAGGAGGCATAACAAACCACTAGGGGTCAGCAGACACTGGGAATATGAGGCACTCTTGCCCCAGTGTGGGAATCAGAAGATACAAGACCTGCAGATCCCTGGTGGATGTACTAATAGAACAGAATTGTTCTTTACCATACACTTAAATTTGCATTCAGATTATAGTGAAAGCAGAGTACCATACAGCTAACGTGGGACCAATCAGGACTTCATAGATTTTCAGTGTTTCATTCTTAGATCCACTTCCTTTGAGTATGGGAGTGAAGAAAGGGGATTAGGAGAAATTGAGAAATCCCAAGTAACTGTAAAGAAGGAAAGGTGGACCCATCTATGGAGGAATCAGCAGCTAACGATGTATAATTCTATGGCTAACTCCATAGATTTATGAGACTTTTCTCTAATCCAGAGCTTCTCAATATATGGTCTCCAGACTAGAAAACATCAGCATCTCCTGGCAATTTGTTAGAAATGTAAATTCTTGGCCGGCGCGGTGGCTCACCCTTGTAATCCCAGCACTTTGGGAGGCCGAGGCGGGAGGATCACGAGGTCAGGAGATCGAGACCGCCCTGGCTAACACAGCGAAACCCCGTCTCTACTAAAAATACAAAAAAATTGGCCGGGCGTGGTGGCGGGCGCCTGTAGTCCCAGATACTCGGGGGCTGAGGCAGGAGAGTGGCGTGAACCCGGGAGGCGGAGCTTGCAGTGAGCCGAGATCGCGCCACTGCACTCCAGCCTGGGCGACAGAGCCAGACAAACCAGAAACTCTGCGGCTGGATGCCAGCAACCTGTGGTTAGTAAGACCTCCAGGTGATTCTAACGCAAGTTAATATTTGAGAACCACGGCTCTAACCTATACTCGAAATGGTGTGAAACTGGCCAGGAATAGCAGGAAGAACATCATTATATTTACACTAAAATATATGATTGAGTTAGTTTTCTTAACTACTATGTAGTTACAGCCTTTTGAATCCTAAACTCCTATTTAATATTTGGTGTGTATTTGTGGCCAAGATTGAGCTTTGAATCATCTCCAGTTCAGCAGGAAAACAGGCTAACCCTAGTGGGAGTAATGACAAAACACTTTGAATTCTCATGTGATGCACATTAAATATATAGGCCTTGGAGGATGTGAATTACTTCCCAAGGTCAAGAAGTCAAAGGAAGAGATGATCCCAGAACACCTCCAAGCTTTTGTCTAACTGATCTCATAATAACTTTTTTCTTGAGGGAAAGAAGGGAAATTAGTAATGCCTTGTATGGAAGCCCAAATCACAACAGTTTCTGAGCCATATGATGTGGGTGTAAAAACCTGCTAGAAATCTCCTTTTCTCCTGTATATAACTCCAGTCCATATCTTTAAAATCTCACTTCAGCCAGTAAGTATTATGAGAATCATCTTCATTTCCTGAGTGATCTAATCTCTGTACTCACAGGATGACCTACAGTCATCCCAACAGATGCAAGCTGTTTCTCCATTTAGAAATAGATGGAGATGATAATTTATCAACCTCATCAGCAGCTGTAGCAGCAGAAACGGTATATGAAATACACAGTATACAGAAGGTATTGCAAGATACCTTCTAGGTACAAAGCCACAAAGTCAAGGGACCTAACAAGTTAGTTGTAAAAACAAAGTGGTGCTTAAAAAAAAGTACATTATTCACAATCACCAAGATTTTGGAAACAACCAAGTATGCATCAGTGGATGAATAGATAAGAAAAATGTGATTATTTGTCTCTTTATCTATCTTACAGTTACAGATATGGAATGGCATTTAGCCTTAACAAAAGAAACAAATCTTGCTATTTGAAACAACATGGATGAACCTAGGAAACATTATGCTAGATGAAATAAGCCAGACACAGAAAGACAAATACTGTGTGATCTCACTTAGATGTGGAATCTACAGAAGTCAAACTCATAGAAAGAGCTTAAATTAGTGGTTGCCAAGATCTGAATAGGAGAAGGAAATGAGGGTATTTTGGTCAAAGGATATACAGGCTTTTGATTGTAGCAGGAACATGTTAATGATAATGTATTATATACTTGAAATTTGCTAAAGATTTTAAGTGTCTTCACCAATGAAAAAAGTAACTATGTGAGGTGATGGATACGTTAATTAGCTTGATTGTGATAATTACATTGTATACACATAGCAAAATATCACATTGTACATGTTAAATACACATAGTTTTCTTTGACGCTTATACCTCAATAAAGCTGGGAAAAATTACAAATGTTTCCAAACTATAGACAAAAGAGTGAAACATTCGAAGGAGCAGTGATGGGCTTTAGAAGATGCCACCCAAAAATATGGTGTCCTGGCACAGTGACTATTTCAAGCTGAAGCAATTTAAGAAATTGCAGGTGTATGCCGGACTCCCTGACCTTCTCCTGGAGCAGTCATAAGACCCTCCTGTGAGAGGTGACCTCCCTACCCTCAGAGGGGAGGGGCACCCTTATCTCTGAAGATGCAAGGACACCAAGAGAAATCCCGATGCTCAAGCCTTGCTACATTTCTCTCAGTTTACTGCTCTTAGCTCACACTCCTTTGTTCTATCACATTTTCTGTGAGTTTTCATTTTCATCAAACTTAGCACAAAACACTCAGACAAGAAACAAGAAAGGTAGAAAGAAACTATATTCTTCCTCTCCTACAGGGATAAGTGGCAGGAAAACACAGTATTAATTTGTAAAAAGTGTGAAATTTAGAAATCTTTTCTCACTATTAGTTACTCTTTCACATCCAATAAATAAACACAATGGTTATTCTCTTAATCCAATAGAAACTAACTTTTGTAAATTCTTGTGGTACAATATGATTGAAATTTTAACATATTTGGGTCTCACTATTAATCACATATATGGGGATTATAAGGAAAACTTCATACTAGAATTTGCATATTCTTATAAAATACTTTTATTTCTCTTGGGGGAAGCGATTTATTACAATCTATTTTCTCAGATATATTCATCTGATTTCCCATTGGGTTTCCTGGATTCTTTGTCAAACTGGGATGCCTTGATCCCTGAGGGTAGAAGAGAAAAGCACTGCAAAACAAGCACTAGCATTCTATCTCCTGGTTTTCTGATGACCTCCAGAAAGTGCGGTAACTCCAGAGGCTACTAGAGGCCAAGGCTTTTGTCTCATTCATCTTCATTTCTTGAGTTCCTGAGCACAGCAAGTGGCTGGCACAGAATGAACATCCCATGAATATTAGATGGATGAATGACTAGATACACAGGTTACAGGCTGTGGCTATCATACATTGCTATACTTTTAAAAATAGGCACAGGCTGATAGCAGGAAAATTAAGAATGCTATAAATCCAAACCTCTCATGGTTTACCTATTAAGGAATCGTTTGACTTTTACAACAGTATTTTGTGACAGTTTTTTTAAGTATGAAAGCTAAGTTGCAATAAAACAAATGCATTAGTATATCTTTCTCTGCACTGAGAAAATGTGATGATTTCCATCTCATAAAAAACCCTGACTCAGAGGTACAATGTCACTACCAGGTGGAAATGCAATCTCAAATTTTCTCCACTCACTTTGAATGATTCAAAATTATACCTCCAATACCTAGAATAGTGTCTGGCACAAGGAAAGTACACAATAACTATCTACCAATGACTGAACAAATATGAACAAATAAAGAAAACTGGTGAATTATACATCCATATGTTGAGCTGCTCACTATGAGGGGTTTTTAGGAAACTACCTGTAATAGAAAGAAATGGCTTATAATTGCATAACACTTTATTTAAGTAGAAAATTTTTATATGCTTAAAATGGTGGAAATCATTTTTTTCTCAAATTGTTCAAATATTTTCAAATAACTATTCTATTCCCTTTACTCCCCGGAGAGTCTCTCTTGAAAATGGTATAAAAAGAAAGAGTTCTGCACGTTTATTTAAACTTCTAAATGAATAGAAAAGAAAGTTATGAGGCTATATTGAACTTGAATGCCAATTGGTTGGTTCTTTACAATAAATAATTGCAAATTCTCTTTATTCTTTACTTGTCTTTCATTGTGAACTTTCAACAAAACACGATCTTCTCTTTAGAGAACGTCCACTGCTTATCCTGACACCCTAATTTGATCATTTAAAATGAGGTATTTCCATTCGAGAAGTGCTATTTTAGGGTTGCTTTTCCAACTCCATCCATGTGCTTATTTGGGAAAGTCCATATGAAAATGACATATTACTTTGCCTCTTCCCTCAGAATTTGTTCTTTCTCAAACTGATAGGATCCACAAACATAAAGGCAAACTGTTGTTGCTCTAGAGGCAGGGAGCTATGAAGGCATGTTTTATCCTGAAATGACTCCCTGGAGACCTACAAGAGCATGTGTGAATACAAACAGCCTGAGCCTTCTGTGGTTGACTACAAAGTGCTGGCTTGTAAAACCATTTCCTGTTTCTTCACATAAAATGGAATCAAATAGCATCAAGCACTATTTAGAAAAATTTGCGGGTATATCAGCCCGCAATGATATTTGATCAATTGAACATGATTAACTGTGCATCTTTCCTTTGACCACTTCTTGTGAGTCTCCTTATTTAAAGCAAAATACGAAATGGGGTGATGGGAAATTCCAGTCATTTTATTCTGATCACTGGGCTAAGAGATAACAATCTCTGGTCAATTTCTGACTGACGATTGAAGGTCGTGCTACCTCATTTTTTTCTGCCATTGGTAAAACAGAAATAAGTCTATTCACTGCATGCCTCACTGAGCTATCTTGATAATACATTGCCCTTTTAGGGATATGCAAACTTCAAAAAATAAGAGAAAATGAACTCCAGTTTTAAAACCAAAAAAAGGCCCTAGAGCAAGCAGAACCTGTAATTATTGGTTATGGCGTGGGGGTGAGGGGAGGGTGGCAGGGTGGTGAGGTGATGAGTGCTGAACGAACCTAAAATCCCTCTATAGACGCAGCTTCTACCTCCAGCTACATGTGAGACTGGCTCTGCATTTGGAAAAGTTTGTTAAATTATCTATGCTTTGATCTATTCTTCCCAACTCTCCTTTATCTTTATGCTCTTATGACTATTTCTATTTCATTTTGTTAATACTATTAAAAAATCTGACAGTACAACAAATGATGTGGCACCTACAATAGCTGAGGTTAAGAAAAGAATTTTCTCTGAAATAAAGCATTACACAAGAAAGCATCCTAAGAAGATGATATTTTCATTACTTCACGGAGCACTTGTTCAGGCAACTCCCATTAATGCTAATAGGATCTAATCGGTGAGAGAATAAACACCTTATAACACATTACATTTAAAACTCAGCATGAACTGAAAAACAGCTATTTTACTCAGTTAGCAGGATGGATGCTTTTAGAGTAAAGGGAAAACCTGCTGTTGAGTTCACAATTCCTCTAGGTATAAAGGAAAGAAATTGTTTTAAATGTTATTTGTATCTTTAACCCACTACTGTGCTCTAGCTATAATTTGCAGCAACATGTCAGTTAAGTAATAACAGATGAAACTATAACAGTGTTAATCAACACACAAACATTGAGTGTGCAAAGACTGAAGTCTGGGCAAGAATGTATTATGCTTAGAGAAATGACTCTCTTCACCTTTCTGTTTTCTCTTGCTTCCGCCTCCTGTTAATTTTTCTACATATTTCATCTATGTCCTCAATAGAAAATAGCTAATTTCTATAAAACATTGTGACTGATCTGTAGAGCAGAAAGTAATGTTTTATTAAATCCAATAACAGGATAGAGGTCCCCCTTAAAATGACATGCTTGCTAATTTCCAACATCGCTCAATTATAGTACAGTTTGAATGTGTCTTCCTTTCAAAATTTCCACATCTAAATCTGATGTGCAACTTCTGCTTTCTCTTCAAAGGGGTCAGCCCTTGTTTCTCTAGCTTCTGACATCTTAATGGATGTGGGGTCAGTTTCACTCAGATACCAATCTTGTTAAGATTCAATTCCTACATCAGAGTACTTTTTTTTTTAATCCAAAGTCCAATAAAAAGATTACATCTAAATGCTAGAGCCAAACAGAAACAGGCATTGAAACAAAAATGGTGCCACAGAGTCAATGAGCTACGCACCTCTCATTGATCAATCCCAAAGTGTATCTCTCACTTTTGTATGACACTCAGCATCTGCCTTGTCAGTCTCTCTGGTCCATCCCTTTTTATAGTCTTCATCAGCCACGGATACACTACCAATAACAGTTCCATTTTCCTCCCTGCAACTCACTAAAATGCTATGTGTGTATCACTTCCCTTCATCAGGCTCTGGTAAAGTGACTGACTCTGATAACATACTTCCTGAGGGAAAGCTACAAGAGCCACTCTTCTTTCATTTCTGTTGAATTCATTCATTTGACAAATATGAAATGTGCACATTGTACTGCTGGGTACTGTCATGGAATCCTCTTTTCACACTGAGAGCTTTTGGGAGGCAAGACGTTCCCTGTTTGATTGAGAAGAAATCAAGCTCTTTGGGGATTCTAGGTTAGCCAGGAGGTTACCCTGGCAGGCTAGAGAGAAGGACATTTTTGAGGAGGCATGACTTTTAGATTTTTCTAACTCATCCTGCATAGAATTGGCAATGCCATTTAAACTAAAGAAGAACTCTATTTGCTTCCCTAGTAGTGGATGAAGGAAAAGAAGGAAATGGTTTCTGCAGTGGTTTTGATTGGTTCACCAGTCAGAAATAAGACTATCTTCCTCTGTTTCTTCTCTTTCATCCAACCCTGTGATTTAGGCTAGTTTCCACAAAAGTGAGACAGCCTGGCTGTTTTGAACACATCTCTAGGTTTTTCCTATGGCTCCTGAAGTGGATCTTGATTACCCACATAAACACATGTTCTGTTGGAAATCCTACTAGCCACTTCCTTCAGGCAATTCTCTGGAGCATTTAGTTACTGGCTACAGAAACATTTTTTTCTTTGTAGAAATGAGAAAAATATTTAAAAATCATATAGCCAGAACAACTGCTTCATCATAGAAATGTGCAAATGAGTCCCCAGGAGTTAAGGGCTCTTGGTCTCTGATACAAAACATGTTTGTGACAGACTCTGAGGTCAGAGTCTGTCTCTGAAATACTGCTGTTTCTCTCTGTCCTGAGAAAGGCTATATCTAGAAATCTCTAAGACATATAAAGGTGAATAAAGCTGACTGCCTCACATTCTTAATATATTACTCAAGTCTCAAGTCAATATTAATAGACGTCAATCACATGATGACATTCTATACCACAGACAATACAAAGAACATGTAGGAAGCACCTGTTAGTCTTTTTGGCACTTAAAATTAAACTTAGTAGAACAGCTTCATTCTTAGTTGCCTAGAGTTATTTTAAGTAGAGCACTTTTTTTTAAAGATTGGTAAATCATTTATTCACATCCTCAGGCTGACTGTGAAACCCATATTACCCTTAGATGTACTGGACGCTTTAATAGCAACAACAGGGAGAAATTGGAGGGAACAGAGAGTTTTAATTGCTTCTATTAGGACCACAACAAACATATCTATGAGTTTCTGCTTGTCATTTTGCCAGGGCAATAGAAGTGAAGATTCTTTTGCAGTGAGGGCCAAAAAGGAAATGGAGGCTCAGGGACAATATGACCTACAGAAACCGACTTTTACAGAAAGTTAAATCAGAGGCAGAACCTCTTCAGTTAACATTAGAGTAGAATGGAGAATGATTTCAGTCATTGAGCTCTTATTGAAGTTCATGATGCAAGCCCAAGGGATTTTGCTCAAGTACCACCAAGGCTGGCTAAATTTGATTCATTCACAATTTACCTCTCTATCTTTGACTTTTTAAGACTTATTTTCATTTAACAGAAGGAAAATTAAAATATAAGTAATTACACAGCAATTAGGTAGATTTCTTATAATTCCACATATATTTTATACTTTTTTAGTTAATTGTTTTGATTCTAGTGCCAGTGTTTATAGTTTACAATTACTTAAGAATATCAGTTGTGAGACAGCTGTTATCATTTCTGATTTTGATAACATAATCTAGATCTCATGGGCATAGTGAGACAGAGAAAAATTAAAACAAAATATAAATATCGTCTTATATTCACTGAGAACCCAAATGATGAGAGCACAATTTTTAAAGACAAGTATTCATATTTGATATTACATTGCAGATAGCATGAAATACATGTTGTAGCAGGTACAAATGTATAGAGTGAATAATTTCTCTCATATGCTAAATATAACTTAAAATCTATATTGTGTTTTGCATTCCTAGCCATGTAGATAATTATCATGTGGGTACTTGATGAATGATTTCTTGTCCAAGAATTTGTCAACCCAACTCTCCAAATCGTAATTTAAACATTTCCAAGGTCTTAGATCTTGTGGGAGGAGATGTTTCTCAGGAGACAGAATAATTAAAAAAAAAAAAACAAATAAAGGACAGGAATGTATATGGAAGGGTATGGCAGAAGAACATGATGGTTTCTAGTGTTGCATCAAAGATTTAGTAGTCTTTTGATTTTGGAAAAATCACTTAAATGTTTTGAGTCGTAGATTTCTAATTTCAAAAATAGAAATAAGTGAGCCTTCTTTCTCTTAATTCACAGGGTTATTGATAGGGCCATGAAACAATAAATGTGAGTCACTTTAAAAACTGAAGATAAAATTATTTCTCTCTTATTAGAAAGTAGATCCCTTTGCTGAAA
The DNA here is from genome assembly GCF_001698545.2 of Rhinopithecus bieti. Classification (NCBI taxonomy): domain Eukaryota; kingdom Metazoa; phylum Chordata; class Mammalia; order Primates; family Cercopithecidae; genus Rhinopithecus; species Rhinopithecus bieti. Next base: position 2,274,550 of record NW_016818327.1, read on the forward strand.
TTCAAGGAAAGAACAGCATTACGCTGATGTTCCTATTTCAGTCATCTCCACATTGCCACTCCATATACACTACAGTATCAGGGCTAGCACTGTGTTCAATCAACATATATTGACACCCATTAATACATTTGATTTTCAAAAGTAAAGAAGATCATTACTTTCCTGAATTTTGTGTCCCATGGAGGGGTAGACAGAAGCCAGGTGATCACCAGTTGATATTTATCTTTTCAATATAACAGGGAAAATAAGCATTTACATGTATTGTGAATGTTATTTTATATTTTAGTTTTGCAGGTTTTAAAGTTTCTTGAGCAATCTCTCCTCATAGACAATCACTTTATTTCTTGTTTAAGCATACTTTTTGGTATATGATCAGCTCAGAGTTAGGAAGCTACCCATGAATTCAGAAATTAATGACCTGAAGATTTAATTCAAATCGGGTTTCCTCTTCTTTTTTTTTTGAACAACAGTCACTGAATGAGAAGTTACACCATATTTTTCATTTATTTTCAGAATGGCATTTTCTCTATAACTCTCTCCAAATACTTTTTAAAAATTGCTTCAACACCCATAAATTCTATCTTGTTTTTTAAAGTCATCCTTGTTAGACCCTACATCACATTTTGTGGTCTACCAACTCTCTGCTGGCTGACCTGCTATCTGCAACAAGAGATACACAGAGTATGCCTAGAATTTAAATCAGATAAAAGAGAAAAATTAAAAATGAAGAAATGTTTTATTTATATGACTAATTTATCACAGAGATTGTTCCAATTCTTTTCCCTGAACAATTTTCATTGCTGACCTGGGATCTATTTCATCTCTAAGAATAAAGTTTTACAGAATCAGAAAAGAAGATTTTACTCATATAATTTACATAATGAAAACCTTTCTCCAGATATTTAATCCTCATTTTGTTATTTCTGAATAAGGCATACTTTAATACTCAAATAACTCCATATAATTTGAGGCTCTCCAATCTTTTCTACGGTACCTGGCTTAGCATCAATGATATTAGACTGAGAAGACAGATATCTGCCTTGTTTGATCTTGTACTATCTCATTCTCAGAACCTATCTACTGCAGTGGTAGGCACAAAGGATGGCTGAGATTGATGGGTGGGAAACAGAAGTAATTTCTACACATGGTGACAGCACAAATCAAGTTTCTTTTGCAAGACATTTTTCCTTTGAAATACATGTTTTAGGATTAGAATCTACATATTTACACCTATGGCAATGTTTGTTCGAATATATAAGAGAAGAAGAGAGTGAGGGAGTTTATAGAAATGTGAAAAGATCTCTAAAGTTGTTTTCAGGAGCATGAAGGAACTGCTAGTCCTGAATATTCTCAGAGGTTTTCTCTAAGTAGAAGTTAACTCCATTTTTTAATATTCAGACTTGCACTTATTTCCAAGGTAAAATAAGGGAATTCTCAGCAGTCTTAGACTCAGTAACTCTTATCATCTCTTATCACTTGATTTCCCAAGAAAACCAGGTGATTTTGAACTCCCACATTAATGAATTAGCTTTTTCAGTCACTGAAGAATTAAGAAATGAGCAAAAGTCATTGAGAATGAACTTGTGGGAAAACGTGTAATGATTATCAAGGTCAGAAATGATTCCCAAGATCAAAGAGCAAAATATGCCATGAGAATTTGATTGTGGTTGAACTATTGTTGCAGCTGTGGCCATAATTCATACATTTTTAAGAATCAACCAATTGCAAGGCCAAGGTCAAGAGTCTACTGCTAATTTTAGGTTAATTATAATCCCTAATGAAAACAATTCCAGAATCCTGTGATTGCATAATGATTATTAATTTATGAATGGTTATACTTTCAAAACTCTTCAATAATTTTCAATTTGGGATAAAATAAGTAAGATATTTTAGTGATGATAGTACTTCTCATAACTCCATTTTAGAGAATAAAATCTTAGAGTACAGATGTAAATTAAATGACAGCTTTGCTCAAAACTATGTACAAGATAAGATTCTATGTCTCAGTGTAATCCGAGCATGAGCCATTTATAATAATTTCTATTAATCCTCTCTTCTCATCTGTAATTACCTTTCTGTCTTGCTTCCTGCTGTTCCTACCTATTATAATTTGCCTTAACATATAACCTTATCTCTTTTAAGAAATTTGTTTTCTATAGTATGCTCCTGTCTCAATAAAAACATCTTCATTTTTTCTTGGTAGCCTGTTCAGAGAGGAATAAACATTCTCCCATTAATTCTAATGTTTTTTCTTGTCAGAACTCATAATTCAAGTCATGGAAGCAGACAGTAATCATCAATATTTGCTTTCTCAGGAGTCATGTAGTCATCTCCATGTCTATTCTCTCACAATTTTCCAGACTAGTTGGTTAGGGCCATGGTCTATCCCAATCATACACATAATCAAAAAAATTCATAGAAGATAATAATTGCTGAAAATTCAGGTTGTTATCAGAAATGGATAACAGTCAGTTGTGTCCAATAATAGCTACTATTCGGAAGACAGATTGGCTGAAAACAAATCTCCAAACTTTTTGCAGAGTAGCTGCTTATATGGGCAATGCACTCCTTGCTTAAAAAGGAAAGATAAAAGGAACTAGTTTTGAAAATCAGTAGGGGTTTCAAATAAAGCACACATCGTACATATAGTACAATAGTCTCTGGTTTTAAAGCTCATAGGTTTAGACATAATTTGTACCACAAAAAGACAATGTTACATATTAGGAGAAAACAAAATTTTAGAATCTAATCACCAATTCAAATTCGTATTAAGATAGTATTTTAAGTATTTAACCAGCTGAACAAGCTACTTGACTTCTCAGAAACCCATTTGGACTACATTTTTCTTATCTGTAAAGCGCAAATGTGACAAAGAAAATCATTCAAAAATATTTTAATTTCTTCTCTTTTTTTGTGTATCTCTTAAGGCAGAAAGTTGTTAGTCCTAATTGGAAAAACGACACGCAGTAAGAGGATAACTAAAGAAGATAAAAACAGGTATGCTCTGCTGGAGAAAAATGAGGAAACCCTGGAGATCATAAAACCAGAGTGAGGAGAGAGAAGTAGCCAGAGAGGAAGTGAAAAAAAAAGGAAAACTGTAGGGTGTAGGGACTGATGTTGGACTGATGTTGGCAGATCAAAGAAAGAAGCTGGAAGATAACATCTGATATATATATATATATATATATATATA
>NW_016818327.1:2277842-2289192 GCF_001698545.2 Rhinopithecus bieti
TGGTATGTTGCTTGGATTTTTTTATATTTTATTTTATTTTTTGAGGCGGGGTCTCGCTCTGCTGCCCAGGCCAGACTGCAGTGGCGCGATCTCGGCTCACTGCAAACTCTGCCTCCCAGGTTCACGCCATTCTCCTGCCTCATTCTCCCCAGTAGCTGGGACTACAGGCGCCCACCACCACGCCCGGATAATTTTTTTGTATTTTTAGTAGAGACGGGGTTTCACCGTGCTAGCCAGGATGGTCTCGACCTCCTGACCTCGTGATCCACCCGCCTTGGCCTCCCAAAGTGCTGGGATTACAAGCGTGAGTCACCGCGCCCGGTCTGTTGCTTGGATTTTAAAAAAAATTCCATGAAACATGCAACGGAAACCACTTACCCTCCTTAATAAAACCTTAAAGAATGTATATAATACATGTCAATGCTGTATGAGTGCTGTGTGTAGACGTGCATGTGTAGAAGTGTGTGTTATCTTTTTCTGGATGCGAAATTACCAAAACTGACTTTCCTTAATAGTAAGTTGGGTCAAATGGTCCAGGTAATAAGAATAATCTTTACCTTGCTGGACTTGTATCATAGAATTATTTATTACATAGCCTGACTCATAGCAAGTGAGCACTAAATAGTAGCTATTTGCTACATTGTAATGCAAGGAATTGTTAAAACAGACATCATTTTGGTATTCACCATCCCTTCCAAGTCATGTGCTCAGGTTTCCAAGTTGCATCAGAGGCTATCAATAGACCATTGGAAAATGTAAGGCTGTCTCCTCAATTATTTAGAAATACAAGTATTCAGTTGGTTCCCTGAGGGATCAAGCACTGAGAGGACAAATCTCAGAATAAAAGGGAATCAGGTTGACATGAACTGTATAGAGCATGGATGAATGGTTAGGGCATTTCAATTACAGCTACTTTAGCATTCGGTCACATTCCTTATGCTGGAGATGTGAGAGAAGTTGGGAGACTTATAAGGGTAATTTTATTATTTTACATGCAATTATGTAGGATCAATACAGTTGAAAACTTATACATTTGGAGAAGAATAAAATAAATCAATTTATTTTATAACTGATTCACCCTAATAAGATGACATAAAAATGAGCCACATGAATAGTGTCAATTGTGACTGTTTCTCCTAAACCCTCTTAAAAAACTTGTTCTAAATTACTTAAAAATTGTTGACCACTTGGATATGCAATCAAATCATTCAATATTTGGTAAGCACACACTGCAATACATTTGAATCCAATCCAATATATTGATATTATCATCTGAAAATTGACACTGACGTTGTCTTTAATTTTATTGCCTTTTAAACTGGAGGACAAAGTCCTGATGATTCAAAGTTTCAGGTTATATTTATAGCACCATTAATTTACCCACTTGTGTTAAGCAAATACTTGACCCATGTTACTGATATCAAAGTATTTAAAAATATTTAATAAAATAGGTCATAGAAACATTAAATCAATAAATGACTGTAAAATGGTTTATGTGTTTAATGTAAACATTCAGAACATTATAGTGATTTATCCTTCATCATAAAGAAGGATGCTGAATAGAAGATTCAATATGACATAGGTTATAAAATACTTTCAAATGAATTGCCCTGGGTGCCTATAAATGTATTATTAAACATACACATGTACATACAAGTTGATGATTAATGACATAATATGGTCCATTTCTCTTTGCTCCTGAGCCGAATAATTATCACACCATGCTTATGCAATCCATTGAGACCAAGAGTCTCCTCCTGCTCTCAGATTATCTGGTGCTTCCAGACATGCAGTTAAAGGCAGCTGGAAAATGAGTTGACCATGGTCTGTCTTAGCGGCAGCCAATGAAGGACCTTTTGTGCTTGGAACATGCTAGCCTCATGCATGAGCGCAGAAAATCCTTCTCCAGACTTAGGATTTTGGAATTTGAACTTGTAGACTCTCTGGTCTTTCTTTCACAAGGTCCTACGGCAGCTACTTTCAGTGTGGGTCTTTGCATAGGTAGAGAAAGACCCACATTAAAAATGCAATCCATGCCCTGGTCTCTATGGAAAAAAAAATTCCATCTCTTTCATTATATTCATAAATATAGTCAATCAGAATACCTCTTTTTTTTTTTTTTTTTAATAAAGCTTTCCCAGTGTTGTTTCTGATTATCTGTGATGTTTGAGAACAATTGATCTATTATATAGCAGTAGTAACTCAAAGGAGCTAGAGTTCTCTCTCTTCCATCTATTTAAGTTAAAATAAGGACAGAAATTGGGTGTCTAGGTTTAAAACTTAATGGCAACCTGATGGGAACTTTCATGATTTTGAATTTAATAATAGGGACCATTTTATGACTTTGTGTATTTTCTATTTTTTTCACTATATTTACAAAAGTGCTGGAGGGAAATCTGAAATAGAGCATGAGCTGAGGTGGGGATAAAGGAGAGATATTGTTCTATGTTTTAATATCCTGAATTATTTTTAATAATATAATAAAATAATGTTCAATAAATTGAAAAGACATTTAAAAAGGAATACTCGGGTCAATTTGAAACTATCAAGTCAGTAAGTTAACATTACACTCTTACAAAATATTTTTTTAGTTATATAACAGGAACTAACAAATTTGGACGTTGAAAGTACTTAAAATTGTTAACTTTTTTTTAGCGAGTGAATCCTATTCAAGGAAACGAGTCAAACATATGAACACTTATTTTGATAAATTTGATCCATCATTTTGATTGACTTATCCATTACAGTGGTTGGAAGTTGCCTTTGTGGACACAGCAATCCTTCTAGAAGGCAGCTTCCTTGAGTACAACTTCTCTTACAGCTGACCTGCTTAAGAAGTTTGGGAAATTTGAGCATCACTGCATATACAAATATTTATCTAAGATTTTGGCATCGTTCAAATGTCTGAGGCTCTAATCAAGAAAAATTGTAATGTCACTCCTAAATTTTGACATGTTTCAAAAACATAGTCAAAGCTAGTATATCAACAAGGTATGATGAAAAGCTGCTCTCTATGGGTCTTCTGAAACCAGCTGGATAATATTTAAGTAACTATATTGGGATATGAAACTTAAAGACATAAAATATACTGTAAATTTATAGATATATCAAGTTCTATATACCCATATCAAAAACAAGGAAATTCATGGAGATAGTCTGAAAGAGTTTTAACAATTTTGTATCATAAGGTAAGCTTAAATAACATTTTACTTTTTGCATAACACTTTTTGCTGAACTGTGTTACAAGTATGTTTTATTTAATTTGATCCTCTAGTATTTCATTTTCTAACTCCCATCCCAACAAGATCGGGAGGTCAAGGCGGGTGGATCACTGGAGAGCCCAGGAGCTCAAGACCAGCCTAGGTAACATGTTAAGATCCCGTCACCACAAAAGTGTACAAAAATTAACCAGGCATGGTGGCTAATTTTGTTGAAGATAATTTTCTTCAAGAGTAAGCTAGCCCTTACCTTTCCTTATTTTAAGCCCTCTTCATCTGTGGCATGCCATGCATCATTGATTTGTCATATTAAGATTTCAGAGTTAACTGGGATACCTAGTTATTCTAAATGCTATTTGAAATTAACAAAGGATACAAAGTAGCAGATATGTTGGATGAGTAAGTCTAGAGGACTAATGAATCACAAGAGAATAATATTGTATTAGGATTGGGATTTTTTGCTAAAAAAAGTACATTTTAGGTGCTTTTGTCACAAAAAAAATTGGTAACTAAGAGATTATAGATATGTTCATTTGCTAGACTATATTAATCATTTCACTACCTATATGTATATCAAAACATCATGTTGTAATGTATATATACAATAAATTTCTTTTTTAAAATACTTAATAGCTAAAGGTTGTTCCTGTGTCTCCACTAATGGGTTCCAGTTTGTGAAATGCTTGAATCACATCCTTGTCAATTCCAGGAGGGACGCCAGCAAGTGCCATGGAGAGCCTTGTTTTTCAATGTTCCTTCCATGGCTCTGATGCCTTGTGAGCACTGTTTCTTGGCAGGCTCAGAGTGAGCTTCCTGTTTTTCTATCATGTGCATTGAAGACACTGATATCCTTGCTAGAAATCAGCAAACTGATCATAAGCCCCAAAGCTCTCTTCAGAGGTGACTTTGATTCCATGAGTTTGAAAGCTTTTGGCAATCAAATCCAGCTGGCTGCCAGAGATGTCTCTGAACTCCCAAGGCAGTATGCAAATCAACTGAAACAAACAGTAATACTAGGATTGAACTGCTCATGAGAAAGTATAAAGATGTATGCATACGCTATGTAATATCTATCTATCAATTGTCTATCTAGTTGACTTTTTGGTTATAATCAACCCTTCTTATTGTTGCTTTATTAGCAACAATATGGTTATATAGTCTACATGTGTTTATCTATAATAACATGTATAATGGATATATATTACTTATAATTAATATATTATATGTCAATTTATTGTGATTTACTTTATTGCATTTTGCAGATATTTTACAAATTACAGATTTGTGGCAGTCTTGCATTGAGCAGGACTAATGAACACCATTTTCTTTTTGGTTAGTGTTTCCTTTATTATAAAGCACTGAAATAAGTTAAATAAACAGGTGAGAGCCTGGACAGTCCTCCAGCCTGTATATCCACAGCCCCTGGTAGCAATGGAGGTGAATATAGGGTCCTTCTCACTGAGCCCATGAAGTGTATCAGTCAGGGTAAAGCCCCCTGGTCCATATGGGCCCCCTGCCCCTGGGGTTTGGCTGGTCTTTACATTGCCTAGGTTAGTCTGTGTAGAGCCCCTGGCTAGCAGGGGAAGACGAAGGTGGCTTCTGGTCCATCTGTATAAAACATGGGGAAGAAGAACCTAGTTCAGGGTGAGTCTACATCAAGAGCCCAGCTGCCAGCATTGCCCAGTGCTGGTCGCCCCAAGACCTCAAAACAGAGAGTGGGCTATGAGCTGGGGGCCATCCCTCAGAGGCAGAGAGACCAGGTCCTCCTGCCCCATCGTGGCCATGCAGCTTTTGGCGGCACTCGTAGTTGTCCCAGTGGCCTGTGGTATAGGAGCAGGTGGCACCCCACTTGTCCAATAGCATGTGCTCACTTCGTGACTCTGTGTGACATTGTAAATTTTACAATATTTCAAAGTTTTGCATTATTTTCATATGTTATTGTAATCTGTGATCAGTGATCTTTGATGTTACTATTGTAACTGTTTTCAGGTGTCAGGAATTGTGTCCCTATAAGATGGCAAACTTAGTAAATGTGTATATTCTGACTGCTCTACCTATCAGCTATTTCCCTAATCCTCTCCCTCTCCTTTGGCCTCTCTGGTCCCTAAGATCAATGATATTGAAATTATTATTCAATGTCCTCAAGTGTTCTAATAAGGTGAAGAGTCACACATCTTTCACCTTAAACCAAGAGCTAGAAATGATTTCGCTTAGTGAAAGTAGCATGTGAAAAGCTGAAATAGGCCAAAAGCTAGGCCTCTTGCCCAAAACAGTCAAGTTATGGATACAAAGTTCCTGAAGAAAATTAAGAGTGCTATTCTGGTGAACTCATGAATGATAATAAAGTGAAACAGGCTTACTGCTGATATGGAGAAAGTTTTAGTGGTCTGCACAAGAGATCCAACCAGCCACAACATTTCTTTAAGACAAAGCCTAATCCAGAGCAAGGCCCTAACTCTCTTTAATTCTTTGAAGCCTGAGAGAGGTGAGGAAGCTGCAGAAGAAAAATTTGAAGCTAGCAGAGGTTGGTTCATGAAGTTTATGGAAAGAAGCCATCTCCATGACATAAAAGTACAAGGTGAGGCAGTAAGTGCCAATATAGATGGAAGCTGCAACACGTTTACCAGATCTTGCTAAGTTAATTGATGAAGATAGCTACACTAAGCAACAGATTTTCTATGTAAATGAAACAACCTTCTATTAAAAAAACAGATGCCATCTAGGACTTTCACAGTTGGAGAGGAGAAGTCAATGTCTGGCAGCAAGTCTTCAAAGGACAGGCTGACTTTCTTGTTAGGGGATAATGCAGCTGGTGACTTCATTTGAAGCCAATGCTCATTAACCATTCTGAAAATCCTAGGGCCTTTAACAATTGTGCTAATCTAGTCTGCCTGTGCTCTAGAAATGAAACAGCAAAGTTCTGATGACAACGTACGGGTTTACAGCATGGTTTACTGAATATTTTAAGCCCAATATTGAGACACATTGCTCAGAAAAAAAAAGTTTCTTTTCTAAGTATTACTGCTCATTGACAATGGTCCTAGTCACCCAAGAGCTCTGAGGGAAAAGTACAAGATCACTGCTGTCTTCATGCCTGCTAATATAATATGTATCTTGCATCCCATAGACGAAGGAGTAATTGTGACTTTCAAGACTATTTAAGAAAAACATTTTGTAAAGTTACAGCTGATATAGAGAGTGATTCTTCTGATGAATCTGGCAAAATCAATTGAAAACCTTCTGGAAGTATTCACCATTCTAAATGCCATTAAGCACATTCATGATTTGCAGGAAGTCAAATACTGATGTTAACAGGAATTTAAAAGAAGTTGGTCTGGAAAAAATAAAAATTAAAAAATTAAAAAAATATTGTGAATCATCATCAGATCTGAAAAAAATAATTAATTTAAAAGAAAGAAGTTTATTACATCCCTCATGGATGACTTTGAGGAGTTCAAGACTTCATTGGAGAAAGTAACTATAGATGTACTATGAATAGCAAGATAACTAGAATTAGAAGTGGAGCCTAATGATATGACTGAATTGCTGCCATCCTATGATCAAAGGATGGCATCCTTCAGTGGAGGAGGACTTGGTTTTTATTGGTGAGCAAAAGAGTAGCTTCTTGAGATGCAGTCTATTCCTGGTGAAGATACTGTGAATATGGTTGCAATGACAACAAAGGCTTTAGAATATTACATCAACTTTGTTGATAAAGCAATGCAGGGTATAAGAAGATTGACTCCAACTTTGAAAGAAGTTCTACTCTTGGTAAAATACTATCAAACGTCATCACATGCTATTATGGAAATCATTAGTGAAAAGAAGTGTCAATCAACATGAAAAATTTTATTGTTGTGTTATTTTAATAAATTGCCACAGCCACTGAATCTTCAGGAACACCACTGTGATCAGTCAGCAACCATCAACATCAAGGCAAGACTCCACCAGCAAAAGGATTAAGATTCACTGACAGTCCAGATGATTTTTAACATTTTTTAGCAATATGTATATTTTTTAAATTTAGGTATATACACTGTTTTTGTAGACATAGTTCTACTGCACACTGAATAGACTATAATATAGTGTAAACATAGCTTTATATTATAGCACTGGGAAACCAAACAATTTGCATGACTTGCTTTATTCAGATATTCACTTTATTGTGATTGTCTGGAACTGAACCACAGAGTATCTCTGAAGTATGCCTATTATTATCTGCTTCAAAAATGCTTTTAATGGAAGACTAGCTTAACTAGTGGCCACATTACCTGGTGATTTCTAGCAGGAGACTGAATGAAAGACCAAAATTAGTGGCTTACATTTCTTTTACTTATCTTGCAGCTGCCTACCCCCACAGCACACATACACATGCACATGAAAACAATCTAGCATTATGGACTACGCAAGGGTCTTCTGAGCATCATGGCCTATCTCCAGCTGGATGCCTTCATCCTGCTATGGATAGCATATTCATTTATATCCTATTCTCAGCCACAATTGACACAGGGTACAATTTTAGGATGTTGCCCCATTTGTCAAAATATCAATGTATTGCTGTTTGAAATGATAAGAACTAGAAATTTAAATAGTCTTGTTAAAATCCCAAACATTGGGAACACAACTGTTGTGAATAGCACTTTGTGAGCAGTGCATGACAGCACGGCAGTGGGAGGCAGGCTTCTGGGATCTTCTTTCCATCAGGTATGTACTCTTAAGTATGTGACCTCCCCCTCTCTGTTTCAATTTTTTCCTTTGTAAAATAAAAATTTTGCAGTAAGTGATGTTACCTTCCAGCTCCAAACTAAACTTTCCAAGAAGCCAATGACACGTCCTCACCTAAATGTTGCCACAAAACACCTGTTACATAAGGGTCTGTAAGATAGTCTACTTAGAGTTACTTTTTTTCAAAGAAACCAGAAACTGTAATGAAATGGTAGACAGCAAAATAATAATAAATGATTTATGACTAAAAGTGTCCAAAGAAGCAGAATAAACTCACGTTCTGAAGCTATGTATGTCAGATGAGAAAAGCACACAGAATGTGTATATATCGTTATTTGTGAGAAGGAATAATGATGGAAGTAAGTCATGCTTTAACCATAGCAGAATGAAGACATCTAAAGGATACAGAACAGCCCATAATTCTCCAGAACATTACCATAATAGTAAGGTTTTATTGAGATTCATTCACTTTCCCTCTTATTTATTGAGACATGTATTTCAGCTATATTTATATCAGTTACAACTCTTTAAAATCAAAGACTACACATAAAAAACAATTTTGCTGGAGTGATAGGATGACTTTCTAGAATACATTCTTCTTTAACCAGCACACTTTTCATTTAAAAATATTACTTACAAAATGTCAAAATTATTTCTTTTATCATTCCACTCGATGTGGTATGTGGAGTATTTTCTATAAACATTGAACAGTATTTTATAACAGACAGTACAAGAGACATCCTTAAATTTAAATAACCTTTTTTTATTCGAGAGTAGATTCAGATTTATGGCAAAGTTGCAAAGATAACACAGAGAGCTCCTATGTACCTCTCACTCTGTTTTGCCTATTGCCAGCATCTTACATTACTACAGTATACAGGTTGTCACAATTAAGAAATTGGCATTGATACATTGCTATCAACTGAAAGAACACACTTGGTGGGACTTAGTTAATTTTCCCTAATGCAATCACGTCTATTCTAGGATCCCACTCAGGATACCACCTTTCATTTAGTTGTCATGCATCCTTAGGTTCCTCTACACCAGGGCAATTTCTCAGATTTCGTTTGTTTGTTGAGATGGCCTTAAGAGCCTTGAGGAATACTGATTTGGTGGTTTTAGAATGTCCCTGAATTTGAGTTTGTCTTGTGGTTAGACTGACATCGGGTTAGGTTAGGAGGATGAACCAGGTTAGGTAAGGACGGTTAGGTAGGTAAGGAGGTAAGTGTTATTCGTATTATATCATGCAATGGTATGAGCTATCAACATGACTTATCACTGAGGATGTTAACCTTGATCACATGGATAAGATGTTTTCCAAGCTTCTCCACTGTAAAAATCAGCCCCTCCTCCTTTTCAGACTCTACTCTTGGGATTCACCAAGCACAGCTTACATTCAAGGGGCAGAAGTGAAACTTCACCTCTTCGAGGTGGGAGTACCTACACAAATTATTTAAACAAATTATTTAAACTTGCTCTGTGTAGGAGATTTGTACAAAAAAAAATTCCTAATATCCATTTTCTAAACTTTCATGAATGTTGTTAAATAAAACAGACTTTTTTCAAAATCATTCAGTTGTCGATGACATAGTGTATCAGACACATCAGGGAGTTAGCAAAGTTTCTTGGCCTCACCACTCTTTGATGGATGGGATAACTATCAATTCTTCTTTAAACTGGTCACTTTCAAAAGGAGACAACTATTTATTCTGTGCCAGTCATTATTTAACCCAAATAATATCATGTAATTGATATTCAAGCTATTAGCTTTCATTATTATGGCTGAAAAACCATAAGGAAAAAACTGTGGAATCATTTATGTGTCAAGATGGAGGGCATCATGTACAGATCTGGGCATGCAGAGGCAAGGTTGATCCAATTATTCAACTAATATGACCAATAGTACTTTGTCATAAAATCCATACATTACAGAGTTATGTATCCATTACATTAGTAACAATTTTATGTTAGTCCACATACATGTTATTATTATTAAGAGCAGTACCATCATTAACAAGAGCATGTAGAGCTCTGAGCCAGATGCAGCATATTTGCTCTATTTTCTTAATCATATCCATTATAAATAGGGCACATATGAAATTTTTTTAAATGTTAGAAATCCTTAGCCTAGTGCCAGATCAATACTATTAAAAATGCTATGAGAAACTATGGCGATGACATCTCCAAAGGTTAAGATAATCTCAAAGGCCTCATGGACAAAATAAAATTTGAGCTGGCTTTTGAGGGTATTACAAGTTTGGCAAAAGGTGAGAATGTACACCATGTCTAAAGATCATAACGTAGACTTTTTTGGTTAGAAAAGTTTTCACATAACAGAGAGGTCAAAAAGTAATTGGAAAGCTGAGATGTGGGGTAGATTCTTGAAGTCCTTGAATTTAAGCTGCAATAATTTGTAAATGAGTTGAGACTGAACAGGTTTTGAAAGTGGCCAGTGATTTATTTAAATGGTGTATTGATATTAACCTTTGCTGATGTTAAAGAATGCTATTGACCAAAAATAAATAAATAAATAAACTACACAGAAGTAAAAGGAAGAGAGTAAAATCATTTGTCAAATTTCTATCAGAGAACTACTGTAAAATTTACTTTATATTCTTTCAGGGGAGTATGTGTGTTTACATATGCATTTTTTCTTTTTAATATAATAAGACAATATGACTATATAGTAGCTTATCTTACATCTTCATTTGATATTTCTCTGTGAGCATTTGCCTCCTTCATGACTATTCATGGTTATTTTAGCGCTATTTTATTTTAGATATAACTCAGATAACATGTATATCTTTTTTAATTGGGTATTTTATTCCATTTGTTTATTTTCATAACTGATTTATTTCTTCTTGCTTTTTAATATATTTTATTTTAATGGTTTTTTGGTATCATTTCCCAACTAACTTTTAGTAATCTGGCTTATCTTTTGTTTGTGTAGTGATTTGAAGGAATACATGATCTTTTTATTTCAGTTTGGCATTTTCATTTTGTTTTGGTTGTACTAACTTGATCCTAGTTTCCTCAAATTGTGTATGTCAAAACCGACTTGGTGGCATATAGATTTTTATTACAAAATACAAAATTTTAGGCCCAGGGTATTATAACAAATTCATGTTACCAGCAATTTTATTAGGATAGATAAAATAACTATTTATAACTATAGGCTTAACTGTTTTAAAATATGCAGTAAAAATAAACTATAGATTTAACTGATTTTAAAGTTCATTTTCTATTCTTTAAATTAAAACTTTATATGTGTATTTATTTGTTTATTTCTCTGTAGCTATATCATATGTTCACATGTATAAATATTCAATATATTTAAAGAATGAAAACGGATTTTATTTTTTAATTTAAAAGAAATGATGCATTTAAATACACATATAAAGTTTTAA
>NW_016818327.1:2292158-2296661 GCF_001698545.2 Rhinopithecus bieti
AAAAATAAACTATAGATTTAACTGATTTTAAAGTTCATTTTCTATTCTTTAAATTAAAACTTTATATGTGTATTTATTTGTTTATTTCTCTGTAGCTATATCATATGTTCACATGTATAAATATTCAATATATTTAAAGAATGAAAACGGATTTTATTTTTTAATTTAAAAGAAATGATGCATTTAAATTATAGAGAAAACTTTATGGTATGATTACATTAGAATAATTATTGCATAAATTTAGCTAGAATCACCATTTTTGCTTTTGATTTTTAATAATAAAATTTAAAATAGGATTTAGTCCTCCTCATCTCATACATCAGAGTTCTGTTCGACCTGCCCAATGATCAGCTCAGTGAAACTCAGAGGAGAATTTGAATCTGGAGGACTGAGAGATTATACAATAATCTTTAAAGCCACAAGACTAGATAAAATCACCTAGAGAATACATTTAGATTAAAGAGAGAAGAGGTCCAAGGTCACATAACTGTAGAACCACAGCATTTCTTGGAAAGAAAAAGAGAAACAAGAAATTAAACTAAAAAGCATGCAAACAAATCAAACAAAATGCAGGAAAGTGTGGTGGCATAGAAGACAAGTATATAGTCTTTTGTAAAGGAGTAATTAACTGTGTTGAATAAAAGTGAAATATGAAATAAGATGAAGCCTGAGAACTGACCACTGGTATGAGCAGCATTGACGTTACTGGTGACCCAGAAAAGGGAACCTTCAAGAGGAGAGTGGGCTTCAAAGCCTGATTGTAAAAATATTGAGAAAGAAGGTAATAGGAACAGTAATATAAATAGAAACAGTTTTTCTATAAAGGGTGGCAGCTGGAGAGGAATATTTGAGGAGGTCTTTTCTAAGGAAGGTCTTTTCTAAGATGGGGAGTGTTACAGAAAGCTTTTATGCTGGTAAGAGCAGGAGAAATGTGGAATTAATGGCATGCACAAGGACTTTAAGTTCATGGAACAGATGGGATGTTCTTTAAGTTGCTGGATTTCAATAGCTTTGGAGGCAGTTCATCTATTGAAAAAGTAATAGGGAAGTGCATGGGTAAAGGCAAGTTAGTAGATTTGGTGGTGGAAGAATGATAAACTTATAATTGGATTGCCTTTTTTAAAGGGATATAAAAATCAAGGTAATCAGCTGAGTGAATTAGGAGTGGGGAGGAGACATGATGTTGGAGGAGAGAAGGTATGAAGTAGTTGCTTCATAGTTTAGAAGCATGAATTGACTAGAGAAATGCAGTAGGATTTCTGAGCAGTGTTGAACCGTAAATCTGTGGTCATAAATTTAACATCCATTGGTAAAGCTGCTGTTTTTCTCCAACAGTGTTCAGCTGCTCACATATAGGCTGGCAGTAAAAGGAGAAATGGATTTAACCAAAGCTGAAACTTGACAGGTGAGTTGTATATGGAAAAAACAGGCATAGAACATGAGGGAGGACACCAGGAAATATTATAATGATGAATCGTGTAACCTAAGCAATGTAAAAGGGCGGTAAGTGAGGTTAAATGGGGTGTGAATCAGTAAAAATAATAACAATAATAATAATAATATGGTAGTGTCAATGAATTGCAGGTACTTGTGGGATTGAATAATGGTTGATATTATTCTATTATTACTTGAATAATGGTCAAATAAAGTGAGGTAGAAATATAATAAGAGATAGACAGTAAAATATAAAAAATAAAGTTTTGGACATGTTGCGTTTGATGATTAGTGTCGACCTAGTGTAGGGAAAACCTGAGTGAATGTATGCAGTAGGATAAAAGACAAGCTCCTTAGAAGAAATGGTCAAGAATCTAATAATAGTTGGAAGATATTCATGAGCTACCCAAGAATTATGAAAGAGTATTGTGTTGTTTTTAATAAATGATGTATTTGGAAGCAATGACAACGTTAGATATCTACTTCAAAGAAGGATGGTTGTTAATAATGAGAAATCACATGCTCTGAATAATCTGTTTCAGCAGTGGAAGAAATGGGCTTCTATAGAAGTTGAAGTAATTGAGCCTGTATTGCATGGTGGATTTAGTCCTCATCTTCCCTTTTATTCTACATTTTTGTGTGTACATAATAGGTACATATATTTATGAGTTACATGAGATATTTTGATACAGGCATGCAATACATCATGAAGAATGGGGTATCCATCCCCTCAAGCATTTATACTTTGTGTTATAAGAATCCAGTATACTCTTAGTTATTTAAAAATGTACAATTAAGCTATTATTGACAATAGTCACTCTGTTGTGCTACAAATAGTACATCTTATTAATTCTTTCTCTCTTTTATTTTTTTTAGACAAGGTCTTGCTCTGTTGCTTAGGCTGGTGGAATGCAGTGGCATGATCATGGCTCACTGCAGCCTTGACCCCCTGGGGTCAAGCAATTCTCTCACCTCACACTCCTGAGTAACTGGGACAACAGGAGTGTGCCTGGTTAAGTTTTTAATTTTTTTTAGAGACAGAGTTTCACCCTGTTGCCCAGTGTGGTCTCAAGCTCCTGGGCTCAAGTGATCCTCCCACCTCAGCCTCCCATAATACAGGAATTACATTCACGACGCACCATGCCTGACCTGATCATTTCTAGGGGGAACATGGATAGCCTCCTTTTTGAGGCTAGTCTCTGGAATTTTAGGGTGGTGAATATGGTTGTGAGTCATACTAGAGCATAGGAATATACCTCATATGTGCTACTGTGTACTTTGTTTAGTTCAAGGAGACAGATGGTTAAAATGAGTTTCAACTTCAGTTAACAACTGAGCGCCTATGCACAAGAAAATGACTGTATTCATTAAAACTGACTATGAAATAATCCCGATGGCAGAGTGTGTCTTCTCATACTCAGGGGTCAACAGTCTGTTTATTTAGGAAAGGCACTTTTGCTACTAGCTTGATTTGCTCTTTGGGATTTTACTGACATAACTGAAATTTAGCCAAGGTAATATGACATTTCAAACTTAACTGGAAGAAACGCAGCTGGAATGCTGCCATGAAAACCTTTCTAGAAGAAGAGAATAGGGTGAAGGTGAAATGGCCCAAGCACATCTGAAATCCTGGCATCTTTTACATTCCAATATTTCAGAATGCTCAGTTTTATTGCTGAATAAGCTCCTAGAAGAACACCTTTCTCATTTGAGCACAAACTTAGATTCCATCTAATCTCAAACCTTAATACAACTGAGATTGTGGAAACCTCAAGAGGGGTAGACAAGAAAGGAGACAAAAAGCATGCCCTCGGCTTATTTTCCAAATAGGTCAGGATACTCCCAGAGAACCATTCACTCTCCCATTTGCTCTATTCTACCTTCACCAGAGTTCCTGGTTGTAGTGAAAGCTACCAAGAGCCAAGGAAGAAGAACACGAAGCAGGGAATTTGTCCAAATATTTTTTAAGAGACATCAATTCATAAGATATACTTTTCCAGCTTTTAATCATGTGTTAGTTGCTAGTAGAAAAAGTAATTGTAGGAAACAATTAGCTATATAGGTTTATAAACATGATTGTCAATTTGGAGGTCTAAAAAAATCCTATAGCTTTATTTTCTTATATAAAGCATAGGTCGGCACATTGAAGTTAAGAGACAGAGAGATTGAGAAAGTGGTAAATGGAACAGGTGTTATCATTATGCATTACTAGGAAAGAGCTAATTCCAAAATGGGAAAGAAAAATTTTGTTATACTGTAGCCACGGTTACATCAAAGGATGTAATCATTGCAGCAAAATGTGTATCATCTTTGTGTTTCATTTATTTGCTTTGTGTTATCTCTACTCGGTTAGCTAATTTCTGCCCCATGTTCTAAAAGTTGCTGGCTACTCTGAGTATATTAAGAACAGAGTCCTGAAAAAAGAGATACTGACTCCTATCTCAATTTAGTTTACTTCTAAATGATACATGACCATAAATTAATATTTTATGCAAATTGTACCTTTAAGTGGATTGATTTAATAACTCCAAACTAGAAGAATCTATTGCAAAGCAATCTTATAAAATGTGTCAATTTGTGGTTTTTTTTTTTTTTTTTGAGAGGGAGTCTTTTTCTGTCTCCCAGGCTGGAGTACAGTGGCGCGATCTCGGCTCACTGCAAGCTCCGCCTCCCGGGTTTACGCCATTCTCCTGCCTCAGCCTCCCGAGTAACTGGGACTACAGGCGCCCGCCACCTCGCCCAGCTAGTTTTTGTTTTTTTAGTAGAGACGGGGTTTCACCGTGTTAGCCAGGATGGTCTCGATCTCCTGACCTCGTGATCCGCCCATTTCGGCCTCCCAAAGTGCTGGGATTACAGGCTTGAGCCACCGCGCCCGGCCTTGTTTTTTTTTAAATAATAAATCACTTTAAAAAAACTCTTCTATATACATAACAAGTTCTTTTCCTTTGCATTCTAACTGCTCAATCATTCTCCACAGCCAAGAAAATTTTAAAATTTAATTTTATATTACAATTGAGAGTCTCAATTCTACAACTGCTGTAATTTTTAAAGAAGCTTTCCTGATCCAAT
>NW_016818327.1:2296762-2364466 GCF_001698545.2 Rhinopithecus bieti
ATCCGCCCATTTCGGCCTCCCAAAGTGCTGGGATTACAGGCTTGAGCCACCGCGCCCGGCCTTGTTTTTTTTTAAATAATGAATCACTTTAAAAAAACTCTTCTATATACATAACAAGTTCTTTTCCTTTGCATTATAACTGCTCAATCATTCTCCACAGCCAAGAAAATTTTAAAATTTAATTTTATATTACAATTGAGAGTCTCAATTCTACAACTGCTGTAATTTTTAAAGAAGCTTTCCTGATCCAATTTAAAGAGTAGTGTTTGTATAAACTACCGTGAAAATCATTCTTTCTTCCCTGTGGGCCTGTGAGTATTGGAACAATGTTTGTCTTTGTAGCAGAGAAGTAATAAAATCACAGAAAAAAGTAACTATATATGAATTGTTGTAATCGCTTATCATATAGTACAATAACAAAAATCATGACGACATTTTAAAATGTATTTATTTTTTCAGTTTCCACAATTAGGTCATAGCAAGTCTTTGTGATAAAAACAGATGGATAAATAGCCCTGCTCTATAAATCTGTTTGTTCCTAGGGATATATGACTTAGCCTATTTTGCAAAGATATGTATACATTCATCCATTTATTCATTTCATACACATGTCCTTATACTTCCCTATATGTAGGGAAATAGAATTGAAAAGGAATTTGGGAAGAGTGAGGAGGCAGTGAAGAAAGACATTATACTTGCATTTTTGCTTTCTTTAAAATGTACATGAATTTATTTATTTGTTTTGTAATGGCAATTAAAAAGGTATAGTTATTTTAGAAAAGCTGAAAAAATACACAAATATTCAAAGAGGTGATAGAAACTATCCACAGTCTCATAATCATGAACGAGCAGCAGGATCTGATCACTTGGGCATTTAGGAAAAACAAAATCTTTCCTAAGTTCTTTCTGCCTGCATTACCTACCAATGATGTGTTAAATTCACATTTCACTTGCTGGGAAGCTTCCTCATGCCCAGGTCCACACAAAGGGCTAATGTGTACTTAGCAACCTCACTAGAGATGTAGTGTACCTAAAGTCAGGAGTCCTCAGGTATCTGGCAGTTTTAAGGATGCCCTTGAGCTGAGTCCAACCAAAATGCAAGAAGTTATAAACATATAACCCTGGAAATGTTTTATTGATTTCCAGGAATGAGGCCCCTAATGACCACTATACTTAGCTTGCAACATGTTTTATAGATGTTTTTATTGAAGTTGATTTAATTTCCCCCAGTTCACGTGTTCTTGCTAATTGAATCATTTCCCTCAGTTCCCAGAACATCATAAAATAGAAAATTTATTATATACTGTGTAACGATATACGTTAGGGTAAATATATTGATGTGACTCCTCAGCCAGTACATTGTGCAGATCTGATAAAATGCCATCATAATTACTCAATGAATCTAATGCACTTCAATATATTATCATGAGCTCTATTGGTTATGAAAGTTAAAATGATCCATTGTTGTGATTATTGAATTAATGTCAAATATTTTATGTCCTTTCAGTTATAAGAAAGCTGTATTACCTTCTTATCAAAATTGATTCCAGATAGTTACTTAGTTCAGCTTATTTTCCTTCTGTCAATTAATGACATGTCAATAGAAATAGAAAGATTGAAAAAAATCACAGTTTTCTATATTGAAAAATAAAACTGTGTCCAGTGTGAATATCATAGCATTTAAAAATTACATAAAACAATTATATACGTAGATAAACATTTTTCCACATTGAATAATTATCAAAACTTGGTATTTAATAATGAAATTAAAACATTCCTCCCTGCAAGTCTTCATTTCTTAGTTGTTTTTATTGTTTATTGGCAACATAATATGTTAAAAAATAAATCAACAGAATATCAGTTTCTTTTTGTGAAGTTTCTCAAAATAATTCCATCTGTTTCCTTTGGGGTGCATGGGATACTGATCATTATATTTGGAGTCTTTTGTTGGGTATAATCAGAACAAAAGAAGATCATAAGAAATTTCCTTAAGTAGGTCATTATAAGGTAAAGCTTATATCCTTACTTTTTTCCTTACTTTTAAATTAACCTCATGTGTGATTTTCTTCTGTATATTAGGAGTCAAATTTAGGAGAGTTTAATGGAATTATTTTCTCCAAAGCCACATGAATTTCCTAGTTGAGATTCATCTGAAACTTTGATTTAAGATCCATTTCTCCTTCTACACTCTGCTCTTTATCTAAAACGCAAAATCAATATAGATAGTTCAATTCTGAATCAAATCAGACTCAGAAAGTGATGCCTGGTGAAATGTACACGAAAATTCACAAAAGAGAGTATATAGTTCACAGTCATATATCAGCATGCTGAAGAACCTGACCTGGGGATAGTGCATTGGGTCAAGACAAAAGGCAGTGACTTGTGTTAGCCTGTAGGAAAAGCTTTGGTGATTGTGGAAAATCCCATGCTTGTAGGGGGCGATTATCACTTGTTAAGAGGGAAGGAAAGATAGAGAGCAGCAACCAAACATGCTTGGCCAGAATCCACAGTACTGGAACAACACAATAAACACCATTAGGTTACAATGAGGTTACTAACATAAGGAAATCGAAAATACGTCTAAAGGAGAATTTGGACAGGGTTGTGTACCTAAAAACAAACATAAGGAGTCTCAATTTGACTTCATTGAGGTGGTGTGGGTCAAGTGGGCATTTATTATAGGTTTACATCTTCCATTCATTCATTTAGTAAATGATTACTGAATGGATAAATAACTTTACACTAGGCACATTTTGTTCACTTGCCTTAGTGAGCAAAAGCTCATATAAAGTTATTGTTGGAGAATTACATGAAGGATAGAGAGATTTGTGAGTCAGTTCAAATCTTGCAAAGGCATGAATTCACCAAGTCTGTGGCCACCTGGGGAAAAGGCTGGGATTTCCTGCCAGCTACTTAATTGTGCCCTCAGAATTGTAAGCAGGAATTTTGAATTTATTTCACTTACACTAGCTTCTATTATGCTGATTTAAAACTTTACAGTCATAGCATTCTGAATTCAAGTAGGTTTTCTGAAATAAATTAAGAACATTCCCAGAAAATAAGGTAAGAATTGAGAACTATTTATAACTAGGGAGGCTCAAAGCGGGTAAGTTGCATGCCCTGGTATACTTCATGACTTAGGCTCAGAATCTAAACATCTCAATTTCCATTGTCAGCTTCAAACATTAAAGCCTCTTCCCCAAATAATAGTTTATAATTATAATATCTAAGAATGTTCAAGTGATTGGCAACTTGAATTTGAACACAATAGCAAACATACATTTGGGGAAAGAGTTAGTAGGCATCACAGAGTCTGGGAATTTATTTTATTTTATCTAAAACCATGATAGGAACACTGGCAAGAACCAACATGAGGTAGAAGTTATAGGTTAAAATATGGTTCAAGATAAATCATAATAATAACTCTCTAATTCAGAATGACTAAAGATGCAAAGTCTGAATTGGGAATAAATAGAGATCTATAAGTATTAAAAGGAAATATAAGTTCCAAGTAAAACAAGAGTGTGATGTCCTCAGAGACAGACGTGGTGTAAAATATCTTTCCTATCCCGACGTTGAACACATTCCCAAGAAAGTGGATTTTATTAATTTTCCTTTGAGATGTTTGGTATCCTAAGTTAGCTAACCCGAACAATTTGTTGGCAAGAAAGTAATTCTTGTGAGTATTTTAAGCTTCACAGAATGTGCATTAGGATATTGACTAATCCAAGTGTTAGAATAATTAAAAGCTAACTTAAAATTGCCAAAATGAGTGAATAAAGTATATCCTGAGATAAAATATCAATGACTTTTACTATATTTGTTCATATACTTAGTACTTTTCAACATTCAGCAATTATCTTTCTGTCATTATTGTGAATTAACAAGACTCTAAGGTAAAAGCACAATAGTTACAATGGTAATTATGGAAAATGAAATTACATTTTAAACAAATGATGGCTATAGTTATATTAATACTGTGTGAAGACCAAATGTCAAAGAAAAGGCCTTTAAAAATATATTTTAAAAGTTAGCATGGAATTGAAACAAAAACTTTTGAAAGCAAAGTAATAGCTATATATTTTAATTTGCTATCAGACTCTACTCCTATACTTTATTTTGCAATCAGACTCTACTCCTATCTTTAGCTCCTTACCTTATTATTCTTAGTATATTTCTTTAGTTGTTCTTTTCAATTTTGGCTTTTTTTTTTTTGACAGAGTCTTGCTTTGTCGCCCAGTCTGGAGTGCAGTGGTGTGATCTCGGCTCAGTGCAGCCTCCGCCTCCCGGGTTCCAGCGATTCTCCTGCCTCAGCCTGCTGAGTAGCTGAGATTACAGGCACATACTACCATGCCCGGCTAATTTTTGTATATTAGTAGAGATTGGGTTTCACCATGTTGCCCAGTCTGGTCTCCGGCTCCTGACCTCAGGTGATCTGCCCACCTTGGCCTCCCAAAATGCTGGGATTACAGGCCTGAGCCACTGCGCCCAGCCTAATTTTGGCCTTCTTAGACATTGCTGAATCTCTAATTTTTATATTTGAAAAAATACTGATTTTTAACAATTTTTTTCTCGAACTTTCTATACTTTTTTACATTTTACTCCATATATATTTTGCTGAATATATAAATTTTAAAATACATATACACACATATATATTTTACACAAATTAAACTAAACACAACTAAAGAAATATACACAAAACATATACACAAATTGTTAAGGCAGGCGTGGTGATCCCAGCCTGTAATCCCAGCACTTCGGGAGGCTGAGGTGGGTGGATCACTTGAGGTCAGGAGTTCAAGACCAGCCTGACCAATATGGTTAAACACTGTCTCTACTAAAAATACAAAAATTAGCCAGGTGTGGTGGTGCATGCCTGTAATCCCAACTACTCGGGAGACTGAGGCAGGAGAATTGCATGAACCCAGGAGATGGAGGTTGCAGTGAGCCAAGATCACGCCACTGCACTCCAAACTGGGTGACAAAACAAGACTCCATCTCAGAAAAACAAACAAACAAACAAAAAACAAATAGTTATTCTTGATAGGCCAAACACACACACACACACACACACATCAATATATAAATCCGTGTATAAATATATGTGGGATGGGCTCAGTTTAAAAACAGGTGGTAACCTTCTACAAACATTTAATTGCTTACCTTTAATAAATTATGAAACATCGTTGGTGAGTCAGTGTATAAAGATCATGCACTGGTCACTTCTGAGATATAAAATTTGAAGCCAGGTTGATGCCATTTAATTTTATGGTCTAGTTCCATTGTTCAGACATAGCATAATATTTGGGTTCCAGTTTGAAATACCATACATTTTTAAAATAATTATTTCACTGAACACCACAATTAATTGTATGCACACAATAAGTCAAAAAATCTGTAACAGAAAAAGAAAAGGTGTAGAACTTTCACAGAATGCTATAGGTCTGATGGTGGGGTCAACAGGCATTTATAGAACAGATTATAACAATATATTTAAAACTATGATTGGTAGAGTAATTTCACTTTGCTTTCTCTGAGAGTCAAAGAAGAAATTATGGAGAACTACCATTTTGGCTGAATCTTATTCAGAGGTTTAGACATGAGAGAGATCATCATTCCTATGGACTCTTCAAGTAATTTAGCATGACTGTAACTCTGTGTGTATGGGGAGTGTGAAGAGAATGAGCCTGGGAACCAGGCAGTGCTCAAATCATGGAGAATCCAGTGTAAGTACAGTGACTGTATAGCCCAGTTTGCCCAGGACAGTTAGGCAGTTTAGAAGTTGATGCTATTGTCACACAAGTAATTAGTAACAGTGCCTCCTTTCACTCAGAAAGATGAGATAAATGCTATGTCTTTTTTACTTACAAGTCATAATAAAGATTTGTTTGTCAATCTACAGGCAGTAGGAAGTCAAGTTTTGGTTTATTTAAAGAGACAAGGATTACTAAATCATGGCTTTGAACTTTTAGAACATTATAGACCGGTGGAAGACAAGATTAGACATGCACACAGTAACTGTATGCTATTTTCCCCCTCCCAGATGAATCACAAAAGCCTTTATGCAAGATCTGGCATTTGGGGTGACCTTGCCTGAGACCTAGGGTTTGGATCTACAGTCTCTTTGCACTCAGTAGTCCAAGAGGCTCAAATTTACATATAGGGATAACTTACTAAACCTCTTGATTACTTATAAATGTTTAAAAATCAGTATATTTATTAGAAAGCACAAAATTAATTGGTATCTTCAAAGATTAAAGAAATGAAAATAAAAGTTCAGTAAGACTTTAAAGCTATAGTTTATACCATAGCATTCTTGATTAGAGAGTTGGATTTTTGAAATCCACATATGTTCAAACCCCAATTTCTGTCAAGACTTAGAAGAATATGCCTGTTCAGGCAGGGGAAATAGTTAGAATAAATGATTAAGTTTGTGATCCTACCAACTTAATTGTTGAAAAAAGGAGAACCAGACAGTAGCAAACCTTCTGAACTGTGTATCTGTTATAAGATTAACAAATGTTCCTACCATCCTACAGGCAATCAGGGGTCATTCTCACTCTGAATTGTCCCTGTCAATAAACTATTTTTTCGTAGTCCAGTCTCATATAATAGTTTGT
Organism: Rhinopithecus bieti; assembly: GCF_001698545.2. Lineage (NCBI taxonomy): Eukaryota > Metazoa > Chordata > Mammalia > Primates > Cercopithecidae > Rhinopithecus > Rhinopithecus bieti. The sequence continues at coordinate 2,303,386 of NW_016818327.1, forward strand.
GAAAACGTTCCAGGTTTATCTGATGGTAAAAGCATAATGACTCTAAGCCTTGCCAGGTTAGAGTAGGGACTATTTGGCCTCCCTCAGTTTTGCATGTGATTTTATGTTCAAAGTTCATTATGCACACAGACTGCATTTCCTAAAACTGCAAAATTTGATTAACTGGAAACACTTGCCCACCTCATCTGTATGGTTCACCTACATGCGCTCTGTGTCTTCTATCTCTGGTTGCTTCAGTTGCCCAGTCTAGTAAAAAATACTACAAATTGAGAATAAGAATCAAAAGATAGGTATGTCTAAGTAATGAAGGCAAAGGACATTACTGGAAATTGGCAGAAGGCAAGAAATCCCTTTATTATTTAGTATTTCCATAAAGTGAGCACTTTACAGAGATTCACTTTATTATTCATGAAACCGGCACTAAATGTATCACATTCCAGAGACACAGAACCTGGGACTTGGCAGTGATATGATTTTTCTAATGTCATAAAGTAGCTCTATCAAATTGGAGGTTTAGAATATAAAGAATCTGAATATTCATAACTTTTATTTACCCTTTCTGGGCTATCAGGAATGATTCTCAGGATTGTTATTATAACTTTTGCTGAACAACTACTTTTTTGAGGATTTGTAGCAGTGTTTGAAAGTGAACAACTTACATAGTAATCATAACAAAGCACAAGAGAGCGCTCATTTGTAAAAGTAAAGAGCATGTGAGAAGTCTTGTTTACCCCTCTGCTTTCTTCCAAAGACCACTTTACATATATTATCCCATTGATCTTTAAATATCTCTATCTTGGAAGGAGTAACTAAAGTAATTCCCTTAGCAAAAGCCTGTGGAGATTAAATGATTCGCTCAGGATCACGCCGTAAGTCCTTGGTTGAGAAGTCAGTCTTTGTGCATTCTGTCCTAATACTGTACTTTGTGTCCAACTGGGTAGATTACCTTGGATTTTTGAATCATGCTTACAGAAGACCTTTTCTAAAAGGCTCAAACGAAAGCTAACATACAGGACTGCAGCAGAAAATAATTTCACTTCCTGCCAACAGGATGAGGACAAGAGGGACAAAAGGAGTAACAGGAGAGGGTGATTAGAAAGAGTGGTAGGGAAAACCATAAAGGGAAGTCCAGAGCTGAAGTCACAAAAAGTCAAATTGGAAGCTGAGACTAGAAAGGGTGAGTTGTTGCAACTTAGTGTGAGAAATGCAGTTCCATATCATTATGACTTAACTTGTTCAGAGAGTAATAGAGTTGGACAGCAACCTGAGAGATCACTGCGTGTAGAGTTTGCCTTCAGGCAACTAAATAGCTGAGGATACAGGATTGAGAAATGTCATGAATCTCAGTACAAAAAACCAGACTTTTCTCCCAGCCTACTCAATAGATTATTTTTCTGTGTTTTGCTACAACACTACAAGTACACTTTAGGTATACATGTGCTTATACATGTGTATGCATGTATACAAACTATATACACACTCACATATATATGATAGATGGAACATATTGAAAGAGAAAAAGAGTTGCATTTATAAAGTAGTTTTTATGTTGTAATAACTTTCCTATATTTTCCTCATTTGAATCTCGCAACAGCACTATGAGGTAAGGGGACATATATTATTATGCTCAATTTAGAGATTGAGAAATGAATGCCTCAAAATGACAGTTGACTGTATTTAAAAATTCAAGTTTATTAACACCTTTGCTGAATATGACTTAACATGTAGACTTAAATATATTGAATATTTAATCAAAAATAATGCATTAAAATTTGAAGGCCCAAGGAAGAATAAAATATCCCATAAAATTTGATTAGGCTCACAAAATAAATTTGACACAGGTAAAAGATGCATTTTCGGTTTATTTTGTATTTCCTTAATTTTGCAATGAGAGGTATAATTGAAAAGTAAGAAGAACATTTGTAATATAAACCTAAAATAATTTTTTTAAATTGGACATCTTACATTGCAGTCTGAGAGCAAAGTGGTTAGGTTTTATGATTTCTTGAAACTGAATATTACACATTTTAAGGTTAAGTTATTTTAAATTAGGATATATTTACTTTCCTCTCACTACATTTATAGTATTTTTATGCTGTGGTCCTAAGACTATAGGTTTTGCTTTCATGTACAGCAATATGATTTTTAACAGGGCTTAATTTGCAGAAAACTACTGTCCTTTAATGACTCTCTTTCTAAAGTGTAGTCTATAGACAACAGTTCCTACTATGTCTTGCATCCAGGCTTGGTCCTGCTACTATTTTCCACCAAGGGCATATGTATAGATTGCTTACTAAGTGAGTATACTTTCTCCATTCTCTTTTGTCTCATTAGAGACAATGCAGAGTATGGTAGAACCACAAGATGGATGGGATCTGGGTTCTTGAATCACTACATGGGAGAAAGCCACTCACCTTGACACATCAGGTCTAAAGAAACTTCTACTGTGTTCATCCATTAAAAATGTGGAAATTATTTGTAATAACAGCTAGGGTTACCTTAGCTAATGCACACATGCAAACTCTTCTTGTGTCTCTTGTCTGTCTGTCTCTATCTCTCCCTCTCTGTACCTTTGCTTTGGTTTTTAAAAAACAGGCTCTGAATTCTACATTTTCATCTCTTCTTTCATTTACTAGCAGCTTATTGTCAACTTTTGCCTCATGTCTCATAATTTGCTTACTATCACACTTCTTCACTCAGATGTATCCATCTGCCTCTATTGTACTTTCTCTATTCTTCAGGAGCATCCCTGAGTTTATATACTCTTTTTATTTCTTTCCATTGCTGTTCATTTTCCTTTTATTCACCATTTCTCATGTGTACTTCCTCTAACCTGCTCAAAGTCAAGGACTCTCTTTATCTCTGTATCCCATTCAGGAAACATTTGTAAAATGAAGACTTCTATTCTCATACATATAGATATAGTGAGTTACTTTTCTCTCACTCTGCAGAACTCAATGAATATCGACATATCAAAGTAAGAGGTATTCTTATGTGTAATCTTTTTTATATTTAGAAGTATTTCATAAAAATAGATTATCACAATTAGGATTACTGAAATTACAATATTCTTTAAATACCTTATCCTATGCTACTTATACATAAATATTATACACAAATGGTAGACAATATCATTTAAACAAGTGTTTTCCTTTCATGATGTAAATATTTTTATCTCAGTGTTATATGGCTAGTATTACTTATTCATTATAAAGAACTATTGTTAATATATTCATTGTGAAAGTATACTAACCAAATTAATGGCAGCAATCATTACTTTTGAAAAAAATATTTTCCTTGTGCAAATATTTTGATCTTTAATAATTATGATAATTTGTAATTTATATTCATGGCTTATCTGACAAAATCATATGTCTTAACGTTAACTTTGATTGCATAAATATTACATTAGCTTCAATCACGTAAGAATTTTAGGAACTATGTTAAATAAATATGAAGGAAATGGATCAGGCTCAAGTGTAAAAACCCCAAGTACATACAAATAGATTTTATTTTGTTTTAAAAGTTTCGTCTATTGGAAAATATCCATTAAATTATGATGGCTATATTAATGAAATAACAGTTTCATATTAAAGAGAATTGGGGAAATATAATTAGTTTTCTACTGCTGACATAACAAATTTAAGCCACAGTCAGTGGCTTAAAACACAATGTATTATCTCACTGTTCTCTAAGTCAGAAGCACAGGTGGGATCAGATAGTTCCTCTGCTCCTGTTCTCATAAAGCTGAAACCAAGGTGTTAGCCTGGACTCTGTGGAATTATGAGGTATGATGCTAGAGAAGAATCTGCTCCCAAGCTCAGATAGGTTGTGGGAAGAATTTAGTTCACTGTGCTAGAGATGAGGTCCCTGTTCCTTGCTGGCTATCAGCTACCGGCAGCTGCTCTTCAGCTACTTAAGGCCAGCTTTTTTTTTTTTTTTTTTTTTTTTTTTTTTTTTTTTTGAGACAAAGTCTCACTCAGTCACCCAGGCTGGAGTGCATTGCTGTGATCTCAGCTCACTGCAACCTCAGGCTCATGGATTCAAGCGATTCTCCTACCTCACCCTCCTGAGTAGCTGGGATTACAGGCATCCACCACCACGTTGGCTAATTTTTGTTGTTGTTGTTTTGTATTTTTAGTAGAGAAGGGTTTTCACTATGTTGGCCAGTCTGATCTCGAACTCCTTGATCCCAAGTGATCTTCCTGCCTCGGCCCCCAAAGTGCTGAAATTACAGACGTGAGCCACCACATACTGCCAAGGCCACCATATTCTGTATCATACTGCCCCTCCATTTGCAAACCAGCAACAACATGTCTAGCCCTCCTTATGCTTCAAATCTGACATACTTTCTCTTCTGTTTCCTCTCTTCTTCAGTCATAGAAAGGTCTCGGCTTTTGAAAGGTCATGTGATTATATTGGGCCTACCTGTATAAATCATGATAACATCCCTAATTTAAGCTCCCTAATGGTTTTTACATCTGCAAAGTCCCTTTTATCATGTAAAGGACATATCCAACATATCCACAAATTCCAGGTATTAGAGTGTGGACATTTTGGCAAACCTATGGCAAAAAGTTATCATGTAGAAACAAACTATTGTTTCAGTTTTTCAACTGCTATTTCTTTAGCTTATATTCCACATTTCTTGCCTATAGAGCAGCTATAATGAAATTTAGATTCATTCTAACATTGCTTTTTAACTTCATGTCAATGTATTTATAAAATAAATGAATATAATCTGTACACATAACTTAATTTTGAATTTCATTCTAGCTGATGATTTAGTGTACTGATAATTTTAGGAAAATCTACCAAATGAAGCAAAGAATCATCATAATTTTCCATATAATTCATGGGGGAAATTGCAAGAACTTGTTGATTTAACATCTTATGTTTGATACCTAAGCTATTTGCTTCATTTTTTAGGTAACTTTATTTTAAGTTGTGAACATTTACCACAATTTCTCAAATTTTAAAAGATTTCCATTATAAAAATTATTGTGACTTAACACTATATTGTCAGTCAAATTTCCTTTACTTGGAAAACATCTCTGGATGGAAATAATAGAATAGATTTGCCTTAGAAAAATGTACAGCAGAATAATACATTCTGATCATAAGACAATATGTGTAAAGGGTCTAGTACAATGCCACAAGTGTGCTTTCCTGTTCATTTTTTAATTCCCCAGATGTTCACTTTGTGTAGAGCAATGGCCACAGATCCCTATTTAACAACTCCTACTTCAGGTATGAATAATTGTATGCTCTTGGGCCACAAGGAGCCCAAAGAACACATTATTAACAAATAGCTGAAAGTATTATGGCCCAGAAAGGATAACTGTAGGGAATGCAGAGAACAAAATGAATGCTTATGTGTTCTAAGAAGACATGTAGTACATACCAGTGTAAACCTCAAACGATATATTACGTGACCAGCACATCATGCTTTCAGGTAAGAAGAATAGTAGGAGGTTGAAAACTGGCATGAAATTTAGGAGGTTTTATATCTAAGTGCACTCATAAAATGAAACCTAATAAGTTATTCGTGTATACCTATGTAATGAAGATAGATGAAAACAAATGGTTAAATTTGGCAGTAGTGGTAAAATTCAAAATAGCTCCCCTTTATTGAAGTTATGTGCCAACCAGTTGGTCTGGTTGGTCTACTAATATTTTTAATCTACATAACACATTTAAGAGATGGATATTAGTTTCCTTATTTTGTACTCTGAGAGGTTCAGATCAATTAATTTGTCTAAGGTCACATGGCTTGTAAGTGAAAGAGACTGCATTTTAACCTAAATCCTGTCCTTTTTTTTTTTTTTTTTAACTCTTATGTTGTACTGCTTATTGTAGCAATCAAATACGAATCACTTTTTGACATCTCACAGCTTACTGATATTAATTATTACTTGAACTTTAGCTATGGATAGTTTTTGTGACCAATAGTTACAGAAATAGTCATAGAATATGAGATTCTGACTCAACAATATACTAAAATACTACTTATTTTATCTAAAAAGGATACTAAATATATCATTAACAAAGTCTGACTCTCATCAGTTTTAACTATGATTGTTCCTCAACACAGACAAATTCACAGAAAAAAATCACTAACTATAAAATTGTGTGCAAATCCAACTTTGGTAAATGGAATTGCTTTTTAAATGTACAATAAGGTTACTTTAATAAAAGTAATTGCATAGTCAATAATTTGTAAAATGAATAATCAATTCCTAGTTTACTATTATTTTGTAAAGTAGAACTTGACATGCTGAACATAAAATTATTTTATTGGATCAACTAGTTTCCTTTGGAGAAAAAAAAATTTTGACAATATATTTTAATGGTGAATTCTTTTCAGAACAACCTCAGGATGTCCAGAATTTTATGTAGTTTTACACAACACTTCTCTACAGCCTGTTCAAATTAGTTGTTACAGAAAGATTTCATCGTAAAACATTTCTATGCATTAAAACATGTTCCTTCTATTAAAAAGCTCAGAAGTATAATACAAGAGCCCACATGAGTTTATGTATTTGTATTTTCATATATGTAGATATTCAATCCTAGGTCAACAGTAGACTTCCCGTTTTCTATCAAATTAAATTCAGGCAATTTATATTAATGGAGTTTGGCCAATCAAACCCCATATGATCCACTTACAGCACTTGGAGAGTCAGGCAGTATATACACAGATTTTTGCCAGTAAGTCATTTCTGGATGTAACACAAAGGTGTTCATTTTGAACCCCAGATTTTTCATGCCCTAGCCTATGAAGCCTCTTTCTTCAGTTCATTCAGATTTAGAAAGCCATCAGGGTCTCTTTCTGATTCTGCTGTCACTTTCTCATATTGGAAAAGGGAGAAAAAAGTAAGACTGGACTAAGAAACAACAATCTTTCAAGAAATTGAAGCAGTATCTGTATAATTATATGGACTACTAAAAGATACATTTTAAAAAGGACACTCTCTTGGGGTGTATTTGTTTGGATACATGTATTATAATAAACAGAATAAAATCCTAGGAAAATTATTTGCAGTGCCAAATAAAAGAATAAAACTAATTTTCTAATGCTTTTCTTTTATAATGAAACATTCAGTACTTGTAATTGAAAAGGAAAAGCCTTTAATTTGGTGGAATTCATACATTCCCTTATTAAACAGCATTACTTGAAATTTGGAAGATCAAAATATGAATCCTATCCAGATATTATTTTCAAGGATCTTAGAGACTGATGGGAGATAATAGAACACAGAAGACTACATCAGAAGAAAGAAAGTGTTGAGAAGAGATATAATTAAAATGCTAGGGTGCTGGTTGTGTATTATCTCGCGTGTCAAATCTACTCTCCTATACTTTGTTTTGTGCTGTCAGACCTTCTCCCCTCCCCTCCGCCGCCGCCGCCTCCTCCTCCTCCTCCTCCTCCTCCTCTTTCTTCTCCTTCTCCTTCTCCTGACTCTTGATTAGTTTTATCTCATGAAGAGAGGATTTGGCTGAAGGAAGGGGAAAGGATCTGCCATTTCAATGTTTGGCCTCCTGCTCCTATCAACCTCACCTTGGCATCACCTCATGCTTGTCACCTTCGCAGCATCTGTTAGCTCCATAGTTCATTTTTCTGTCAATTCCGGAGGTGGAAACAAGCCCCAGCCAGCTGGGGTACCTCCTTTTTGGGGTGGTGAGTCCCAACTCTGTGGGAGTCTCGGAGTTCCTGAGGCATCAGCAGGGGAACATATCCCTCCAAAGGTGTGGGTCTCAGCTCCACGGGAACCTTCTTCAGAGGTTGTAGGTTCTAATACTCCCAATTTCTTCTTTCTGTTCTTTCAGTCTTAGAGGTGATATCTTCTTGCAACTACTATTTCTTCATAACCTTAGTGTTCTCCTCTTTCCTTTTAACCTTCCCACATATGTTTAAACAATTTCTAATATAAATTATCTCTTGTAATACTGGCGTGGATTCTGTTTGTCTGCCCGATACAGCAATAAAAACTTCCAGATGGAGAGATCAGGGAGGGCTTCACAAAATATATGTGTTTCCACTGAGCCATGAAGGAATACTTTGATGTGAGGTGACAGTAAAGGTGAGAAAAACAGAAGAGGAAGTGGCAGAGGCAGGAAAGCAAGAGCAAGTACAGGGAAGATGAGCAGGTCAACTGGGCTGGAAGGTGGTTAACCGAAAGGGAAGAGTGAGAGCAATTTATATCTGTCATTTTGGGTGTGAAAAAAATGCAAAGTATAAGTTGGAGGACTTTCATCTTATTACATAATATTACAAAGAAAGAAAATGTTTAAAAAATGCAACAAAATAAGAATGCATTTTAAGTAGGAATGAAATTCCTAACTTAATAACTCATTTACAGCACTATACAATTACTGTCTAATTTGTTGCCATAAAACAGGGGTCCCCAATCCTTGGGCCACAGACCAGTACCGGTCTGTGACCTGTTAGGAACCGGGTTTCATCAGATTCTTAGAGGAGCATGAACCCCACTGTGAACTGCAGATGAGAGGGATCTAGGTTGCGTGCTCCTTATGAGAATCTAACTATTGCCTGATGATCTGAGGTGGAACAATTTCATCCTGAAACCATTTCCCACCAGCTCCTGTTCATGGAAAAACTGTCTTCCATAAAACCAGTCCCCAGTGCCAAAAAGGTTGGGGACCACTGCTAAAAAAATATACTACTTTAAAATCAAAAAAAAAAAAAAAAAAAAAAAAACGAAAAAACCCAAAAAACTTTACATGATTGTGTACTGAAATGTCCTATTTAAACACATTTTATAAATACTTACATTACATAGGGATATAAATTAGAATTGACTACTATAATATTTGGTTTAAACCATAAGGATCTATATGAATTCCCCGGGCTTAGTGTGACATATATTTGTGGGGTGTTTGTATTTGGACATTTGCAATTTATATACTGTTTCCGAGAAACCTGAACGATGACTTCTGCCTCACAACTGATTTCCTGTATTTTTGACAGGTTTTTTAGAAAAATATTTTTGATAGTTACAAAGCATTGCACATCTTTTGGGTTTTTGGTGTGGACAGGTAAGAATATGAGCAGGTCACTGGTCATGAGCAAAACTTTCAGTCACCTCATTTTTTGAATGTGAAAATCGGATTTAACTTACATATTTCAAATTTGCCACATCTTTTTCAGGAACTTATACATTGTAAACATTAGTAGGTGATAGATAAAAAATAAATCAGTATATCAATTGCTTAGTCCTTCTAGTATATTACCATTGGCCTCAATGGAAGCCACATGTGAGCATCTAAGGGCAAAGTTTGAGACATTATCATTAATGAATTCACACTAGTGCTCATTAGTGGGTTTAAATTGTTAGTAATAACACATTAAATGTTAGCCTGTGTGTTTTGCTAGAGTAGAGGAATGGTTTAAATCAAATTGCCTTCAAAACAATTCCTGAACTACAGAGTAGTTTTAATTTGTAGGATCTTTGGATGGATATTTTAAGTGGTTTTGTTGGTTTCTTAAAATAAATTTTTCCACATTAAATGTGAATTTTACCAGAATGACACATTCTGTTATACTTACATGTGCAAAAAACAAAAATTTGACAATTAGAAAAGTAAAAAAAAGTAAAAAACCAACAAAAAACAAAACCAACAAACCAAACTCATAACTATTATAACTATTTAAAATAGAACAAGGTTTCTTCATGTCTTTATACTGTATTCACTTGCTTAAATGTATGCTTCTAAACCAAAACAACTAGTCAGTTCCAAGTAATGTAACTAGAGGATCACTTTAGTGAAATAAATCAGTTCAATAATTTTTTTCCAAAATAGAGTATCCAAATGTGTAAAATTGTAAAAATGTGATTTTCACATAGATATAACCTAAATCTGTATCATAAGTGGGATAGAGAATTACAAAGTTAAATGAATTTAGGTAATTCAAAAGCACATACAATTTCCTTGTGAGAAGAAAAATAGTAATAAAATGTCAACATTGATTGCATGTATTAGTTGACTTCAAAATCTTTTAAGGTTAAAAACTTCCAAATGTACATGTCTCAAAATATGCTTCAGTTACATATGTCAAAACCTACTTCAGCAGGTTTGTGTGTAGTTATTAGAATTTTATGAGCTGATCAGGTTAATAGATATAAAAATTGTGTTTCACCAAAAAATTGTTCCATTCATCATTCACCTCATCTGTGAAGAAACCTCGAAGAAGGACGAGTGCAGTGGCTCACTCCTATAAACCCAGCACTTTGGTAGACTGAGGCGGTAGGTGAATCACTTGAGGCCAGGAGTTCAAGACCAGTCTAGCCAACATAGCAAAAACCTGTCTCTACTGAAAATACAAAAAATTAGCTCAGCATGGTGGTGCATGCCTCTAATCCCCACTACTAAGGAGGCTGAGGCACAAGAATGTCTTGATCCCAGGAGGTGGAGGTTGCAGTGAGCTGAGATTGCACCACTGCAGCTGAGAGACAGAGCAAGAATCCGTCTCAAAAATGAAATAAAATAAAATAATAATTAAAAAAGAAAGAGAAACCTCAAAGGCATCCTAAAACTATAGTTCTTAGTTGGTTTAGACAGACTCTATCCTCCCTGCCTTTATAAAAAAGAGAAAAAAATCCCTCACTAATTTGTTATAATTGATCCTAACATGCAAGTATCATCTACAAATAACCTCATCAACATTCAGAAAGGATTACCTAAATGAACCTGTCTACATATTTCTCTTCATAATGAGCCTCCACAAGACTAATGACTTATTAGTGCCATGGGCAATGAATGATTAATTATTTGATTCTAAAGTGAATTGTTAAGACTATAATTGCTACCTTTTTCTAATTCCGGAAGGTTAGAAGTTGATGTGATGCTAATGTAGCCCAATAGCTTCAATGACTTTTTTGTTTACTAACAAATAAAAAAATTTAAAAACCTGACCATAATAGCTACTAAAAATGTTTTTATTTATATTTAATAAATGTTTACATGTAATAGTTAAACAAAATAAACAACTGTACATATACTTACCACTATTATTACTTATAATTCTACCAGATCTTAATTTTAATCCACATTTTCATTAATGTAGCTAAAAATTGGGCACTTACATTGTGTTTTTTGAAATACATTAATTCCTTTGAAGGTTGATGAGTTCTCTGCTCTCAAAAGTGAACTGAACCTTGGGATTGTTGATCTTCCTAAACACAATCAACTCTCAATTATTCAGTGTCAATGAAGGGAAGTATTGGTATGAATAAATAATGCTAGTTAGTAATTCACACATTCGGGTTAAGACAAAGGCAATTTGTCTCACATTGCTCCAAGAACTGAATGAAAAGCAAGCATAACTGGAGAATTTCCATTTGTGCCAGTTTTGGGAAGTGGTGTGGAGTTGGTGCTATTTTGATATAATATAAGTGGGCTGAAATTCAGTTTTGTTAGGAGCATAAATGCTCTCAATGATGCACAGCTGTATATTAGCCTAATATTTCTATATAACTCTAAATTAATATCTTCTAAGTGTTTTCTCTTCATTAAAATCTGTGAGATAGGCATAGATGCTATTATCCTCAAATTACAGTCAAGAAAACAATATCAAAAAGATGAAAAAAGATAAGTATTGTCCCACTGATAAAATGTGGCACAGTTAGAATCTAAAACAACATTCTTTCCCCTGCAGAAAATGACAAAGTAACAATTTACTATATTCAAATTATGTAAAATCATTCTGGGGATGTATACATCACCAAAGAATAAAAACAATTATTGCATGTATCTCAATACACAATTCATAAATTGTACAGTTCTTTTTGGATTTGTTCATTGATTATTCATTCAACAAATATCTACTGAATGCCTACTGTGAGTCAGGTGCTAGAGATATCTAGTAAACAAAACCAATCTCTGTGTCTCTGTCCTCAAGAAGATCACATTCTTGGGTACAGGACAGATTAAAAACCAAATGAGCAATTAAATGTAGAGTCATATGCTAGAAAGTGTTAAGTCCTTTGGGGAAAAACAAAGCATGGTAATAAGAATTCGTGTGGGTAGGGTGAGGGAAGACTTGGGAAGGTCTCCTTGATAAGACAATGTTTTGAGAGGAGTTGTGAAGGAAGTGAGAGTGAACCATAGAGTTCTCCAGATTTAAAAAAAAATACTCCAAGAAATGGAACAGTAAAGCCTTGACTTGTAGTGTTCATGACATGTTGAAAAAATAGCAAGAGACTAGGGTGGCTGGTAAGGAGTCAGTAGTTAGAAAGAAGCTCTAAGAAGTGTGTGTGTGTGTGTGTATGTGTGTGTGTGTGTGGGAGTGAGAGAGAGAGAGAGAGAGAGAGAGAGAGATGGGGAAAGGTGTCAAGTCATGTGAGACCACGCAGAGTATTTTAGGATTTGGGTGTTTCTACGAAATGGAAGCCGTAGGAAGATATGGGTATGGGATTGGCTTTGGATTTCAAAGACTCATGGGGCAGGGGAGGTGGCCAGGGGTTGAGGGTAGAAGGAGGAGGGAAGTGGCTGCTGCATGGAGAATTGATAGAGGAGAAAAGCTGAAGTAGAAAAAACTGGTTAGGAAGGCTAAATTTGTAATTTGCGAATGGTATGCCTGACATCTTAAACCCTTCTAAAAATCAGTATATCCACAGTTACAGCAGTCGAGTAGTTTTGAATGTGGGAAATAATTTAGTGCTCCTTAGGTAGAGAATTTGTGTAATTCACAGAGAGTTGCTAAAAGTGATATCAAATAGCCCTCCTCCTAAGAAAACTTTAGGAGACTGACATCTAATTAAATTGTATATATTAATAAATAAATGTATATAAAGTGTTTTAAAGACTTTTTAGCTAAGGTTGGGTTTGAATTTAGGTTTTAAGTTCATTAAATAATGTTTTCCTCCACGTCTTCATTGGATTGACAAGATGCTGGGAGGCAAAGTGAGATGTGAATTTGAACTCAGACTACAGGGGTTCAAAACCCTCCACTATTTCATAATTGGTAATCTTAAGCAAGTGAATTCAACGTTCTGGAGTCAGTTTCTTCTCTACAATTTAGCTAAAAGTAGTGTCAATGTCAAGACGTTTGTTAAACATGAACATTAATGTATGCAGAGTGCTTAGAACAGCATCTAGTGTCTCTGACAGCTAGAATATGTTGTACTTAATATGCTATAATCAACCTATTTCACTGACAGGAGAGTCTTTAGGTTAGGAATGATATAAGGCCTCTTAGCAAGAATATTAGTGCTAGTGAAAGATGTACGAGGGGATTTGTGTCACATAGGAAGGTACGAATACTAAACTTCAAATACTGAAGCACAAGAAATGATAGGGGAAAAAGGGATTGCTTCCTGTAGGGTCTTATAGCTAGATGTCCAGTGATGTAGAGATAGTATTTGCACAACAGCTATTCTACAGCTCCATTGTTTGGCAAGTGTTTGGCTAGAAGAATGAACCAAAGTGTTCCTATAATAGATGGTATCAAAACATTGATTCCTGGGTATTGTATTCCTTATTGAAGGAATTGTGGAAATCATTTTCACATCAAAAGGCAAAATCCACTTCGAGTACATGGATAGAAGTGAATTGGCAAATAATTTTGCAACTGAAAACTGTGTTTCAGTTGCATTGAAGTAAACAACATAAAACTATTCCAGCAGCTTAGTAATATCTCGTGGCACAACTCTTATTCCATGTACAAATACAATAAAAGTCAAAATCAACAACAAAGTTAAGACAGTATTTGACTGCTAAAAAGCCACAGAACCCCTGTGGTGTGTTGCCAAAAGAAGTAAGAAGTTTGATCTCTGTGAAGCTAGTAAACTTAAATGGCAATTCAACCCTGGATAAGAGATTACTTTTGAATATCTATCTCTGGATAATGTAATAAAATATTTGTTAAAATGCACTTTTCATTTTAGAATTGTGTTACATTTACTGAAGATTTACAAAGAATCTAGAGAGTATATATATACCCCAAACTCAATTTTCCCCATTATTAACATCTTATATTCTTATGGTACCTTTGTATAATTAATGAATCAATAGTGATACACTATTATTAACTGAAGTCTATACTTTACTCAAATTTTAAACTTTCTTACCTATAATTATTTTTTTGTTCCAGGATCCCATCCAGAACACCACATCACATTTAGCAGTCATCACTCCTTCAGTTCCCATTGGTTGTGACAGTTACCTAACACTCTTACATTATAAATATAATTACAAGTAAAATCAGTTTTAAATTAATATAGTCTATATGCTGTTTGGAAAATTGTTGGCAGTAATACCTCCTTCCCATTTTGGTAGTTTATATTACTCGCATATTCACAAATATATTTTGTTTCTAATATTGCAATCAGCACCAGTCTCTGGAAATGGTGCAGCTCAGGGTAAAGCAGTCTGTTCAACACTCCTTTCTTTAAAAAGGATGTCCAAAGAAAAAAATACATCATAAAAGGCAACTTCCAATCTAAAAGTGTGCATCTGGAGGATAAAAGTAGATTCATCTATTTTGCCACAATGTTGTGGTAGATGCCACAATGTTGGCAGAAAAAACTATGTCATTCTTGTGGCAAAATAGGCTTTCTATAATCCATAAGGATTATTTTATATATTATTTGGGCCAATTTTAAAATAAATTAATATTATGCAGTGAACAATTAAAACAGGCCTTTTGAAACTGGAGGCATTTGCATTTTTTTCACATTGATTTTGATTTTGGCTTCCCTTTAGAACATTAGTGAAAGGTACTAGAGCAATCATTTTGGAAGACACAATTTAATATTTAAAACACACTTTATTTCTTTTCATCATAATATGAATAAGTAGTGTGTTATAGCCAGAGGGCAGAATAAATGGGAGAATTATATCTGCAGCTACCTTCCTTGAAAAGATCTTTCTGGCAATCTCCTTTGAGTATGAAACCAAAATCTTATCATCTCATCTGGGATGCTACAAAAAATAACAAAGATTCAGAAAATGTTATATACCCATTTGTGATTGGAAATCTCAACTCCCAGATAACAGAAATATATAACGATGATTTTTAGAAGGCAGCTTTCTAATGGAATATTACAATCTAGACATCAGCAAAGAACATGATATTCATAATAAAAAGTGTGATTCTTTTTAATTCTAAGAAATAATTTTGCTCTACAGTAACAAATTTAAAAGAAGAAAACATATCCAATTCTTTCTGCTGATTAGTTTGTTTCACAATAATACACTAATTAAAATATTGTAAATGTGCCTTAGTTTGCATGGCAACTAATAAAGAAAAAAAAAACCTCTGAAATTCATTAAAATGATCAAAATACCAATATAGACTCTTAATACCTCTTAACAACTCTAAAGAAGATAAGCTTATCATTAAATTAATGAAAATATGCTTCAGAATAAGCTTTCAAATATCTGGCATTTACCCTCCCAGTGAGCTTATTTTTATGAAATTCCGTAACAATCAACTTAAACATAGGAAATAATACAGTCACATTATGTAGAAATGTTTTTAATGTGTTGTTTAATTATCAGGTTTTAGTGTAAGCAAAAGAAAATCTAAAATAACAGTGTTTTATGTAAGATAAGAATTGACTTTTTTTCACCCAAAGGCAGAAAATTCAGGAGGTGTAGGGCAAGTAGGAGTCTAAGGGTATAGGAAATCCAGACATATTCTATCTTGATACTGTGTAACATGTAGTCTTCTTAAGGTCCCCTCATATTCTAAGATAGTTGTTGAGTTGTTAGTCATCATGTTTGCATTCCAACCAAGACGAAGGAGGAAGGGCAATGGGCATGTTCACATTCCATAAGGAAAATTTATAAATTGCACATTCAAGACTTCTGCTTACATCCCATTGTCCAGAAATCTATCCCTTGGTGACACCTAATTGCAAGGAAGGCTGAAAGATGTAGTCTTTACCCAGGTAGCCATAAGACCAGCTGAAAATCAAGGCAGTATTAGTAGTTAACACAGAAAAGTCAACAGATGTCTCCACTCTCCATAAAATGTATAAAGTACTATAAATCCTATTCATAAAAGGATATGTTATATATCTAGCTTCTCCATCCTGCTATCCTTTTGAAGTCTGTGTTAGAAGAACCAGACTAAGAGAAATTATATTTCCTTAAAATGTTTAATATATTGATTAAAAGAGGAAGAATGTGGTTTATGATCATTTGTGTTCTATCTAAGTAAGACTGAATAAACATTTTGAATAAATGTTCAACTGAACTGACTAAATTAACTGATTAATTTATCATAGTGTCCATGTAATAAATAATATACATGTAAATGCACAGGTGCACCCCATAAAATTTCGTCAGAAATACAATCCTTGGCTCCTTCGTGGGGTTTCTTCAGAAAATAAATAAACGGATGACTACTAAAGACTTCAGTAAACAACGTGGATAGTAATTAAATAAAAAAAATTAGAGAGGACTTAACTAGAAACTCTATTGTGGAAAAAAAAATCTATCTACAGATAGTTTAGCTACAACTAAGAAATCTCAGTTCTGCAAAGTGTTATCTTTGTATTGTATCTGTAAGTATACCAAAACTAGATTTTATGTTTACCACTCGCTTCCTAACAAATAAATTAGGGAATTGTTCACTTTCTTTACTACAACCATTGGACAGTTTTAAATATTTTCCAGATTACTAAGTTCATCAGTACATTTGTTTCCATGACTTCCATAGATTGAAATGAAAATAAATGTTTTCTAAGTTTGGTCTTTGAAAGAGGGTCCCCAAAGCTTTTTCTATTACCTTACAGAGTTTTAGGACTGTCTGTCTTTGCTGTGTGCTCTTTCAAATTCTTTTTGGCAGGAGATAGAGTAAAAATGCACACAACCATGAAAGTATCTCATCTGTATGCAATCTATGGCCATAGAACAAAGAGGAGCTAATTGGTCCATAAGTGGAATCTGTGATCTCAGCATCATTTCCTATGGTGCTCTAATCTAATTAGCCAGCCACTGTCTTTGGCTATATGCTGCTTAAGGATATGAATCATATTTATCTTTGTGTACCCACCATCTAGCATATTTTTGGCACTTGGATCGAACTCAATATTTATTACACGAAGTTAGAGTTCCATACTACTTACTTTTTAATATACTTACTCTCTATGTATTTCCTCTTATTTAAAATACTAGAAAAAAATTTCAAAAATCATAGCTTGCACTTCCCTCTGGCCTTGAAAAGGAAGGTAAGATTGTATTTTTTCCTTAAATGGTTTAAAATTAACAATCAGTTAAAAGTATTGGAAGCAAAGACAATAAATAATATACTTTAAAAATTGTTTATTAATACTAAATAATAAAAACATTAAATTAAATAATAAATGTATTTAATTTTCTTGAAAATAAAATATATTTGAAAGTCAAATGTGCTGTTTTCGAAAAGGTTAGACAGGGGATTATATGTTATAAGAGCAACTTGCACCCAGCCACATAATGGTACGTAAAATTAGACAGAAGCAAGCAGGTCAGGCCTTATGACCCTACTCTTCTCTAATAGTACTTTTTTCTTATTTACTTGTTGCACTGACTCTGAGTCCAGAATTCTTACCACTGTACAGCTTTTCATAGCTTATTCTAATATCTCTCTGGGTTTAGCAAGGCCCATAGGGTAACCATCAAAGCTGTAGAGTGTGTCAGCTAAAACAGGTCCATGGGCAAGAGATCCTACCAAATGACCCCTGAAACTTAGCATTTTCAATGACATGCTAAAGTCTGATTTTAGGAAACACAAATACACAGGGTTTGTTGTTGCTGTTGTTGTTGTTATGTTACTACAAACATGCAGTTTCTCTATATTTCTTTATATTTTACTGTAAAAGAATATAGCTTGGGCATAACTAAAATAAAAATCCTTAAATTTTGCAGTGTTTCATTTGCAACTGAATGCTTTACTACAGGAAATACAAATTTGGTTTCTCTATCTTTTTTTTTTTTTCCCTTGCACTCTGCCCTGAGATTTGCTTTTGAAGATTCCTAAGATAGATGTTAAGGGGAAGAGGGAGGGAGGATTCATCTTTTATTTAAAAGGTTACAGAACGTTGTTATCTTTGGCCAACTCACTCCAGTCTTCACCTGACATGCTTTTACTGAGTTTTGAAAATAAAATAATAAAAATAAAATAGTGTTTAATTATGTTATTCAATGGTAGCTAGCAGAGCAGTTCTTTTATATTTCATGAGAATACATTTATGACTTTAAATACTGTCTGAGCATTTTACTATTTTTTAAATTGGAAAATAATGCTACCAGTAACTAAAGAAAATATTAATCAGAGTTTGGGCCCTTTATTTTAAAAGCAAAAGTGCTTTATATTTTGTAGTGGAACAATATTTCTAACTGTCTTACCCAATATCCAGACACTAACATTATTTACCCACCTACTCACATGCTAAAAAAGAGTATATCAATATTCATGGGTTATCTGGAATTCTACAAGCAGAAGCAGGATTCACCAAAAACTTACCACAGGTACAAAAAAAAAAAAAAAAATGCATCTGTGTATTGCAAAGATATCTGGAAATTAGGCTTTGGCTAAACTCAAACCTTATTAATACTTTGCAGAGCTTTCCATAATTTATAGAGCCACCCTCTAATCCTTAATTCAAACATGTATACCAATATTTTTCTAATTTTAATGACAATTGTACCACATGGTCTTTAGTATGGCAGGCTGCCTAGAAACTGTTTCAGTAAATTACACACCAAGATGATCTACTCTTTGGATTGTCTCCAGAACAAAGACTATGATGTATAATTAAAACCAACTAACAATTAACTGCCATCAAATATAACATGAGGGACAAGCATTGTAAATTTAGTTATTTACAATAAGAAGCAGTATAAAGGCTTTTTTTCAATGAATGATAAAAATAGATCCACATACTTGAGTTTATAATTTTAAGGTTTATGTAAAATAATAATGAAACAAAAGAAAGCTAGCATGTTCCACGCTTCACTGTGTTGAAGTAATTTTGTTACCCTAATAAGGGACTCTCTGATAACTCAAAAATAATTCTATTTATTGCATGTTTTCAACTAAAGAATTATTTTAAGAGACATAGTAATATCACTTTGGCACCATTATTAGTTATATAAGTGTGAGGGTGTTGAATGAGCCAAAATTATGTTTTGTACACTATAACATATTTGTGCATACCAAAAAGAGTTACTTAATTACTGTGATGTAGCTTTTATATTTAACACCCACTTTAGAATCAGATCTTGAAGATCTGAACTAACAAATCTCTTTCATTATTTATTCTTATATAACCTAAGGGAAAGCATAGCAAAGCAGCTATCTAATTACGACTATTTTAGAAAGATATAAGAAAGGGGCAAGAGATTTTTCAAGGCTTTTTATATATGGAGGCAGATTTGTGGTGAAGCTAATGAAATTTCAAGACCCCTTTCTTGAAAGGGTCCCTTCCAAAGGCCTTGAACTTTATTTTATATTCATTATGTTGTATTCTATTGCTTAAAGTGACTCTCACCAAATTGAATAAGCCACAAGCTTCATATAAAGTAGACCTACTGACGTGTATGTATGAACATCTAGAATCTTTTTAGTTTTAAAGAGCTGGGGCTCTGGGATTGAGAAGGAACTAAATATAGAGGATACTGAGGAATTATAAGCAGAATCGTGGGCAAGCTTTCATCATCTTCATAAATAAATAATGAAGGCAAAGGACACAACGCAGAAGGGTCAAGGAAAGAGAAGTGGTGGAAAAATGAAAAATAATATGAGGGAGGATGCTGCAAAGGGAGACAGAAAGTTTGGAACACTTATATTTAAAAGAATTTGAGACTTAGAAAGTGACTGAAAAAAGTACACACAAGTCTCTGCATTTACCTCCTTGTTTCTTGGCGATGGCTTTCAACTCTCTCTCTCTCTCTCTCTTTCTCTTTCACTCTAGAGACTAATTTGTAATCTCACATTTTGAAATGTAAACTCTGAAATATTAGCATGGATTACTTTTACTCTTATCCTAACCACAGCATTTAATGCCACATTTTAAATGTCATTTGTTCTTTCATAAATAAAATGGAAAACTAGCAAAATCACACAATATGCTTTCAACGTATGAACTTTCTCTTCCTCCTCCCTTGCTTTTTTCTTATTTGATCCATTTTAGGATGCTTGCAGAAGAACTACTAAAAGGTTGACATTCAGTATATTATATTTACTTTAACAAGATTCTTAAATGGATGTTTCAGTCTTAGACCCTAAGGCAATAGATAACAGACTAGTGGGCATTCCTTGCAAGTACTTCAAACTAGGTAAATAAAAACTGAAAAACCAGTTTTCCTTTACCTACTTCAAACATATAAAATGGTTGGGAAAGTAAATCTGAGGTACAAGATATGCAGAAATTATTTCCTGGACAGAATTGTGCTGTGAGTCTAACTGTTCCCACCAAGGAAGAAGGAAGAGCGATTCCCACTTCACCTCACATCAAGAGAGACAAGATTCAATGGTACTACTGGGAAAGCCTGTATGTGTGTCCTCTGCAGCTGGCAGATAGAAATAAAATTAGAGTCCAGCACCTACTCAGGAAATCTAGTAGCAAAGAAGCACTTTAACTACCTTGGTGCTGGAGTTCAGCAGAGTAGCTGATGTGTGGCAATTAGCTTGCATGCCCATAGTTTTGTTCAAGAAAAGAACATGCAGTCTTCTTCTACAGGGCTACCTGAAGGGGTAAGACACTCTGCAGACCAAAGCTGGAAATGTATTGCTGAGTTCCTGGATGTTGCTGAAGGAGTAAGCAACCAACTGGACTAGAGAAACTTTCATCTAGACCAAGAGAACTATAGGGGACAGTCCCCAGTCTCTCACAAGAGAGTTTAAATACCTGCTAGGCCTAGGGAAGATGGAGCCATCTTGCCAGTCTAATAAAAACTGTCCCACCCCTCTCCTCTGCTCTCCTCTCAATCCTTCCGGAACCCTGGTGAGGCCAGAAATCTTAGTTAACAAAATGGTGAAAGAAAGGGTGAAAGCTTAGCATAGGGGAAGAAGAGGAGAAAGGCAATACCCTAGTTTCTCTAAGTTAACAGCCAGCCTTTAGCAGGACCCTGCTTGGGAAGGAAAAATAAATAAATAAATCAGTGTTTTGATATACAGAATTGGATATTATATGGGACCAAGTTTGCTACTTAAACACAGGAACAGCCATAGGTGTTCCACATTTCCAACCATTGGCTAGAGAACTCTCCACTGAATAAATTTGAAAGAGGCATTAGGGACTAAAAGATGCTTTCTGATTACATCTCATTGTCCAGATGACTCAAATAACTCATTAAAAACACTGTATTCTTTCTACAGATTGTGTTTCTATGAGTATGCCGTGTTTAATTGATTGGAGGAAACAATATCAAAGTATATGCTTCAAAAAACTTTAACTTAGTCAAAACATTTTTCTTCTAGTCACCCCAAATGAATATTTAATGAAAATTAAATTTTAAAATGAAGACTTTTTAAAATTTGAAACACCCAGGGGAATACAGTAGGAAATATATGATCCCCTAGAGCAAGGAATGAAATTCTAACAAAGTAGAATTGTCAGGACTGGCTTATCAAGTTTCTTATGTTTGTGTATCTAAACATATCTGCAGTTCCCAGACAAGGAAACTATCAAAGGACATGTTAAGTTTATAAGCTAAATAATTCAAGCAGATTTTATTTTAAATATAATCTTCACTTTTACAAATAATTTCAGTTTATGTTTTTCAAAACTATAAGTATTTTCCTGTGAAGGTGATGCTCTGAAAGGGCAGAGGGCATTTATTTAAATGCTGCTTGTTGCCATTGCATTGGCAAATGTTCAGCTTTTAGACTGGGCATGGAAGAAATATGATAAAAAAGTGCATTGCTCAGGAACCTGAATCACAACTCATATCTTTTCTGCGTGCAGTTATTCTCTTCTACAACGTACAAAATCTTAAGTGACCTGTCATATAAATATTTCTAAAGATCAGTCAATACCTGCAGCATTGCCATCCATCATTGCTGAAGAAGTTCTATTTTACACAGTAATCACATAAATCGAGTTACAAGAAATTATAATTCTTTAAGAAACACCTCTTGGTCCTTGGCAAGGTCATTACTGTGCTGTGAGTCTGTTCCCCAAGATGATGTAGGTCAAAGCATAAAGACTGGTGTAGCCAAGAAACAAAGAACATGGAGTAACAGATTCTAGAGTAAGTAATCTTACTTAAACAAAACCCTCAAAATATAGCTTTAGGGTATAAGCTAACATTTGATGAGTTCTTATGAAGCCTATTACATTAGGCATTGCATTGTTTTCACACAAAAGGAAAATTCTAGCCAGAAGTCAAATATACGATTTAATCATTATTTGTAGTACAATGGAATGGAAAGTGAATCAAAAGTAACTTATAGACATTGCCATTATAGGTAGAATATTCTCAATAATAATTAAACCATATATTTAAATATAATTTAAATGTACATAATATAAATAAATACATAATATAAATAAACATAATTTAAATATATGATTTTAATGTAACTTAAATCGTAACTCCCAGACAGACACACAATTAGAAAAGCAAAGTTGATCAACCAAATGAAGCAAAAATAGCAAGTTATCTAACTGGTGAAATTCTGCATTTTTTATAATGTTGTATAACTCAAACATAATTTTAGTTTAATTTTGCTGTTGTTATTGTTGCTTGTTGGATTGGTTGGTTTGTTCATTTCTTTTTTGCATTGACTCACCCTAGATATTTAAAGTGTTTCAACATCTTGTCCAAATAGTGCTCTATGGAAGAATTTCAAAAAAGTACAAATACCTGGGAATTTCTAACACTGAAAATTGTGACTACATTCAAGAATTTTGCGATAATGCCCCAATAGTGAGGGCATAGCATCAAGTTAGATTATCCCCCAAAACACACTGTACTTTATTACGTGATAAGAAAAGAATAGGTACTATTAAAATATCTATGGCAATGCAAAGTACTTAAGGGACATGAACATTTACTTATGTAAAAGATGATTGGTGAAGATTATATGCAAACCACAGTGTGTACCTATCTCTGCCTTTCCTTTCTGCAATTTTGTAAACTACAGAATAAGTCATCACTTCCCACTTCTGGACTATGCTCTTAGTCCAAATAAAATTTTGATTCATACCAAAAATTCATATTAGAGAGAATTTCTGACCTCCTACAGTAGTTTCTAATTGAGAAAATTATTGTAAGGGAACACTCAGAGGAAATAAAACACTTGGGACTAAGAAAGCCCACATGCATAATTTTATGAAGAAGATGCAAATTAAAGATAGTATTGATTTAAGTTCTTTTTTTTCTTTTGCATCTATGGCTATTGTATTTCATTTTTTGAGCATTCACTATGTGAATGGACATCCCATGCTAGGTGGGGACAATGGTGGTACCAAAGTTAATCACGTAGAGACTGGCGCTGAAGAAATGAGCCATCTAATAGGATAGATAAGATGAAGAGAAAAGTACTATAACAAAAAAACATTTTTGTGCTATATGATAGATTAAGCAGATTATTTATCATATAGTGTATGCAGAGGGCAAAGAGGCAGGCGTGGCTTCTAGGTGGGGACAGCATAAAACATTTTGGCAATGACATGTATGCTGGATCTTGAAAGTTAAGTGGGATTTGCTTTAAGAAAAGGGTGCATGTTGGAGGCACAACAGGGGCAAAGGGAATTGGAGCAGACTGGGAAAAAGTATTCTAAATAAAGAAAATATGAGTAAAAGCTCCATGCTACCTATAAGAATGTCCATAACGAAAATTATTACTTGAAAATGACTTTAAATTCTTGGGAAATACAGCTCAATACTTCTTTTAATGTACTATGCAGAAATTCCAAACACAGCACAAAAAATAGAAATAAAATGTCTTCTTGTTACTGATGATGAAAATAAGAAAAATATACATGGTTTCTCTCTTATTTTGGAAATACATAAAATGAAATGAATAGGCTAACACAAATGATTTATTATTTGTTTTATAATTGAGGTATAATTTATTTACAAAAAAAACCATAAATACATTTTTGAATACTCATTAATTTCCATGAGTTCATGGAAGCTGGCTTTGTAAAGTTTCCCTTATCAGAGAATTCATTTAAATACAGTTCTGTATATAATGAGGTTTTCTTCCCTTTGCTTTCCCTGAATATTTAGCAGTATAGAAACTTGACAGGTTAGGCAATTAGAATATAATTTATAATACAAGAATCATGCAGATGAACTACTTCCTGCCCATAATTTAAAATGCAAGTCAAATCAAAGATTTCTTATGCTAGACCAGAAGAAAAATTTCCTATGAACTGAATATTATAATATATTAATAGTTTTACTTATATCTTCAAGTGATCATGCTGAAAATAGCATCTAGTGCAATTCATTTTCCCTAAACAAAATACAAAATTGCACATATCAGTCAGCTTAATCCTCATGGACAACATTTAATTCCTGTAGATAGATGCTAACATGTTCAGGTTTCCACAGTGCCTTTTATTTTGTATTTTTATTTAGTTTTTTGAGATGGAGTCTTGCTCTGTCACCCAGACTGGAATGCAGTGGCACGATCTTGGCTTACTGCAACCTCTGCCTCCTGGGTTCAAGCAATTCTCATGCCTCAGCCTCCTGAGTAGCTGGAATTACAGGTGCCTGCCACCATGCCTGGCTAATTTTTGAATTTTTAATACAGATGGGGTTTCGCCATGTTGCCCAGGCTGGTCTCAAGCTCCTGAACTCAGGTGATCAGTCTGCCTTGGCCTCTCAAAGTGTTGGGATTGCAAGCATGAGCCACCACGCCCAGTCGAGTGCCCTTTTTTTTTTTTTTTTTTTTTCATGGAGTCTTGTTGTTTCTCCAGGCTGGAGTCTGGAGTGCAGTGGGCAATCTCAGCTCACTGCAACCACTGCCTCCTGGGTTCAGGGGATTCTCCTGCCTCAGCCTCCTGAGTAGGTGAGACTACAGGCGCATGCCACCACAACCAGCTAATTTCTGTATTTTTAGTAGAGACGGGGTTTCACCATGTTAGCTAGGATGGTCCCAATCTCTTGACCTCATGTTCCACCCGCCTTGGCCTCCCAAAGTGCTGGGATTACAGGTGTGAGCCACCGCACCTAGCTTTAATATACTGCTATCATTTTACTTATTAAATGATTTTCCAATAGGCCCTGGGATCTGTTGTCCGTTATAAGGTATAATATCCCTGTTTCAATAGAAGTGTTACCTGATAATATTTAAAATGTTGGTAAATGGATATCTCTTTTAAGTGATAGTAAATAAATCTGGTATTACAAATGGTAAAAATCATTAAGATCTTGTTGCCTCCTCTATTGTCATTCCGTTAATTCATTTTTTAGGTATTTTATTTTCATGTGTACTGTGTATTGCAGAGGCTGCTAGGTGTCCTCTGATAACCATACTCCTTCCATGAAAGTAAAACACCTGAGTTTTGCCTGAGTACATATATCCATCTGAAGTGAAAATATTTTATCAGGCTATTTTGTGTTGTATGTGATTAGGTAAAAAAAAAAAAAAAAAAAAAAAAAAAAAAAAAAAAAAAAATGCAGTTAGGAATGTCCTGTGTGTCAGCTTCTGGGACCATTCCTTAAACCACACTAGTGTTCCAACCCCTGTAGCTGTTTAAATTGTCTTTGCCTCTATCCTGCGTAATGGACACTGAGTGTAATGGCTGAAGTTACATTTACTAAGTTGGAATATAAGAACAAGGGCTAGACCTAGGATGGCCAAGTGGATGGCTGGAAGGTACATGGAGCCCTCAGCACTTTATGGAGCAGAGCTACACTTGCCTCCTAACATTAGGGAAGTATAAATCTCTATCATTTGAAGGTTCTAACTTAAATAAACATGTAAAAGTAATCTTACGATATATAACTTGTTAAAACCTATCTTGTTAAATGTTCCAAGGACTCACCTTTTCCAGAAAGTCTTCCAAGACTAAGAAATACCATGTATGCATCCCTATGAACATTTTATTTCCCAGCTGTGGCCATATTGATTCTCCAAGGGATTTTGAAGGGCAAGATAAATACTTAAAATGTATGTCAAATGAAAGGGACATTGCAAGCTTGTCCACAGCCAATAATAATGCAATTAAAGAGCTCACGATAGAATTGGGTGTTCTTATGTGCTTAATATTTTTATCTCTAAATGTTACCAATATCTTTTATTTTAATTTCAGTCTAGTTAAAAAAGGAAATGATTAATTACTATTTTATATGCTACACACAACACTTATCAGAGAAAGGATGTTATTATAGTCTCAGACATATGACAGTTCTTGTAAATTATCTTTATCTCAAAAAGAACCTAGACAAACTCAAATGTCATTATCATAATCATTAAGCCAGATTAATATCTTTTCATAGTATTGAATAATGAATTGTATTCAGCTCAGCAGGCCATTGTACTAGGTAGTACAGCATGAGTATACAAATTATCTGCAATTCCAACTCTTGGGAAGGCTAGAATCTTTAGTAAAGGTAAAACAAAACTAATTACAACACAAACCAGAGTATAATACTTAGTACAAAGTACAACAGAGATTTGGAAAAGAGAAAGGCCACAATCAATGAGTGGAATTAAGAAAAGCTTCAAGAAGTAGGTGGCAGTACCACATTTGTGCAACCTGGAGTCAGTTTAGAGTATATGGCCTTCTCATCTGACTCCAACTGTGGCCTTACCAGAACCAAGGAAGACACAAAAAGGGTATATAGAGAGATTACAGTCTACCTAGCAAGCCTGAGGCTTAGAGATCCAATTGCTCCAAACCCATCAGGGCAACTTCTTCAGGGAGAGTGTTGCAGGTTTACATGACAGGTTTTGCTGAGAAAGATTTCTGATTCCGAGTGGATCCTTCTACCTCCTCTTACTAAACGATGGCTTCAAATAGCCAATAGTTTTGCCCTCTTAATTTCAACAACCTTTGATAATAACTCATCTTACCTGTATTAATTCTGAATCTGCTTGTCTATAGTAATCTGTTTTTTAAATGGGATTTTTGCTCCTTTCTCACGTTAGTTCAACCTCCTCCCAGCATTTGCTTAAGTCACATGCTTTCTACTGGTCCCTGGAATGTAGCCTGTTAAACAACCACATGATAGATACACATTTTACTTTTTCAAAGCCCAGAAAATTCTTAACCATTTTTGCTGCCTTAAAGACAGAATTATTATTTGTGAGACCTCATTTTTGCCTACTAAGTTTAAGGTATGTGGGGCAGGGTATGGGTGAGATATTTTGAACTGTTGTCTTCACCTTTCTTTTCAGTAATTTACCTCTCAATTTGGACCTTAGCCACAATAAGTGAATGCAGCTTCCTTCACCCAGTTTTAGTCTATGAAATTTAGGAATAAGACAGTCTACCAATGACAAATCTAAAATTGTAACTTTTTATATTTTATTTTCCTTCCAGGGGATGGGGAAAAGTTAATGGCATTAAAATGCATTAGGTTGATCAGCCATTATGCTAATGCACAACCTGCATAGTTCTGGGTCAGTAACACTACAGCCCCAACTTTCTTGATTGAAAGGGACACAGTGACCTTAGCAAATTGGTTTGACAGGCTTGTTTCTTATCTCACAATGATAAAGTAAGTCTCATCAAAGAGCTAGATCATTTTGAATTGGGGTATAAAAAAGTTGTCACTCTATCCTGCTTTAAAATATCCAACAATGTGTTTCTAATACCTTTTAAAAAAAGGAAATGTTTGATCTCATTAACTTTTAAAACAGTGCAGTGCCTAAAACAACCAGTAATACCTACTCTTATAGAATAGACTTAAATGTTAGCTTTTATAAAATGTAAACAGAATGTTTACAGGTTAGTACGGCTCAGAAAAAAATATATTTAAAAAAACCCCTACATCTTTTAAAGATTTGATTATATTTCCAAAATATCTACTTATTTCAGCAGGTTTATTATTACTAATGCACATGATTTCAGGGGAGTAGAAAGAAGCTGAATTTAAATAACTACTTGTGGCAACACAGCACCAATTATACACTCCATGGCTATTTATGTCCTCTGGTGATCAACTAGCAGTGGGAAGTAAAATTGACAACATACTGGTACAATCACAATTATGGGTCAAACTTCAATAAGCCTGTTTAAATGGCCCCATTAGGTCCTACTTGATATACTGATTTACATATATTTTGACACTGTCAGACATGTTTTCTACTTTAAAATGCTGTGATATAATCATTTCCCATAAAGATGCATTAGCCCAGAACACTGAAAAATAAAATAGCATGCCATGCACACAAATTTCTGTAGAATTTGAATGGCATTAGAATATATCTCCAGCCATACTTTAGCAGATTACAAAATCATCTGGATTCCACAGCAGGGCTATTTAGTAGAGATTTTGAATATTTTTAGAATTGTTTAAAGGAGCTTTTTCTAGAAACATAAACACATTTTTAAAGTAAACAAAAACTGTGTTCATAAGACATGATATGACTTCCTATATTGATCCATGCCTAACATGTTACTATCTTTAATGTCAGTTTGACCTACATATAGCTTTTCTGGGTGATTTTTCTCTCCAGTAGAACTGCAACCCTTCTGTAATGCTATCTAAAGATTGCTATTTTTGAGACATTTTCATGTGACAAAATGACTTTGTTTAAATTGTTTCCTTTCAAACTTGGTGTCACAATATATAGAAGTAAGCATATGCAGTGCATACTAAAGTATAAGGCACCATGATAAAGTGTACATCAGAAAACTCATCAAAATAACTTAACTCCTAGACATTACTGGTCTTGGAAGCCACCTGATGCTGCCTCTGTACTCCATCTTCCACCTTCCCCACCAGAAGAAACAGTTATGCTAAGCTTTGCTTATTATTTTATTGCTTTAAAATATAGTTTTTACTCCATACGCATATTTTCCTAAATAATACATTGTTCAGTTCGTCCTATCTTTAAATTTCCTAAAAATATTATTCTATTTGTCACGAAATGACACTTTTCATTTATTTACAGCTTTACTATAAGATTTATTCAGTTCAATATAATTAGCTGTAGTTCAGCAATTTTTACTGCTTATTTAAAATTCCATTATGTAAATATTTTGTGATTTATTTACCAATTACATACTTAAAATATATGCAATTTAACACTACTGTGGATTATGCGCCTATGAACACTTTTGATGTCTCCTAATAGAAATGTGCAAGAGTTTCAAAAGTGGTGGTACCAGTTTCCACTTCCATGAGCAATATATGAGTGTGCATCATTTCACATCTTCAGCAACACTTGGCCTTGTTAGAATTCTTAATTTTTGCAAACCGAGCAGGTGTCATGGAATCTTGTTATGACCTTAATTTGCATCCTCTTATTACTGATAATACCGAGCATCATTTTATAGGTTTCTGGTGTCTGTGTTTTTCTGTGAAAAGAAAATGTCTGTTTATGTCCTTTGTCAATTTTCTATTTGGTTATTTGTTTTTTTCTTATGTATTTTCAAGAATTCTTTAAGAAATTGCGCATTATTTCTTCACATATCTATTTACCCCCATTAAACTTCAAGTTCCCTGAGGGTAAAGACATTACTTTCTTTGTTGTCATATCCCCTATGATCAATATCATAATTCAATTATACAGCTCTCTATTTTGCAGATATTAGCATGTTCTTTTTGCCAAAAAATCTTCTTAAATCATTAAGAAAAGAAGGAAAATATTTATCATTGCTTTACAGGATACTTAAGGGATAATAGAGTAGGGAAGTGTGTGGGAAGAGAACAGAAACTTTACCATATATATGGTATAGATCTATCTGTATATTTAATATATATATATAAGAATTCTGTATACATATATTACTATGGTCTGAATGTTTGTGTCCACTCAAAATTCATATGTTGAAATTCTAAACCCCCAAGGCATTAGTGTCATCCAAGGTGATGGTATTCAGAGGTGGAGGCTTTGGAGGTGGACCCCTTATGAATGAGATTACAGATGACCCTGACTTACGATGACTCTACTTACAATTTTTTTAACTTTACAATGGTGCAAAAGCAATAAATATTCAGTAGGAACCATACCTCAAGTATTCATACAACCATTCTGTTTTTCACTTTCAGAACAGTATTCAATAAATTAAATATGATCAACACTTGATTATAAAATAAGGTTTGTGTTAGATAACTTTGACCAACTGTAGGCTAATGGAAGTGTTCCGAGTATATTTATGGCATGCTAGGCCAAGGTATGTTGTTGGGTAGGTTAGATGTATTAAATGCTTTTTAAGGTTATGATATTTTCAACTTATGATGGATTTATAGGAATGTAACCCCCATGGTAAGCTGAGGAGCATCTGTAGGGTCCTTATAAAAGAAAGTCCAGATTGCTGCTTTGTGTTTGAGGACACAGCAAGAAGGTACCATCTGTGAACTACAAAGTGGGCCCTTGCCAGACAATGAATATGCTGGTGTCTTGATCTTGGGCTTCCTAGCCTCCCAAACTGTGAGTGATAAATCTTTGTTGTTTATAAGCTGTCCAGTTTATGGTATTTAAAAGATAAGAGCCCAGATAGACTAAGGTATATATACATATATGTACATATGAGTATGCATGTACATACATGTATGTACTACACACACGCAATATGGAAGACAGTGGTTCAGTAGAAAGATTATATGAAGTTTTGGTGTGGTACTCGAAAGTTTGTCTAAAAGTGACTTCGAGAAATTCACCTACCTTAAGATTTTCTTTCTAAATAACATATTAAGTTATGGTTTTATGGTACCACAGAGAACATATACTTGTGTGTGTATGTTTCACTTTTTACTAGTTTCTCATTTACTAGTTACTCATTCTCAAGAATGAGTAGTGATGGGAATTGAAGTGTTCCAAGATCCAGAGAAATAAATTACTTTCTTTTGATTGATGGCCATGAAATAGCATGGTCAGGCAAATACTGATGTCTAGAATCAGTTTATACAAGACACAAAGAAAACGTTTTTTCATTTCAAAACAAGGAACTATAACCATCAGTTTGCATGGTACATTCAATGAAAAGTTTGATTAGATATAAATTAAATGGTTAAAGATTGAAATTAAAAATGTCATTGTTGCATAAAATCTCTTAACATTCTAGATATCTTACTAAAACATAACAAACCATAATTGCTAGATTGTAATTATTTACATTAATTACCAAATTGCACTAATCACATAAATAGGTAGTAGCACTTTAAAACTTCCCATAATTGCTTCTAAAATTTTAAATATAGGAAATGTGAATTAAGATTGAAATAAAAATGAAGAAATTGGAGAGTTTTCAAAATTTATTTTTTAAAATTAGCGTTTATACCACTAACACCAACACATATTTTGCTAAGATTTAATACTATCCCTGTGCCTTTAATACTTAGATATGACTGTTTCCTGTGATTCTCTGTACAGAACTTGCTCTGCTATGTACCATGAATGTAGTCTAGTATCTTCATCAGGCTAGGTAAACCTTTTAATCCATAGAGTTCTACTAAAGAAAATTACCTTTGGATTATGCATGATGACTACCAACTACAATATGTTATCACTACAAGAAGAAGAAAAACTTTTCTATAATGCTAGAAAACCTTTCTATATGATATTATAATTCCTATAATTGTACATATGCACTATTTCTGTAAGAACAACACATTAGTTCCTTGTGCATAGTAGGCAACTGATAATGACCTGTCACAAAATTAATTAATACAGATAAATTTTAGGGAATATGGACTTACCCAGTAAGACAGTTTTCTTGTTCCACTATCTGTCACAAAATTAATTAATACATTTAAATTTTAGGGAATATGGACTTACCCAGAAGGACAGTTTTCTTGCTCCTCGTGGTATCTTCAACTTAGTGAACCCCAACACTTGGTACCTAATACGTGTTCATGTTTCTTAAATGTGACTCAGAATCTAATTGTGGTAAATCTATGTGATCAAAATTTTCTGCTTAATTTTGAGGATTTGGGTGCAATTGAATGCTCCTATATTAGAAGCATGGGTGGAAGGTTTTCTCAACTATGTCTCAGCAGTGTGAAAGCATGGTAGTAGTTCTTCAGTCACTGGATCTTTAGCAGTCACTAATCATTCACTAAATCCCACTTTTTGGTTTGAAAGTTGACCTCTGGGGGAAGTACTTTCTTCAGTGATTCCCTAAACCTTGTTATAACTTCAGCAATGAGATGACAGGTTTACTTACTTTAGCAGGCATTTTGTACCAGGTGCTGACGACTAATGCTGACAAGGGAGAGACATATTATTTCTTGAGCTATCCATATGTGTTTTATGTAAATAATTCTTTCATCCAATCACTCCCAATCCTTTTGTGGACATTAGCACTTTTGTAATCTCCTAGGGAGTGCTTAAAGTACTCACTAGAGCCACACAAGTATGCCATAAATATCACTCTGCACCTTAGACTTGATGTGATACGATGCTGCTGCTTAACTCATAGTCTGCATTCTGAGTGCCTTGACTATCAGCCATGTACACCTTTGATATTTTGGTGACAGTCTATGCATTCCTTCTCTTAATAGGGTTCTAAAGTCCATATAGTAAAATACATAAGATTACAAAAACAAAACAAAACAAAACAGTAATACTGAAGTTCAGTTATAAATTTATCAAGAACTAAAATTGTGGTATGTTTCTTTATCAACAAATTATACAATAAGTTCTCAGATTTGGTCTAATAACTACTTGGATCATAAAACAGTGATGAGTTTAAATGAAATTTTAAGATATTTGCCACTACTACAATACAATATGATACGACAGTATAGTTGTATAGTGATTACCAATGTGTTTGTTGCCTAGATTCATAACTGAAAGAAATGCTAAATATCAAGGAAATTTTGGGGAAAATTGCTGTAATTTCATTTCCATCCAAATTACCGATACTGATTTTTGTCAGTAATATGGTTGGCCAGATTGCTGTTCAGCCCAGGGTTGCTGTGAAATAGAGTCATTCTGGCCTGCCCTCCAGGGATCAGACTTCCAGGCCACTCTGCGAAAGCCTAGGCTTTGAGCCTCATTTAATGAGGGCTCTTCTTTTTTTGGAGTGGGGTCATGGTGACTTGCCCCATTCTCCATTTTCTGTTTGCTGCATCTGGCTGGCCCACCTATCAGGGTAGGTGTTAGATTAAAATTTCCCAAATGTTTTCAGAAATTTTCTCTATTTATGCTAGAATTATCATAGCGGGCCCACAATAGAAATGTAAGTATTTTTCACTAATTCTTCAAGTTTTCAGGACACACATATTCTAACTTTAAAACTCAGATACTGCTTCTATGTACCTTTGGGATGGGGCATGAAGCTGAGTGTTTTCTTTAACTGAATGAAATACCACTAATTCAAGGTTAACACTGCTTTTGATAGGATGTGAATGAGTGAATAATAGTAACTTAAATGAAAGCATTTTAATCTCTATGGAAATCACTGTAAATGCAATATGAAAAAATCACTTTATAATACATGTCTGTGTCAGCAAGTCAGAAGATTCATCAGGAACAGAGGGAGATCTTTGTAATGAACATAGGATTTCTGTGAAAGTTAATCATTTAGAGCATATTATGATGACTATTTTATTTTAGTTGGAAGTTGTGGCTTAACATTTATAACTCCAACAACTGCATGAATGTGTACATTTCAAAAGAAACTCATTAATCAAAAAATATATTTCCTATTAAATTTATTAATTTTAAATTTGTATATTATTATGTATTGCATGTCATATTAATACATTGTATTTAATTTATGCATATATCTACTTCATACATATATCAAATTAAGAGTATTCACTTGTAGTTATAATAACAGACTGATCTACAGATATACAAGCCATTTGTTTTATGTATGAATTATTTCCTATGTATGCTACCTGTTTTAGATGATAAGATGTGATGTATTAGTTACACAAATATAAACTATTCTGAATGGGAACATAGTATTATTTTGGCCCATGTTTAACATACAGAATATTAATACATACACAAAAAAGACTAAATTTATTTCTGGCAGAGTGGTAATTCTAATTGTGATGCTTGTTAACATTTACCTGTAATTGTCTATTTATCCTAAAAATGATCGGAGAAAATTGGACAGGTTCCTTGGAGAAACTCATTGAATATGAGCTTATTCTTTCAAAAGTCTAGACAATATAATGTAGTTTAACTAGTATGCTAGAAGCCCAAACTAAGTCATAATTGATGTGTTGATTTTCCATGAATATTAATTTCATTAAAATAAATAAGATTTAAAAAATTTTTTCAAATAAAATAAATGAACCAAAAGACAATTCAGGAAAGGATGTATTTTAAAATCCTAGAAAAGTATAATAAAGTGGGACACAGAATTAGTAAATAAACATGAAAGAAGTTAAATAGGCTGTGAGGGGCCACAAAAGAGCTTTTGTATAGTGTTAATGTTTCGGTTACTGTTGTGGTTACAAGAATATATTCACCTTGCAAAATGCATAGAGTTGTACACTTACACATTTTGCATTTTTCTTTCTATGTATCACACATCAATTAAAATTTTACTTAAAGAAAAGAATTAAATAAAAAGAATGGAGGTAACTTTTTTTCCAAATCAAGAGCACATTCGTCCTGAAGCAGAGGGATGGAAAACAAAACAAAGCAAATCTAGAGCACATTTTATTTTATATCACCAAATGTTGTTTTAATATTTAAATAATATAATCTTTTACAAACATTTAAATGATAAAATATACTTTTAATGCTTCTATAAAAATAAAGCCATTGTTACTACTTTCTTGGCCTTTTTACTTCACGTCTTTCATATGGGTTTTCTCATAATGAATAACTTTTTTTTGAGACAGGGTCTCACTCTGTTGCCCAGGCTGGACTACAGTGGTGCAATCTCAGCTCACTGCAGCCTAGACCTCCCTGCCTCAGCCCCCCAAGTAGCTGGGACTACAGGAACCTGCCACCATGCCCAACTAATTTTTTTTTTTTTTTTTTGTATAGATGGGGTTTCACCATGTTACCTAGGCTGGTCTCAAACTCCTGGGCTCAAGCAATCTGCCTGCCTGGACCTCCCAAAGTGCTAGGGTTACAGGCATGAGTCAACATACCTGGCTGTACATAACTGATTTTGAATTTGGTTTTTACTTGCTATGTAGAATCTTTGGATATCTTCCAGTTTATTTGAAAAAAGCCTGAGCTGAAGTGAAGTCTAGGCAGTGGGATGAGATGTAATTTCAGTATTTCCTTACCCTGCCCTTTTAAGAGTATCAGGGATAGTGATGATGATGTGTCCAAATACTAACTAGTCTTCCCACATGAATCATTGTCTGCTCTGGAAGGAGAGGGATTGGGGAGACCACGCATGGTCACTGCATTTGGACCTCCCCTCTAGGTAGGGAGACAGATGGAGAAGAACAGGACACAGCCTCAGAGATCTCACCCAACGTCGGGACACAATTGATCCTGATATAAAGAGGGCACATAAAGCCTGAGGGTCTATGAGCCTCAGCTTTACTGCAAAGAGTTGATGGCGTTTTATTTCATTCTATTTCCTAGAGTTTCCCTCCATCTCTCTGTGTCTATCTCTATGTCTCTCTTTCTCCCCCTCCTCTCAACTTCTTTTTTATTCTATCCCATCTCACTTTCTTCATTTTTCTTGTTATTCTGTTTTTTAAATTGTTGTTCATTTTCTTCTATCCTGAGCTTTGATTATTAGCTCAGTTTCTGATATTGAGAGCTAAATTGTTTCTTGTCCTAATATTAAGGATATATTGCTTTTTTAAAAAAATCTTTACTTAAAGAACATTATTTTTTTTTTCTAGTAAGAGCAGCAGATATATTTGGCAAGAAAGCCAAACCTGTTGAAATGTAATTTACAGAATGCAGATGCCAGGCATTGCGGGGAGCCAGGTAGGATGGTGAGAGTGCCCCTGTACTGTGTTTTTCACATTGGTTTCCAGTAGCTTAGCACATTGATTTTATAATTTGTTGCTTTCAAAGTCATTTGCAGCCTTGATCCTTCTTATAGTTCCAATTTGCTTATGTCAGTCAAGAACACTGAAATTGTTCCGTGGCAGCATGTTTCCTTTGTAGCTCTGATTTTTTAATAGTTCAATTCATTTAAATTGGGATTGAAAGCTAATATTGATTTTCCTTTTTAACGTTTAGTATTCCTCAAGTTCTAGTCCCATATATTTTGGGCTTATCATACATATGTTTAAAAGGACAGCTTTGGTAGGTAGTAGTATTTTACAAATTCCCCTTGCATTGTCTCAATTACTGTAACTGACTCAGATTAAGTGCAACGCTATCCAAACTAGGAAAAAAAGAAAAAAAAAAAGACAATAAACAAGTCAACCAGACAGAGAAAAGGCCTACAATTTCTCATTTTCAGCATGCAAATTTTAATGCATCTCCTTTGTTTTCATCTTGATGATCTACCTGGGTCTGGAGTCCATGAATTTGTATATTGGTTTTGTGATTCAAACTTTTAGGAAAGTAAACCTCTAGTCCTCTTCCCCTGTGCCCTTGGTGGCTGGCTAACCCCTATCTTAATTTTCAATCAATCTTCCTTTACCTTTTCACCCTCACAGGAATTTGGTAGCTACAAGTCCTGAGTTTTTCTAAGGTTCAGCAGCATGAATCACCTTACATCCTCTTGGCTCCCACCCCCTGAAGGTTCAGGTTTCATTGTTTTTAGTTCTGCAAAGTCAGCTACCACTCCTAGGCTGCCTCTTCAGTTTTCAAAATTTCTATATTTCTCGTACATAATTTTCCATCCCATTCTCTTTGACCTCCCTAGTTTTATGTTTTCATTTATTTTATCACAACTTTCTGGGCCTTCAAGATACAACAGAGCTAAACATATATCTTCAATATCTTCACTTACACCAAAAATCTCTAGCATTATTTTGCATAAGGGTTGTTCCCACCAAAGATTATATATATAGCAATCAAATATATTAGTTACAGTTTTCACCACCAAATAACATATATTTAAAAGTCAGCTTATCATAAATTTTAAGGTTATATACATCAGAAACATAATAACTCTTGGGTAAGTGAATTCTAAACAGTTCAGCCCTGTTCATCCATTTATTTATGCATTTAAAATATTTATCAAACACTTTCTGTATTCCAGGTGTTAGTGATACTGCAGTAAACACCACCACAACGTGCCTCCTCCCATGAGCTTACTTTCTTGAGAAGATAGACAGAAAAGACAGAAACAAAAAAGATGTTATATGTGCAGTTTATCTAGGAAGAATAATAAATAAGACCCATTAGGAAGGGTCTGAAAGTTAATATTTTAGAAAGAATAGCTAGAGTAGGCTTTTATGATGAGGTGGCAATTGTTCTGAATTTTAAAAATATTTTTAGTCAGTATGACTTACAAAGCATCCTCTATTGTCATCTACACATATAGTACCTGGTTTTGTCCACAGGGAGTTCAGTAGAGTCAAGTCATCTGTGAAGCACCTTGAGGTCAACTTTTGGTCTGAGCAAATCAGGGACTACACTTTTATCTTCTTTGTGAAAAACTGGGCATATGTCATTACCAGGTACCTGCAGAGTAGGAATTGTATTTCCATTCTAAACTTTGATATGTTACCATGGAAACAACTCCTTCTTGGTATTACATGAGGGGACAACTGAGACATTCTTACTCCAGCATAATTAACTCTCAGCATTTTAAGATTTGTCATCTAGGTGAGAGTTTTACAGGTTGTCAAAATAATGTCCAGAATGCGAACTCAGTAATTACACCATTAATATCATACTAAACTCACTCGTTATTGTAACAACATATTAATAGCTGCAAATATCACATTAAATGAGGCTGGGTGCAGTCGCTCATGCCTATAATCTCAGCACATTGGGAGGCTGAGGCTGGAGGATCACTTGAGTCCAGGAATTGGAGACAAGCCTGGACAAGATAGTAAGATACTGTCTCTACTAAAAATAAAAATAAAAAAAGTTAGCTGGAAGTGATGGCGCCTGCCTGTAGTCTCAGCTACTCAGGAGGCTGAGGGAGGAGGATCACTTGAGCCCAGGAGTTCAAGGTTGCAGTGAGTAGTTAGCTGTGATGGTTCCACTGCACTCATGCCTGGGCAACAAAGCAAGACCCTGTCTCTTAAAATAAATTACATTAAATTAAGGATTACTTCCTACTTCAGTTAAAACTAAAAATATTAACAAAAAAGTTTTTTTTTAGTGTTGAATAAAATGCAAACATTTTACTTTCAATTGTTTGATGAATAATCTCTCAATTTAGGGTTTTCTTCATTAAAAAGGCAATTCTGTGTGTGTGTGTGTGTGTGTGTGAGTGTAATGTACATAAGCCTAAATCTTAAAATAGGAGTGTATGTGTGTTTGTATATTTTATTAGAAAGAAAAAAGCCTCTAAAGTATAAAGCTATCATTTTGGTAGCTTTTCGCTTAGTATTAAAACCTTGACATGTTTCTGTAGTAAAATGAGGGGCCACAGATATAGCAGATTTCATCTCTTAGTTGGAGGTTCTATATTATATTGTATTATATAAAAATATTTGTATTATATAAAAATAAATCAGAGGCCAGGAACAGGGGCTCATGTCTGTGAATCCCAGCACTTTGGGAGGTCAAGGTAAGGGGATCCCTTGAGCCAGGATTTCAGGACCATCCTGAGTAGCACAGTGGCACCCCATCTCCACACACACACACACACAAATTAGCTGGGAATGGTGTCATGCACCTGTAGTCCTATCTATAAATCCTTCCTAAATCTAAAAGTAAAAACTTATGATTACTTGATCATAACTACTGGAAAGGAAAGAGATTCATGACTCCCACTAATGTGTCCTGTATCCTCATGTCTTGACCTCATTTCCTATCTCCAAGGCAGCACTGTCTTCTCACATTTAAAGCTCACCTCTCCTGCTTTTTGCTGAGTTTCTCACTCTGCGTCTTCCAGGATCTTGCTCTTCATGAATCTCTTTGTCTTTTATTTATCTCCGGGTTTGTTCATTCTTTCTTTCTTTGACAAGCTTTTTTTTCTCTTCAGCAGGCACGTACTCAAATTTCTACAGGCTAATACTAATTTTAAAAAGCAAAACAATCTTCTCCAGATTCTTCTTCCCACTCAGAAACTTGCTCATACCCATGCTTCTCTTTCTGGTCAAACTTCTAGAAACAATTTTCTATACTTGATATGTCTAATTCTTCATCTTAATTTACCAGTCTAACACAATCAGTCTTTCATTTTACTAGTTGACTGTAATTGCTTTCTGTAAGCTTAGCAGTATCTTTCTAATTTTCAACAACTGACTCCTTTACCCTACTAAACATCTCCAAAACATTTTCTCTAACTGTTTCTTTGTTCTACTGTTTCTACTCTTGGTTACTTTGACGCTTCTTGTTTCTGATTTTCCTCCTCTCACTTCCATGAATCATCCCAGTCACCATTGCCGTGTTCTTTATTTCCATCTTTCTCCAAATGCAGATAGTTTCAAGAATCCTTCACTACCCTTGTTTTTCAGCTTCCATGCAAATAATTCACAGATCTATATGTCTAGTTCTGACCTTTTAAATTGATGAGGGGCCTAGATTCCCATTCCAGTTGCCTATTGAGCTTTTCCTCCTGGATGTCATTCTGGCGTCTCAGACTTGATATGTACAAACTCTAAAACACCATTTTCCACTTTTGTGTGTTTACTTTTCAACATTCCCTTTGTTGAAAGCCACATACCTTTCATGATCTGGTATAAATAACACATTATTTTTAAAGAGTCTGATAGTGTCAGGAAAAAAGGCTAATTGAGGGTTTTTGAATTTCAATCCATAATTGATAAAGTATAAAGCCTTTATCTGGAAGGGCATTGATTAAGAACCTATGCTTTCATGTCAGGCTTCCCTGGGTTTGAATACCAACAATATCTTTTAGAAATTTTGTGAAGTTTCTCAAGTCCCCTCAACTTGCCAAGCCTTGGTTTTCTCACCTGCACTATGAAAATAACAATAAGGGTCATGAGTAGTCAGGATGAATGGTAGAGTCATGAGTAATAAGTGACACAATTAATCATAAGCAATTTATCATTGTTTTCAGAACATAGTGCTAGCAACAATAATTATTATTAGAAATAAAATAAAATTCTTAAGAGTGTTGTTTTAGCCTCTTTTTTTGCTGCTATAACAGAATGCTGCAGATAGGTAATTTACAAAGTACAAACACTTATTAGGCTCACAGTTACGGAAGCTGAGAGGTCCAAGAGCATGGTGCCAGCATCTGTCAAGGGTCATCTTGTGGTAGAAGGTGAGAGGAAGAAGCAAGCACATGAGAGCTCTCTTTTGCTCAGGAGCCCACTCCCAAGATAACTAACCCACTCCCATGATAACAGCATTAATTTTTTCATGGATTAATGACCTCCTAACGTTTCCACTTTTCAACAATGTTTCATGAGAGAATAAGTTTCCAACACATGAAATTTGGAGGACGTATTCAAACCATATCATTTCTTCTCTGGTCCCCAACATTGATGTCCTTCTCACAATGCAAAATACATTCATTTCATCCCAATAGACCTAAAATTTTAACTGGTTCCAGCACTAGTTCAAAAGTCCAAAATCCAGAGTGTCATCTAAATAAGATACGGGTGAGAAGCAAGGAATGATTCATTCTTAGGCACATTGCCTTCGGCTTTTGATCTGTGAAGCCAAAACAAGTTATCTACTTCCAAAATAAAATGGTATGACACGCAGGGATAAGGGCAAAAAGAAAGAGCTAAGTGGTCTCAAGTATGTCTAAAATCCAACAGGAAAAATAACATTAAAGTTTACAGTTGGAAAATAATCTCCTTTGGCTTCATGTCCTACTTTCTGGATACACTGGGGCTGGAGATGGGCCCCAAAGGCCTCAGGCAACTCTGCCCCTATAGCTTTGCTGGGCTCAGTCTATCCAGCAGCTCTCAGGGGTTGGAGTCATATGTTGGTGACCCCATAGCTCTGTGTTCTTGCCAGTAGCCCTGTTCCTGTAGCTCCATAGAGTAGTACCCTAATGAGAATTTTCTGTGATGGCTCTGCCATTGTAGCAGGTTTCTTCCTAAATGCCCATACTATCTGTGACATCCTTTGAAATCTAGGTGGAAGTAGCTATGTCCCCACAGCTCTTGAAATCTGCATGTCTGTAGAATTAGTGCCACATGGATACCAACAAAATTTACAGCTTGTACCTTCTGAAGTAGTGGGTTGAACTACACCTGGGCCCCCTCTGAGTCAAAGATGAGGAAGCTAAAAAGCACTGCTCCAGAATGCAGGCAGCAGAATTCTAAAAGCCCTTGACAATGAGCTCATGGAGGGCACCCAGGGCTCACCCCTGAAAACCATTCCACCCTCTTAGAACTCTGGACCTGTGATAGGAGGAGTGGCCAAGAAGATCTCCAAAATGCCTTCAGTGTCTTTCTCTCATTGTCTTGATGAATAGCTCCTTGATTCCTTCTATCCCTGGTAATGTCTTTAGTAAATTGTCAGTAATACCTAGTATTTCCTTCTAAACTGCCTTTTCATTCTTTACATGGCCAGGCCACAACTTTTCCAAACATTTCCACTTAAATTTTCTTTTAATTATAAAAATCTGCCTTTAAGTCATTCTTTTCTTCTTCATCTCATTTTATGCAGTTAAAAGTAGCCATGCAACAGCCTACATGGTTTGCTGCTTAGAAATTTCTTCCACCAGGAATCCTGGTTCATCATTCTTAAGTTCCACATTCCATAAAGCCCTCAGGCATGAACACAGTTCACCCAAGCTCTTTGCTCCTGTACAACAAGGAGAGCTTTTACTTTAGTTTGCAATACCTTATCCCCCACTTTCATCTGAGACCTTCTCAGACTGGCCTTTACCAGCATTGGTATGGCATTCTACCAGCATTGTATTCACAACCACTTAAGTAATCTCTAAGAAGATTTAGACTTTCCTTAGTCTTCTTTTCTTTTGAATACTCAATAGAATCACACTTGATGTTCCACCAATGGCAATCTAGGCTTTTTTAAACCCACTCCTCAAAATTCTTCTAGTCTCCACTTGTAACCCAGTTCCAAAGTCTCATCCACATTTTCAAGTATTCATTATAGCAATAGCCCCACTTCTTGGTACCAATGTTCTTTCTTAGTTTATTTTCTGCTGCTGTAACAGAGTACCACAGACTGGATCATTTCTAAAGAACAGAAGTTTATTTTGCTCACAGTTCTGGAGGCTGAGAAGTCCAAGACTGTGGTGCTGGCATCTGGCAAGAGTCATCCCATGGTGGAAAGCAGGAGGTGGAAGCGCATGCATGAGACAGAGAAAATAAAACATGAACTGATCCTTTTATCAGGAATCCACTCTCCAGAGAACCCTCTCCTGCAATAACAACATTAATCCATTCTGCATAGATTAATCCATTCAGTCTTCAGTGTGGTAAAAGAACAAGTTAGTACAGATGCAGAACTCATTATACGTAGTCAATATTCAATTTGCTCATTTATTTGCCATGTGAAAACTGATCTCTATTGTCAAAGAATCATGGTAATCTCATCAGTTTAAACCTTAAAGTCTTTTCATGAATAAAATTCTTGATTATTGAATACAGGAATTTCTGTTGGGGGCCAGTATCAGTATTCTTCACCCTCCTATTGCCCCCAAGTAATAATGGCTTACATATTTCCTCTATATTTGAGTATTCTGACTATTTCTCCTTTAAGAGGGGGTATTTATGCAAACCAGACAGAAAATTCATATTGAGAATTATCAGAAAAAACATTTTAGAAATCTCCAGCCTATATTTTAAAATATTTTTTAAAACAGATTTTAAAATATTTTCACCATATTTTTTATATCTCCACCTTAAAAAAAACTGTTGAAAATAATAATATATATTTTGATGCTATAAGTTCATTATAAGGAATAAACATTTCTTTGTAGTTAAATACATTTCTAGTTTCTTTGTAAATCTATAAGTTCATACTTTTTTCCTTTTTTTTTATTTAAGACTAGTCTCACTCTGTCACCCAGGCTGGAGTGCAGTGGCGTGATCTCGTCTCACGGTAGTCTCTGCCTCCTGGATTCAAGTGATTCTTGTGCTTTAGCCACCGATAGCTGGGATTACAGGCATGCACAACCACATCAGGCTAATTTTGTGTGTATGTGTGTGTGTGTGTGTCTCTCTCTCTCTATATATATATATTTATATTTAGAGATGGTGTTTTTGCCACGTTGGCCAGGCTGGTCTTGAAACCCTGACCTCAAGTGATCAGCCCATCTTGGCCTCCAAAAGTGCTGGGATTACAAGCATGAGCCACCACACCAAGCCACTTCTTTCTTATCAGTTCACAAACTCACTAAAATTAAAAAGCATTTCAAAATCAAGGTAAAGAAAATACCATTTTATTTCCATGGGTAGATAGTAAACCAGAGATTTGAATGTTTGATAATATATCTATTTTTAAAACATCAGGCCAATTTTATTATACAAGAAAGCTGAAATTTTAGAAATATTTGGTGTAATTTTCACCTTAAACATAATGTCATATATATATATGTAGTCAATATTTTAATCAAACATGTATACTGGTAAAATTTGTGTAAGATGAAAATGATCTTCTAAATGTTTAATTGAAATAGAAATATTACCTTTTTAAACTCTAAGAATATGTTCCATATTTGAAATGTAAAAAACGCAGAAATTTGTAACATATATTTATATTTTTTTCTTAAAACAAATCCCAAGGTAGTGGAGGACACATTGTAAGCTTCTTAGTTAAAAGTTAGGAGATTTTGCTTTTCCTTTGTTTCAAGTTGATGAAACTGTAAGTATAATGCCTCACAACACATCTGCAACACTACAACCATGTATTTTAAGTTGATATTGCCTGTAGTCAAGTGTGAGTCATGAATTTCAATACATTTATTTCAATTGTTCCCTACAGCAAAGGTGCAGAAAATACTTATTTCCCTGGCTCCTATAAAATTCAAATGAATTTTATCATTTGAACGAAGGAGAACACTCTAAGATCCTAGCCTTTCTGTAAAAACACATAATCAGGGGAAAATGTTAATGGTTTACCACATTATTAAAGTAGAGAGAATCAAGCTTTCCTTCTATTTTACTTGGATATATTTACAAAATCTTCAGGATGGTTATTTTCCCAGCTTGTCTAGAAAAAGAGATAAAAGACCCTGTCTCTCTAGTCTGATAGAAAACATTATAGCTACAGGCCAGTACAAGAAATTGCTATAGAGTCAGGCAAATGAATTGCTAGTAGGGCTTTTTATTTCAACTCAGTTTTTTTCTT
Source organism: Rhinopithecus bieti (assembly GCF_001698545.2). NCBI lineage: Eukaryota > Metazoa > Chordata > Mammalia > Primates > Cercopithecidae > Rhinopithecus > Rhinopithecus bieti. Next base: position 2,347,733 of record NW_016818327.1, read on the forward strand.
CTAGTTATAATTACATTATTCAAAAATATTTATGCAAATCTCCACCCGTTAGAGGTTTAAATTTTCTAAAAGTTCTTCATTTTCATACTACCTGGAAACATCAATCTTTTTTCATGATTCATTATTTACACTGAAGGTAAGTTAATTTCCACCCTTTCCATGGGCCTTTGGAATAAAGAAAAGATGATGATACTAGTAGTGTTTGGTTCCAAGGAAAATACTACTTCATTTACAAGGTTTTTTGCCTAAAAATTATCAGAACTTATTGATGTCAATGGTGTAGGTAGTGTAACTAAGTGATAATTTATGGGTGATATAAAGTCAATTTAAATGTGTGACATAAGTGAAAATTTATGGGCAATAAAGGACAATTTAAAAGTGTCACAAACCATATGACATTACCGTATCTATTATCCTTCTAGTATACTTTAGTGCAAATGTTTTAGAACATATTTTTTATTTGGGCTATATTTAGGGGTGATCCTAAAACCTAATAGAGTAATTACAAATCAAATAGACATTATAAAGTGTATTTCTTGTGTATGTTTTCTCCAAATTACTGTTGAATTAATATGTAATGCATGATGAATGATTAGAATAACATTATTATTATTATGATTATTACATTGTTAGCATTCATATATAATGGGTAGAATCCACTCAAAGAATTTTGAAGAGAAAAACACTGGGGATGAGAAATAAATTGAGAGGGTTGTGACAATAATTTTTTTTCATTTGTTTGTGACAATAATTTTTAACAAGAAAGCAACTCTTACCAGTTTTGAATTCAGTTTGTGTGCCTTGTAATAATTATAGATACTCATGCTGATCTCGCCTTGCAAGCACGGAATACAAATGTCCAACAAGTGTTGCTGAACTATTCAGCTGGCTCTGTTACTTCAGTCAACTCAACTTCAGATAAATACTGTCCCAGTTTGTGTAGCATGCTTGACTGCAGACCCTTCTCCCAACCAACTGCCTTAGAGTGTGAGCAGTTTTATATAGTTCTCTTTCTCCCTCTTCTTTTTTTTTTTTAGCCAATTAATCTTTACTGTATAAATTTACTGAATCTCAAGAAAACAAAGGAGACAATTAAAAGCAAGCACCAAAAAGACAATTAAAACTATAGCCACAATGAAGGTAGTATGATGAGTGCCCCTTTGTAATTTTCACAATAGATTTTGTAAATTATTCAGAATCTTTTTCTTTAGATTAATAAACATTCATTTTTAGAGCAGTTTTAGGTTTACAGCAAAGCTGAGCAGTACAAAGAGTTCCCATAAACCTCTTGTCTCCTCCCCCTTATAAACTTCCCCACAATGGACATCCAGCGCCACAGTGGTATGTTTGTTATGACTGAGGAAGCTACATTTGACATATTCTTATCATGCAAAGTCCATAGTTTACATTAGGGTTCGCTTGGTGTTTTTCTCTGTCCCTTAAAATTAAATGGCAGTGCTTCATTGTTCAGAATGCCACTCTAAGCTATTCAGTGCATAGTAAGCATACACTAAGCTAGTCAACATACTATAAAATAATAGTGCACGGTAAGAGCCTTTCTAAACAAATCCAAGCTATTCTGTCACTGCTCTCTTACATATCTGTAGCTTACCATTATGCACTGATGTTAGGCCAAAGTGAGAAACACGCTGGTGTTGGGGAACAATCCAACTACTTCTAAAAAATGGTCTGTGGTGATGACTACCTAATTTACCACTCTAGTCAAGAGATGAGGCAGCCCTTCTCGCTGGCATTTGGAAAGGTTAAGGGTGGTACAAAAGCTTAGAGTCAATTGTGATGCTCAAACCCAGCAGCTCCTCTTATAGTTTAGATATTTCTTTCTTTTCCTTTTATTGGCTGTAATTTCCTATTACCATTTTATTAGGTTGTGTTGCCCTCTAATATGAGTCAATACAAATCTCTTTTGGAAAGAGATAGAGTGTAATGGATATTTTGAAATTAGGAGTAAGGATGAAATTCATGAGGTTATGGATAAAAGCAATATTTGCCACCTTCCTCCCCTCTCCCTTCCCACACACAAAGGCATATACATCATATAGTGGGAAAACACCAATGTAATATGAATAAAGCGAGGTCAAGTTTAATGTATTAATTGACTTAGAGGGCTCATAATATGAAATGAATAGGGTGGCTAGTTAGTTCTACAATGTCTATTTGCTTACTTGGTTAAACACTAGGTATCTAATTAATTGACATGTATTTGAAAGTGCCTTTCTAGGACAATCACTATTATTGACTCTGGAGTTATGATACTGAACAAAGACAAGAATTTCTGTTTTCTATAGCTTATACTCTAGCAATGGCTAAGAATTGCTTACCCTGTGCCAGGCACATTGTAAGTTAGTTTATGTGTTTTAAGCCTCACAATCAGCTCATCAAATAGAGACTAATAACACAGAAAAGAAAACTGAGATATTGAAAGGTTAAGTGACTTGCCTGTAGTCACACAACTAGGAAATTGTGGTAGCAGAATTTGAGTCAGGTTCATTTTTCCCTCTGCGCATGCAACCACTTACATAGCTGGGGCCTCATAGAAACTTAAAAGGGAAAACACTTTTAAAGTAACTACACGCTACAACCTGATGCATTATTTTCTAATAGAAGTAGGAAGCATTTTTTAAGGATCGATTACGATGATAGGTATTTGCCTTTGAAACTTCATCTTACCATAACCATTTTCTGGCAATTGTCAGTATGTGATTTGAAGAACAGGGAAGTGATTTAGTGGTAATGTTACAATATTCTATTTCTTCTGGCTTATTTTTAAAACAAATTTAACCAAATTGGTGATCTGGGTTAAGAGTAATATTGAGAATTATATTGCCACAGCATTACACACTTTGTATATGAGCACAATTAATTCTCTATTGCTTACTATAATGCTACATGACCATATGATAAGATAATTGTTAACACGAGGCAGCTTGGAAGTGAAGAGCAAAAAGGCATTCCTTCATGCATTCTATTCATAGCTCCAACATGTTGTCTGACATTGGAATCAGTCGTTTAAGCTCTGTGAACCTGTTTTCACCTCTAAAACAGAGACCTGCTAGCAATCTTGTTTTATACCAACAGGACTGATGTGAACATCAGATACGGAAAATGGAAATAAAAAATGCCTTGACATTTAAAAATTTACTTAAATTTTAAGTTACAAATAAAAAAAGGGATAGGGCATTTAGCCTGCTACAGGGTAAGCATTTTGCAAGATTGCTATGCAGATCCTTAAGTAAGGGAAGAAGAAATGAAGTGATGGAAAGTACAGTGTGCATGGTGATCAGTCAACAAATGTTAGTTAACTTTATCATTCTCTTAGTACATATATACTAGAATGCATCCCTATGTGTTTATGTTCAATGTTCAGAACTAAATTAAACAGTGAGAAATAAAATTACCTCTTGGTTCTTAAGGGCATAATGTTTGAAAATGATCAATCCTCCTTTTTTTTCCTTTGCCTTTGTGAACACAAGACTTTTCTGAACAAAAAGGTCTGAAGGTAATTAGGATTTCTTATAGCAACATTTCACAGATAGTGAAATATAAATTGCTCAGCTTTGATATCTAAAAACAGACCCTTAATGGTTAAAAGTGAAGGCCTTAGCCAGGCATGGTGGTGTGCACTTTATAGTTCTACCTACTTGGGAGGCTGAAGTGGGAGGACTGCTTGAGCCCAGAAGTTTGGAGGCAACATAGCAAGACTCCATCTCTTAAAAAAAAAAAAAAATTCAAAGCCTTGAGGTAAGAAGATGGTGAAGATGATCATGCTTCTGCTTAGCAAAGACTAGAGTGACAATATGTAGAGAAACAAATAAGCTTTATGTCTCCTGGCATCTTTCCCTGGAGAAGCTAGGTGAGGGCACTCGTGCTGAGGTAATGGGATAGTATTAGATAGAGGGTGTTAGATAAATCAGGGAAACAGGAAGGGCAGAGAGTGCTCCTGCTTCTACACCTTATTAATAATTCAGGCCTGCAATCCCAGCACTTTGGGAGGCTGAGGCAGGTGGATCACCTGAGGTCAGGAGTTTGAGACCAGGCTGGCCAACATGGTGAAACACCGTCTCTACCAGAAATGCCAAAAAAAAAGAGAAAAGAAAAGAAAAGAAAATCAGCTGGGCATGGTGGCGCATGCCTGTAATCCCAGCTACATGGGAGGCTGAGGCAGAAGAATCGCTTGAAACCGGGAGGCAGAGGTTGTAGTGAGTTGAGATTGCACCACTGTACTCCAGCCTGGGCCACAACAGCAAAACTCCATCTCAAAAAAACAAACGAAAAAAAGAATAATTCTGAAAAGAGCCACCACTCAGATGACCCTAAATGCATCTTCACACAAGCTTGGCAGAGCAGAATGGCCAGGCAGTGGGATGCCTGAGCTGCCATGTGGTGTCCACAGTGCCTACTGACTTCAGAGCTGTGCTGGGGATCATCACGGAGGGCCCCACCAAAGAGAATGGGGACAGGTGGCTTCCTAGAGAGGACAGTACTCCACATAAGCTGGGGCTGACAAAGAAGCCCAGCAAGACCACAGAGTGCCACAGGGAAGTGACAGCTGAGGTGAGTGGAGCTCCTGCAAGACGCACCATTAGATCACATCACAAATTACACCACTGCAGGTTTCAGTCAAGAATGACAACAGGACAAGCAGCAACTACCTGGATAAAGAATACTACCCTGAAGTCCTAAGTTGCTGATTCCTCCCATGACTCCTGAATCTCCCTTCTCACTACCTGGCCACAGAAACCTCCTTTCTTTCCCAGTATATCCAGTGATTTGTTTAGGGAGGGAAGCTAGGTTAGGGAAGAATATTCAACATAGTGAATATTTTTATCCATGAAAGTTGAATAATCCTATGCACTGTCACAATTATTTAATTTAAAAAAAAACCTTGGATTGGATTAAAAGTTTATTTTATTTGTTTTTTTCTCATTATCCAGTGCATAGAGTACACCAGATGGGGCTGGTTAATTACAGACATCACACACACACACACACACACACACACACACACACACACATTACATTGCTGCTAAGCAGGAGCTGGTGTTTAAGTGAAATTTGCTATCCTGACATGAGAATAACTGGGGGTGGAGGAAGAGGTAGTATTAGGTGGGATGATCAGAGAAGGCCTTTTTGAGGAGATGTCATTTAAGCAGTGTCCTGAATGACGAGAAAGACTCAGTCGAATGATCATGGAGGAAAGCCTTTCAGTCAGAGAACGTAGAGTCTGAGGCACAAAACCGGACCTGAATCCTCTCCTATAATGATGCTTTTTGTTGCTGTCACTAGACACATTATTTCCTGTGACAGTGACGATGAGCACTGTGGTTAAAGCCAGTGCTGCTCTGGATCACATTCTGGGTTAGAGAAGAATATCTAACATAGTGAATATTTTTATCCATGAAAGTTATCCATTGCTACACCAGCACAATCACAAGCTCCACCCTCGCCTCTCACATGCCCCTCAGAACCATGGTTTTCTCCCTCTGTGGGTGTTGCAGCTGAGCTGGACACTCCTTCCACCCTGAAAACTGAGCTGATCTGCTGGTCCTTACAGTCCAAGCTCTCAGGGCCGGTTGTGACCAGAAAGCTCTACATTCTAGGGTCAGCCTCCAGCCGTCCTAGCTATCGGTGAACTCCTACCCACTACTGTCTAAATTTTGACAGGTTAATTTTATTTTAGTTTTTGTTCCAGAGTCTTTATTAACTGCTCACAATTCATGGTCCCTTATTTTCTCCTGCTGTGGATTTCAGCCCCATGCTTATTTCCAGGTCCATGGCTGGAGCTGTTCCTATATGCCTTCCCTAGTTCCACCACTTTGTCTTCACAAACTTACAATTATTGCTAATCCTGGATCTCACCTTGTTCATACCATTCTGTGTCCTGGTGATTCCTAAGTGTCAAGAGCCTAGTTCACTGAGTTTAGTCTGTTGCAAAGCTTGAGTGTTTCATAAGACTCAAGGTCTGCTCGATAAAGTTAAAAAAACAAAACAGCCAATCAACCAACCAACCAAATGTAAGCAAACAAAAAACTGTGTGTGTGTGTGTGTGTGTGTGTGTGTGTGTGTGTGTGTGTGTGTGTCTGTTTATTTAAAGTCTCACAACAATCAGGTGAAAAATATTAACACCACTTTACAAGAACCTAGGGTTTGTAAATTGCCCATGATCACAAGCTGATGACAGAGATTCACTACTAAAACAACGTTATTGGAAAGCCCATGCAGTTTCCACTATGGCACAATGAGCTCTAATTCCAGGTATTCTCTAATCTGCCATGTTTCCTGTTCTGCCATTCACCGATCCCTGAGTTCATATTATTCTAGCATTTTCTTTTTAGCAAGAATCCTGCCCTGCCCCACTGCTACATATATGTCATTTACCTGAGGTTATATTCCAACTATACTATGTATTATTACTGTTATTATCTCCATTTTAGAAATAAAAAGAAAAAACAAGATTCAGGAAGATGACGTCATTTACCTGAGGCTATCTAGTTGGAATATAACCTCAGGTAACTATATAAACTCAGGTAATATTCCAACTATATAACCTCAGGTAACCTCCAACTATATAGTTGGAATATAACCTCAGGTAAATGACATCATCTTCCTGAATCTTGTTTTTTCATGTTATTTCTAAAATGGAGATAATAAACAGTAAGAGTTAAAGTGACAGTTAACTGAGATAATCCTTGACATATAATAAATATTCTTATAGTCTAGTTGTTCTTTGAGGTTTTTTCCATTCATGATACCATCACCCCTCTAAAAATTTGTCATTGCTTTTCTTACATTTTGTTTTACTGAGTATTATCATAGGGTTACAGTTTGCTCCAATACTCTATAATACTCAATATCAAAAAGTAATAGAAAGCATGTTTGATGTTGACTCTAGTACTCTGTAATTGAGGGTAGAATTCAGAATCCTGTCCGACAGGATTAGTTTTCAAAGCAATAATGTAATCTCGTCATCATCAGTCTCCTCATGACATAGACCCTGTGGACAGTGATTGTGAGGTGATAGTAAATTAAAGTCTTAAAGAGATTAAATAGGCTACAAGTGAAATAGGCGGTGACAGTAAAGAGCTCAAATTTCTGTCCACTCATTATTAGAATGCTACCCAAGTCAAAAAAGGTATATACCTTGTCTGCAGTATCAAATGTAGGTGATTCCAGACCCATGGCATCAATATTTCCTGCATGTACTATTTTAGAGATCATTTGGAGATATCTTTAAGAAAATCTTTTTCTCCAATTAAACATTTACAGGAATGTATAATTCATATTCCAGTCAAGCAGATCATAACTTGTTGCTGTTTGCACATCTACCACAATGAGTTACCTTTATTTTGAGGATTAGTATCATATATGAAAAAATTAATGCTGTCTGCAATTCAAGGAAAGATGATGACAAAGATAATAATTTAATTTTCCAGTTGATCCCCAAGAAGTAACAATTGGAAAGAAGAAGTGCAATCTTTCCTAAGATATTAAAACATAGTGGCTCACTCAAGAATTTCCTTACTTACATGTTATATAATAGTTAACTATAGTGTGCCTATAGACAGCCCAGTAACACAACATTTCTATCAGCATATTAACCAACCAAGGTGTATTCCATGTTTATTCATTGTTTACTTATAATATCTAATGATTTTAATATTACCCACACCCAGAGCACACATTTTTTTCTTGAGTTAAAGGGATGTGTATGGGAAGTAAGCTCTATGACAACTTACCAACTGGCTTCATTCATTCATAATTTGAATTCATTCATAATTCAATTAATAAGTGAAAATTGGGATACAATTTACTTATATATTTTAAATATAATGTCATATATGACATGCATAATATTAGCATGTCATGAAATATGACATACATAATAGCAAGTTGATTGAGTTACCATGAGATCCATCCCTCTCTTTCCCTTCTTATATATAATAATTCCTGTTCTATGCCTTTTCTAGAATAGTTACTAATTCTTATAGAATCATCAACTCTCTAAATCTTTGGAAGTTAAAGTTTACCTAGTTCCTTCCTCATTTCAACATACTATTTTCTTTGAAAACAAATACAAACAACAACAAAGGAGATAGTTAAAAAGTTTATGAAAATTGAATAAGGAACTGTGAAAGGAGGAGAACATCCTTTGTATGGTTAGGTTCGGAAAAATGATGTAATTCCACTAGATCTAGAACATAAAACATATTAATCTGCATAAAGAAGGTGTTGATAATAGCTCACCTAGGTAAGAAGAAGTGCTTGATAGCAGAGTAGAAAATGAAAGGTAGAGCCTACAAGAATAAATGCTCCAGACTTATGGACATTGCTAGCTGTCAAACATTCATCGGTGTACAACTCATTTATTTAACATTTAGAAATAACTTTTATCTCTTTATTTTGATTAGTTATAGTATCTAGTGATGGGGTGAAAGGTGCTATTCAAGCCTTGAACTTTATTAATTTGTTACTACTTGAGTGTGTCTTGGAACATGAGACACTGTGTACCAATTTTCATATGCAAGTGTAGAATAAATATTAATCTTGTGGCAACTAAAAGGACGGCAATTTTAGATATCATGTGTGTGCTAAATACCAAGCAAGTGAAAAAAAGAAGTGAAATTCTACTGTACTCCACCCCATCAGAGATAAACTATTAGCCATAATCTCAACCCTCAAGAGTAATGCTCAGCCAATATTCTTAATCTATAAAATGAAACAACATGCTAAGTGTGACATTTTTATGCTACTAATAGGATATAAAATTTCAGTCTTCTTTTGAACCAGAAGATAGGTTTTAGTCTTGCATTTGAGTAATATTGACATTAGTATCATGCAGTTAGTCTGGTAGTTTTTTATTTAGCCTACTCGTTTCAGATTTATAATGATTTCAAACAGAAAAACACTCAGAATTGGTCTAACAGGGAAGATGGAAGAAATCTGTGCTGATCTATTTCACCCCAGTTCACAGTCACAGTCCAGGGCTGCTAATTTGGTTTTCGACTCTGTCATATCCCACTAAACCTTTCTGGGGACATATCCTATGCATCTGGCAGACAAAAACAGACAGAAATGGAACTGGTTCCTGGGCTTCCAATCCTCTGCAGCTGAAACAGAGCATTGACTAATGCCGATTTCTCTAACAACATTAGTGCTGTTAGAGTCTCCCATATCCTTCTGCTGATGTTTTCTGGCACTGGGGAGCTAAGAATGAACACACAGGACATGTTTAATGCTAAAAATCCGTGCATCTACTAAAGATGTTTAAAATTCCAAAATGAAAATTATATGTAACACTTTGTTGTGAGCAGAATTTAAATATGCCATTCGTGGATGAAATCATGAATTCCATTTTACTTTCAAATACATATCTTTATAAAATTATATTCAGCTAATAACTAAACCTATTCCAATACAGAGGTACGACAAAGATGAAGTGCTGAGCTTCACAAATGAGAGGATCCAATTCATCTGTTTTGTGAATTACTCATGCTTGACATTTGAAGAATTTATACCAATAAAATGCATAATGGATCAAAAGTTAGTAAGTTTTCAATTTAATTTTCAAATATAGGAACTTGAAGGCAGAGATGGCACTCTGAGGATGACAGGTACTGTGTTTTGTGTGTGTGTGTGTGTGTGTGTGTGTATCCACACCATATCCACAAAGATCTTTCCAGAATCTGCTGTTATCTCCCAGCAAGTGTCATGTTTCCTAAATAAGTTCTAATATGGAAACAAGGGGGATTTCATGGTCAGCAGTATCTTTGCTTGCAGTCAGGGAATCAATGAAGAATAAGCCTGGAGCTGGGCCTATATCCTGTGCAATCGCATTATGACAGGTTTCCAGGAAATCAATCTGTCTGCTGTTTATTGCACATTTCTCAGATCACATTAAAATTCAGCCCTTAAGTTCTTCAACTCTCATTCCATAGAAAACGGCAACAGTGGAACGAATTCAGTGTTAAAAAATACATAAATATGTAAATAAAATCGTGGCATATAGATAGGCTTGTTGTTGCTATGGCCTTTTAAATATCCATAAAAGAATACAATTTTCTAAAAATAGCCTACAGAAAATAAGTTTCTAAATAGATGTCACTTGTATTGTTTCCAAAAGGAATATCACAAGTATAAATTTGGGAGTTTGTGCAAATTATCTGTAGAGAGAATAATTACTACCACACTGTCTGGGGAATGCCATGGGTCTATATCATGGTTAACATAATGATGTTAAAAAGGACACCTTTTATAATGATGTTCAGGCAAAGTCATTCTCATTTTCCAACCCGCTGTCGAGAAAATCATATTACAGCAGAAGGACTTAATTTGTTATTTACTTTAAAGCTGAAAATAAATTATTAATTCTTATTCACCTGGCTGTGCAATGAGTATGTAAAATAAAATTAAATACTTAGTTAATATTTGGAGGGATTTAAATGGGAAAACAAAGAGGAAAGTCTTTATATACAAACATTGTTTTCTATACTACATGGAATTAAAATTTTTCACATCTCAATTACTAAACCAGCTGCAAGCATTCTCCTAGAGACCAATTAGTTTATGATACACTTTTCCTTTAACAGAGGCCTAAAGCTTCCAGAGCCTACCTTGATGAATGTAACTTTGTATATATATACATATAATTGTCATTTATCAACACTAATGTTAACAGTGAACTTCGTAAGTGGCTATTAAAAATTCTCAGTAAGGCCTGATTTTTTATTGCAAAAATACTACAGAAGTACCTTTATGGATTTATGTTCCAGATGGTACTACCATCTGGGAGCTAACTTTCATTGTCTAATGGTTTCTTGCTACATTTACATGTATTAGGCATCCACACCCACTTCTGGTTACAATCGTTTTCTTTAATGCGTCAGTGCTCAGTATAACGCGTGTTGTGTATAGCTTATTATGAAACTGAACACAGATGACAAAAAGGAGTAAACAGACTGCAAATTTTACATGGCTAATAATAGAATGTGCAGCAATAAAGCTACCTCCATTGACCATTTTCAAACAAGAGATTAGTAGCATTTGTGCCTAATCTGATGCCATATTGCATGAAATATGTATCCCAAACAGGTTGGGTCTGTCACTCTGTTCCCTTGTAAATGTAGACTTGCCAGACGGTTTTGATGAAACTTTTATTTTCTTGAGAGGCTGCATTTAAAGAACACCTGAAGGCCTCCAAATGCACCAGAAATTAAGCAGCTAGATTTTCTAGTAGATTGACAAAAATGAGAACATAATGGAGTGAATACCAACCACCCCAGCACGACTCTCTTAAGGACACTGATTCTGTTCTAGTTTAGTCTTGAGAATCAAGAAACGGATGGAAAGGACAGTCTCTTTTATTCCATACATCATAACCAAGGTTTGGCTTATCTTCAGTCGAAATGTCATCCAAGTCTAACTCTTCTTCTTCTAACTTATGTCTCTGACCTACATTATTCTCATCACATTGTCACAGTTTCCTTTTTAATATACAGTGTTAGGCATAGTAAAGGCTCCCCAAAGATGTTCACATCCTAATCCTGGAACCTACATTACCTTAAATGGCAAAAGGGACTTTGAAGATGTGATAAAGTTAAGGATTTTGAGGTGGAAAGAATCTTTTGGATTATTCTGGTGGGCCCAATAGAATCACAAATGTCTTTCTAAGATGGAGGCAGGAAAGACAAAGCCATATTGAGATGGAATGATGGACACAGAGGCTGAAATAATGTGTTCTGGAGATGGATACGGGGCCACAAGCCAAGAAATGTAGGTGATAGGTACAAGTTAGAAAAGACGAGAGAGTGGATTCTCTCCTGGAACCTCCAGAAGGAATGCAGGACTCCTGTGTACCTTGGCTTTAGACATGTAAGACTCATTTCAGACTTCTGGATATCAGAATTATAAGAGAGGAAATTTGTGTTTTAAGCACTGAGTTTGGGAAACTTTGTTATAGCAGCAATAGGAAATGAATGCATATACCTTTAATGTTGGTGGGCACAATGTTTCTCAAAATCTTGAATTATTTTGGTATAGAAATAAGCTGTAGACAGGGGCAATTTTTAATGAGAGAGAGAGAGAGAGAGTAAAGGAAGCATTGCTAAAGGAATGATCTTGAGAAGGCAAGAAAGGCTGGGATCCAGGACATGCCTGGAAGTATTGTGTTGACTGTCCTCAGGTAGGAAAAAAGACACTTGCTTCATTTCCTGATCTCTAATGATAAAAAAATCATTGGCTATGCTATCATTGGCTGCCAACCTATTTTAGTTTTTATTCAAAGCCCGTGAACAGTATTACTCTCTATCTTTTCCTAGGTTTATTTTACTCCTTCATTGAATGTTTCTATTTTCAACAGACCCTGTGTGGCGGCTCACGCCTGTAATCCCAGCACTTTGGGAGGCCGAGGAGGGCAGATCACGAGGTCAGGAGATTGAGACCATCCTGGCTAACATGGTGAAACCCCGTCTCTACTAAAAATACAAAAAAAATTAGCCGGGCGTGGTGGTGGGCGCCTGTAGTCCCAGCTACTCGGGAGGCTGAGGCAGGAGAATGGCGTGAACCCGGAGGCGGAGCTTGCAGTGAGCTGAGATGCGCCACTGCACTCCAGCCTGGGCAACAAAGCGAGACTCCGTCTCAAAAAAAAAAAAAAATTACATTTAAAAAATCATTTTAAAGGTTTAGGCACTCATAAATACTATTCTGTTAAAAGAGAATTATTAGAAATAGTAATGTTCCTCTTGACCAGAAACCCATCATAGTTAAGGTTTTCAATGTGTGTGCTCTTTAATATGCTTACTGTTACCTGTAAATTTATTCTCAAGGCAAAGTTGAATGAATCTTATAATCTAGCATTTGTACAACAGATTCGAGTGGCAGGCATTTTTGTTGAACATGTTCCTTTTTTAAAAGGATGATACTCCATTTGTATTAATTTTCTCAAGTTTAACAACCTTGCTTATAAGATGCAACTTCAGATATCAAATTTTAAATAAATGTTGAGGCCTTAACTCTTTAGACCATTGCATAACCAAAAAAAAAAAAAAAAAAAAAAAAAAAAAAAAAAAAATCCAATGTTTGGGAATGATTTTATGGATAACAATACATTTTGAAGTATGGCTAAGGCAAATAATACTAAATGAAATCACTTTGTAGATGAGATAACAGTATGAGATTAATACAAATACTAAAGAGAGGTATAATACTAAAAACCTGTTTAGCACTTCTTACACATCCCATGGCATTGTAAGAGGAATTTAATTTTAAATTTTATGTTTGACATTTCTTATATCTAATGCCCTTTAATTTCATTATATTGATGAAAATAATTCGTGGTTATTTTAAGAGGAATGAATGTAAGAATCAACTTTCTGAGTATATTTTAAAATTTTCTTGCATTTACTAAGCATACCCACTGATTTGTTAGCTCTGCAATGGAAAACTACAAGTACAGGAGTGGGAAGATTATGATTTTAGAAAGGTGACAAAAGCAGAATTAAATGGGAACAGAAATCTGTTTTTTTTTTTTTAATGAAAATAGCATTCTACATTGCAAAATAACACAATTTCCATTAATCTACATACATATTTTAGTCTTCTTTGAAAAAGCAGCCTAAACCTCTTGGAAAACCCTGACAGTTAGTAGAAGTCTCTGTCAATTTTATCTTTTCAAACAGAACCTCAGATATTTAGCAGCATCCCTAAATATCTAAAATCATACACATGGTGAAAAAAATAACATGAATGAAAAGGAAGCTCATAAACAGAACCATGTAGTCCTGAATAGGGCATTGGTGTAAGAATCTGTGGGTCTTCCAAATGAAAAGTGGCTAGGGGATAGAGGGCAGAATACCTGAAATACCATTTTGTTTTTGGCTGCTTGAAGACACAGTAGTGATGGAAGAAATGTTTTCTTTTATCTGAAAAAAGAAGTAATTACAATTTGCTCTGGAAACCATAGTAAAAAGTGCCTGTTCTTGTGGATATTTTCCACATAGAATCAGAGTGATCTCAGTGGCAGCTGACAAGCCACCAATGCTAATTATCTGCAATCCTGTCGATAGGTACAAATCATTGTAGGAGCTGGAGCTGCAACAGAAACCTCTTTAGGCTAGGGTGCTCGGGGCAAAGGTACTAATGACAACACAGCCTCAACCAAGGAGGCAGGCATATGTTTAACAATAGGCAGCACATTGTCTCATGTGAATTTTGGCATCTAGGAACATCCAAGGTACAGGGCGACAGTGGAACAAAAAGCAGACAGAGGTTTAACAATAAAGCATGAAGTAGAAACAAGGGGCACATTTTTCCTTTTTTCCAAGTAATTATCAATGCAACAAAGTCTCCCTTAACTATCTGGGAAGGTATTAATTTATTCTAATGGCCTATAAGAAAAATACTTACATTTCCTGGTTGAATTTGTAAAGAAGAATGCCAAGCCTCTGAGACCTTTTTGTCTTCCATGTGTTTCTTTTTGTTTAGATAGAAAGAAAGTGGTCAGGGGCAGGCTGAACCTCAAATTAGTGTGACTGCCTCTAGTTTCTCTTTAGCTAGAATAAAATGAGCATCAGTATGCAAGTGCCTCTGATACTTTCACAAGCTGTTTTTATCTCTTTTTGTAACTTACCTCCCTACACAGGTTCAAAATAAATGGGTAATTATTTCTGTGGTTTATATTCTAGATTCCAATTTTAAAATGTAAAAAAAAGGTCTTGATGGGGAAATAAATTCTCTTTAAGTTTTTGGTAATCTAAGGATGCCTTAGGGGGCTGAGAATAACACTGAAATGATGAAAAAGAAGACCTGATGCTTGAAGAGATACTCGCAATCAGGATGCAAGAAAGTGAAAAAAGAGCCATTTTTGGAGTAATGATGACATGAATTTGGATATAAACTCCATCTCTATTATGACCTTGGCACATTTCCTATTTTTGTCCAACTTCAGTTTCTAAACTGTAATATGGAGATAATAATTTAGAACTGTAATATTGTTATTTGAATTGAAAACTCCTAAAGAGTGTCTGGTCTATAGTACACATTGAATAACACGGTCTAAGGGGAGCTCAACTAAGTCTATCCCAGGATAACAATAACATGCTTAGTTATGGAGGAAGTTGGTACCCTGGAATATAGCTAGGAAAAGGATTTCTCTCTTTTCAAGTTGGAGCAAGGGAAGAATTTCCTTCTCCTAGAGCTTTTATGCTTCTGCCTATATTAAATTTGAAGATAAGAATCATTAGTAGAAAACAATGTAAAAGGAAGAAGGCACTGAAAAAGAAGTAAGTACAAGATGCACTCTCAGTTTTCTCCTTCTATTTTCTCTGATATTTGGCAGACAAAAAGTGTCTTTATACTGACATTTACTTTGGAAAAAAGAAGGATTCTTGGACTGTGAGTTCACAAGGATGAGGATAGAAATATAATATCCAAATATTAGATACTGAAATTACTATGAAAATAAATTCTGAGGCACAAAAAGAAAAAGTAAAGCTGAAAGGAGAATTTCTCTGTGTTTTTATCCTTCATTTGGGGTTGGTTCACGTAACTGGTAGACATCTATTATTCAATCATTTATTTGACAATAGTTGTGAGTATTCACTATATGCCAGCAACTTATGATTTCAGGCAATGTGGACACAGCACTAACAAAAATCCTTGCTTTCACTGAACTTACATGTTAAAGGAGGAGGTATACAAAGGGTACACAAAATAAATAAATGATATTAAAAACTAGAAAGTGATAATGCTATGGAAAAATGTAAAGCAAAGAAGTGGGTTGGCAAACGTCGTGCTGTGGGTGGAGGCAGCCATTCAAATTTGAAATAGGTTGTCCAGGGAAGGGCTCACTAAAAAAAGTGTAATTCAGTAAAGACTAAAGGAGGTGAGGGAACATGCTATGCAGATAATTGGGGAAAGAGCATTCCAGGCAGAAGGAACAGATAAGAACACAGTAAGAGCTAAGAATAAGCACCATAAGGCAGGAGCACAGATCCTATGTTGGAAGAACGGCAAGGGAGTAACTGTGGCTGGAGTTCAGCGAATGAGGGGGGAAGTAGTAATGGTGGAGGCAACTGAGGCCAGATTTTGTAGGGCCTGATAGGCCATATTAAGTATTTGGGTTTGTTTTCTGGGAGAGTTTGCAGGCCACTGGAAGGTTCTGAGGTATATGCTTTTCAACTTTAAATGCTTCATTTGGAGTAAACTCTTATGGAAAGACAGTAGGAGACCAGGTAGGAAGTAATAGAAATAATAATAATATATTAGCTACTGATATTACTAGGAAATAATGTTTCCTAGAAATTATATATTATTTAACAATATAATAATTATTCTGTTCTACTATCTTTCCATAATAATTATGCTAATAATATAATAATAATTATTATTTTCTGGATATAATCTGAAAGAAGAGTCAACAGGATTTCCTGGGGGATTAGATATGATATATGAGAGAAAGAAGAGATTAAAGAACGACATTAAGGATTTTCTGTGCAGGATGACTGCTCCATTCAGTTTATTGATTTAAAGTTAATAACTGAATGATTCTCAAATAATTCTGGCATATATTTTCATCCTCTTAGCTTTGGATTCTCTTTTATATTTTCATAGCTCCTATCACATAACATTCTAGTTTTATTTTATTTTATTTTTTAAATTATTTATTTATTTATTTATTTATTTTGAGACGGAGTCTCGCTGTGTCGCCCAGGCTGGAGTGCA
>NW_016818327.1:2367097-2466867 GCF_001698545.2 Rhinopithecus bieti
CTGTGCAGGATGACTGCTCCATTCAGTTTATTGATTTAAAGTTAATAACTGAATGATTCTCAAATAATTCTGGCATATATTTTCATCCTCTTAGCTTTGGATTCTCTTTTTATATTTTCATAGCTCCTATCACATAACATTCTAGTTTTATTTTATTTTATTTTTTAAATTATTTATTTATTTATTTATTTATTTTGAGACGGAGTCTCGCTGTGTCGCCCAGGCTGGAGTGCAGTGGCGCAATCTCGGCTCACTGCAAGCTCCGCCTCCCGGGTTCACACCATTCTCCCGCCTCAGCCTCCGAGTAGCTGGGACTACAGGCGCCCGCCACCACGCCCGGCTAGTTTTTTGTATTTTTAGTAGAGACGGGGTTTCACCATGTTAGCCAGGATGGTCTTGATCTCCTGACCTCGTGATCCACCCGCCTCGGCCTCCCAAAGTGCTGGGATTACAGGCTTGAGCCACCGCGCCCAGCCTCAAGTTTTGTATTTGAGCATCACTCTATTTAGACAGTTACTCGTGAAGTCAAGGAATATGAACTACTCATTTCCATTTTCTGTGGGTAGGTACAAAACTTGACACACTGTGTGTGGTTATGGTGGACATGAGTTGGTAAACATTTTTATCTATTCTGACCATTTCGAATCTGAATTTCTTTCTAGTTGTGACAACTCTCTCATCTATTCTTGATTGATCTCACCAATCTAGTCTTGGTTGGTATCAAAAACTGTCTTTGTAAAGGTAAAAATGTTAAATACTTGCTTCCTCAGCCTTCCTTGGTCTTAAACCCAAAACTGTGATCTGGAAGCCTACCTGCAAGGACCTACACAAAAAACACAGTATAAAGAGTTAGTATATAAGATGCAGGGACACTTAGTATTTCCTTCTGTCTCTTGAGGTAGATACACATTCTTTATGATATTAGTTCTGCTGCATATTTAGGGGTATATTTCTTGGCAGCTTAGGGACATGCTTGGTTTACCAAACATCTCAATTGTTTTATGTTCTTGTGATAGTGAGTTGGTTTTCATGAGATCTGATGGTTTTATAAGGGGTTCTCCTCCTTTGCTCTGAACTTCTCCTTGCTGCCACCATATCAATAAGGAAGTATTTGCTTCCCCTGCTGCCATGATTCTAAGTTTACTGAGGCCTCCCCAACCCTTCGAAACTGTGAGTTAATTAAACCTCTTTCCATTATAAATTACCCAGTCTTGGGCATGTCTTTGTTAGCAGTGTGAGAACCAACTAATATAGTAAATTGATACCACAGAGATTGGGGCACTACTGTAAAGATACCTGAAAATGTGGAAGCAACTTCGGACTTGGATAATAGGCAGAGGTTGGAACAGTTTGGAGGGCTCAGAAAAAGGTAAGAATGTGGGAAAGTTTGGAACTTCCTAGAGACTTAGAGGGCTCAGAAGACAGGAAGATGTAGGAAAGTTTGGAACTCCCTAGAGACTTGTTGAATAGCATTGACTAAAATGCTGATTGTGACATGGACAATAAAGTCCAGGCTGAGGTGATCTCAGATGAAGATGAAAAAATTATTAGGAACTGGAGTAAATGTCACTCTTGCTGTGCTTTAGCAAACAGACAGGCAATATTTTGTCCCTGCCCTAGAGATCTGTGGAACTTTGAACTTGATAGAGATGATTAAGGGTATCTGGCAGAAGGAATTTCTAAGTGACAAAGAATTCAAGAGGAAGCAGAGCATGAAAGTTTGAAAAAATGTGCAGCCTGATGATGCAGTGGAAAAGAAAAATCCATTTTCTGGGAAGAAATTCAAGCTTGCTGCAGAAATTTGCGTAAGAAATGAGGAGCTGAGTGTTAATCACCAAGACAATGGAGAAAATGTCTCCAGGGAATGTAAGAGATATTCACAGCAGTCCTTCCCTTCACAGACCCAGAGACCTAGGAGGAGAAGAAAAGGTTTCCTGGGCCAGGCCCAGGGATCCCCTACTGTGTGCAGCCTTAGGACTTAATGCCCTGTGTCTCAGCTGCTCCAGCTGTGGCTAAAACGGGCCAATGTATACCTCAGGCCATTGCTTCAGAGGGTGTGAGCCCCAAGCTTTGGAAGTTTCCACATGGTATTGGCCCTGCAGGTGCACCTGGGTCAAGAATTGAAGTTGGGGAACCTCCACTTATATTTCAGAGGATGTATGGAATATGGAAATACCTGGATGTCCAGGCAGAAGTCTGCTGCAGGAGTGAAGCCCTCATGGAGAACTTCTGCTAAGGCAGTGTAGAAGGGAAATGTGAGGTTGGAGCACCCCACACAGAGTCCTCACTGGGGCACTGCCTAGTGGAGCTGTGAGAAGAGGGCCACAGTCCTCCAGATCCCAGAATGGTAGATCCAGTGACAGCTTGTACCCTGTGCCTGGAAAAGCCACAGACACTCAATGTCAGCTGTAAAAGCAACACAGTCTGAAAGGTGAAATAGCAGATTAAATATATTTTCACTGTGCTGCTTTATACATGTTATCATGCATATGATTTCAAATTTGTAGCTAGTATAATAATCAGTATAGTAATAAAATTGAATTACTTATTGTGATGTTATTGGGTAGAAAATTAGCCAGGAAAACAGAAATAAATGGTTGAATTTCTCTAGGTGCTATGTCGATATAAAGATATTAATGTTGTAAAACTCAAAGATAAGTACAAATGAGTTGACGTTTAAAGTGCCAAATCAATGCCAAATAATGTCAACTAAAGAACAGACTTTGACAGCCACACAGATTATTCAGTATTATCCAAACTGATGCCATTACTTCACAGAAAAGGGTTCATGGTAGAGAAGTTAGGTAAATTGCCCAATGTCACCCATCTAGTCATTACTTCTAGAGAAATAGTCTTTCATTAGATCAATCATCTTAAAGTATCATATTATTCTTGATTCAAATGAAATTTTATAGTTAAAACCATGCATGTGAGTTAGATAAAAGCTAAGTTGAAAAGGAAAACATTGAGGAGTCTGCTGACCTTCATTATAAGGTGCATGGTTTGAAGGCTTTGCACCCTGTAACTTCTGTTTTTTGGTAGTAATCAACAATAATAGATAATAATAATTGCCCATAAGTGTACAGACCCCATGCTAAGTGTTTTTATTTTTTTAACTTTTGTTTAGGTTTAAGGGTACATGTGTAGATTTGTAAACTGCATGTTACAGGTGTTTTGTGTACAGATTATTTCATCAACCAGGTAATAAGCATAGTCCTCAATAGGTAGTTTTTCCATCCTCTCCTTCCTCCCACCCTTAACCCTGAAGTACATATGTATCCATATGTATTCAGTCTTTAGCTCCTACTATTAAGTGAGAACATGAAGCATTTGGTCTTCTGTTCCTGTATTAGTTTGCTAAGGATAATGACCTCCAACTCCACCCATGTTGCTGCAAAAAACATGATCTCATTCTTTTTTATGGCTGTGTAGTATTTCATGAGGTATATGTACCACATTTTCTTCATCCAGTACATCATTTATGAGAATTTAGATTGATTCCATGTCTTTGCTATTATGAATAGTGTTGTAATGAAGATACATGTGCAGGTGTCTTTATGGTAGAACAGTTTAAATTCCTTTGGGTATATACCCAATAATGGGATTGTTGGGTTGAACGATTATTCTAAGTTCCCCGAGAAACTGCCACACTGCCTTCCACAATAGCTGAACTAATTTACATTCTTACCAGTAGTGTGTAAACTCTCTATTCTGTTCCACTAATGTATGTGTCTGTTTTTGTACCAGTGTCATGCTGTTTTGGTTACTGTCGCTTTGTAGTATAGTTTGAAGTATATGCTTTATTCTGCAACCTTGTCAGCATCTGTTATTTTTTGACTTTTTCATAATAGGCATTCTGACTGGTGTGAGATGATATGTCACTGTGGTTTTGATTTGCATTTCTCTAACGACTAGTAAGCATTTTTTTCATTTGCTTGTTGGCTGTGTATATGTCTTCTTTTGAAAGGTATCTGTTCATGTCCTATGCCTACTTTTTAATGGGTTGTTTTTTCTTGTTAATTTGTTTAAGTTCCTTATAGATTCTGGATATTCAGACCTTTGTCAGATGCAAAGTTTACAAATATTTCCCCCATTCTGTAGGTTGTCTATATATTGACAGTTTCTTTTGCTGTGCAGAAACTCATTAGCTTAATTAGGTCCCACTTTTCAATTTTCGTTTTCGTTGCAATTACTTTTCGTTTCTTCATCATAAAATCTTTGCCAGGACCTATGTCCAGCAGGTATTTCCTAGGTAATATTTCAGGGTTTTTATAAGGTAAGGTTTTAAATTTCAGTTGTAATCTATCTTGAGGTGATTTTTGTATATGGTTGTAAGGAAGGGCTCAAGTTTCAATCTTTTAAATACAGCTAGCCAGTTATCCAAGCACCATTTATTGAATGGGGAGCCCTTTCCTCCTTGTTTGTTTTTGTCAACTTTGTTGGAGATCAGACAATAGTAGGTGTGAAGCACTATTTCTGGGCTCTCTTTTCTGTTCCATTAATCTATGTGTCTGTTTTTGTACAAGTGTCATGTTTTCTGGTTACTGTAGCCTTGTAGTATAGTTTGAAGTCATGTAACTTGATGCCTCCAACTTTGTTCTTTTCTCTTAGGATTAACTTGGGTATTCAGGTTCTTTTTTGGTCCCATATTAATTTTAAAATAGTTTTTTCTATATTCTGTGAAGAATGTCATTGACTGTTTGATAAAGTATTGAATCTATAAATTTCTTAGGGCAGTATGGCTATTTTAGCAATACTGATTCTTCCTAGCCATGAGCATCGAATATTTTCTCGTTTGTTTTTGATGGCTCTGATTGCTTTCAGCAGTGTTTCATTATTCTTGCTTTAGAGATCTTTTACCTCCTTGATTAACTGTATTCCTAGGAACTTTATTCCTTTTGTGGATACTGCAAATGGAATTGCGTTCTTGATTTGGCTTTCAGCTTGGATGTTGCTGTTGTATAGAAATGCTACTGATTTTTGTACACTAATTTTTTTATCCTGAAACTCTGCTGAAGCAGCTTATAAGATCTGGGAGGTTTTGGACAGAGACTATGAGGTTTTCTTGGTATAGAAATGTACCATCTGATAATAGAGATAGGTTGACTTTCTCTCTTACTATTTGGATGCCTTTTATTCCTAGAATGAGTTAGGGAGGAGTCCCTTTTCTCAACTTTTGAAACTGTTTCAGTAGGAATGGCACAAGCTCTTCTTTATATATCTGATAGAATTTGGCAGTGAATCCATCTGGTCCAGAAATGTTTCCAGTTGGTAGGCTTTTTATTACTGATTCAATTTTGGAACTTGTTATTGGTTTGTCCAGGGATTCAATTTGTTCCAGGTTGAATCTTGAGAGGTTGCATATTTCTAGGAGTTTATCCATGTCCTCTAGGTTTTCTAGTTTATACTCACAGAGGTGTTTGCAGCAGTTGCTGGGGGATTTTTGTATTTCTGTGGGGTCAGTGGTAATCTCTCCTTTGCCATTTCTGATTGTGTTTATTTGGATCTTCTCTCTTTTCTCTTTGTCTAGCTAGTGGTCTATCAATCATTATTATTTTAAATAAAAAACTCCTGGGCTCATGGTCTTTTGTATGGATTTTTATGTCTCAATTTCCTTCAATTCAGCTCTGATTTTTGTTACTTCTTGTCTTCTGCTAGCTTTGGGGTTATTTTGTTCATTTCTCCAGTTCTTCTTGGTATGATGTTGTTGTTAATTTGAGATCTTTTTAATCTTTTTTTTTTTTTTTTTTTTGAGACAGAGTCTCGCTCTGTCACCTAGGCTGGAGTGCAGTGGCATGATCTTGGCTCACTGCAACCTCTGCCTCCTGGGTTCATGCCATTCTCCTGCCTCAGCCTCCTGAGTAGCTGGAACTACAGGCACCCAACAGCACGCCTGGCTAATTTTTTGTATTTTTAGTAGAGACAGGTTTCACCATGTTAGCCAGGATGGTCTCGATCTCCTGACCTTGTGATCTACCCACCTCGACCTCTCAAAGTGCTGGGATTACAGGTGTGAGCTACCGCGTCCGGCCTCTTTTTAACTTTTTGATAATAGTGTTTAGTGGTGTAAACTTCCCTCTTTACACTGCTTTAGCTGTGTCCGAGAAATTCTAGTATGTAACATATTCATTCTCAGTAGTTTCTTGATTTCTGTCTTTATTTCATTGTTTACTACAAAGTCATTAGAAGCAGGTTAATTTCAATGTAATTGTATGGTTTTGAGTGATTTTCTTAGTATTGATTTCTATTTTTGTTGCACTGTACTCTGAGTGTGTGTTTGGTATGAATTTGGTTTTTTGAATTTGCTAAGGATCATTTTATGGTGGATTGTATGCACATTCACAATGGTGGCAGTGGCAGTGCAGGACTGGGTGGGGTCACCAGCATTCCTGCACATGTTCTCACTTACCAGGTTGGCGGTACAGGGTGAATGGGCCCACCAGTGTCATGAGGTAGTTCACTGTGGTGGCAGAAACACTGGTGTGAGGAGGGGACAGGGTCTCTGGAGTCCATGTATGTGCTCATGCCAGCAATGGTGTTATGGCTGAGTGCTCACACATCAGTTGCGGGAGGGCAGTGGGTTGAACTCATTCTGGCAGTGGTGGCATGACATGGTACATGAGCACACTGGTGGGGGAGAAGAGGTGAGGTCTGCCCACACACATGCACCAGCAAAGCAGTGGGGAAGTGGCTTTGGGTGAGTGTGTGCTGGCAAAATGGCACAGTGCAGGCTGAAACNGCAATGGTGTTATGGCTGAGTGCTCACACATCAGTTGCGGGAGGGCAGTGGGTTGAACTCATTCTGGCAGTGGTGGCATGACATGGTACATGAGCACACTGGTGGGGAGAAGAGGTGAGGTCTGCCCACACACATGCACCAGCAAAGCAGTGGGGAAGTGGCTTTGGGTGAGTGTGTGCTGGCAAAATGGCACAGTGCAGGCTGAAACGGACAGATGATCAGGTGGGCTGGTGCAAGATGGCAAGCGCTGGTCTGCTAGAGCTCTCCAATGGTCATGCACAGTCACTGGCAAAGGAGCTATGATGAGGACTCTTGAGGAGCACCCTGGTTGGGCATCTGAGGCCATGCTGCCTAGCAGGTGTGGCCAGGTTGGGGCCCCAGGAGAGGCCAGCAGAGGGTGTTCAGATTGTACTGGCTCCATCTCAGGGGCATGACCGCCCTGCTCGACCTAGTTCCAACAGCTACCGCGTGGCTAAAGTCTCCTAGAGAACATAGTGAGCCTTGGACGATGGGTATCACTGGCCATGCTTCACTGCTAACACTGACACACCAAACCCTCTGTGCTCTTCAGTGGCTAGAGCCTGCTCTCAGCACTGCTCTAAGCATCTCTCCTCACCAACTCAAGAGTCCATGGGGGTGTCGGGGCATCCTGTTGCCCAGATTCCAGAGGTTCAGTGTGAGAGCAAGCCACTCCTCATCTATTAAACTCACCTCTTTCCCAGGAGTCTCTGGAGGTCAGGAACAGGTCCTGGTGCTCAGTAGACCTGTACAGGGTTCCCAGCTTCCTCCCCCTTCGGCCCACTGTCTGTATCCTCCCTCTGTCCACTCCCAGTGCCTTCCCTCTGAAGATCTGCTTGCAATCTGCCAGTCTACCTGACGTTCCAGTCCCTCAGCATCACGTGTTCCAAATGGCTGTGTCTAGTTGGCCATCTTGGCTCCGAGTATAAGTGCCTTTTAAATACCATATTTCACTCAATCTTTCCACCAAGTGTATGCAACGGCTGTCATTGATTATTTTACTGATGAAGCTATTAAGGAATACAGAGATTAAACAACTTGCACAAGGATGCAGAGAGGAAGAACCAGAAACTGAATCCAGAGCTACTTGATACCAAAGCCTGTGCTCTAAGTCACTATACTCGATAGCTCTTCAATTTTAAAACTTTGTGTAGTTTAATTATGTTTCCCTTATATTCTTGTATGTTCTATATACTCATATTTCTTGTCTCTCATAGTCTGTAGCATAACACTATTAAATAGGAAGAAAGTGATCAAATTTAAACATATTTTTTCATTAAAAAAGTGTTATTGATTTCTGTTGTAGTTTGAATAGTCAGCCATATAGACTACCTAAATAGTTCACAAAACAGGAAGAGTGCTAAAATTGACTCTTGATTAATCGGTACATATTGGCTTAGCCTGTGACCTGCTGTTTGAAAATTCTTCTAAGCTGGTGAGATTTCTAGAATTTTCAGTGACATCGGAGCATAGCACATCAAGAGTTGAGACCACATGAGTTACAACAGCACCAGGATGGTGAATAAATTTCATCTCTCTTGGTCAGTGCAGATTGATTGGTAGTGATTGTGCTGCAATTGATGAAGAAAGCCTGAAATAAACATGGAGGGGAGGTAAGATCATGTGAGCCATGAGTTTCTTATTTATAAACCTTATGTCACTCATTCGCCTTTAAGTCTGTGCAAAACCACAGTCATTACTTAGGAATTGGAGTTTGTCAATCTATAGCTTGAAGGTGTTTGGAAAAATTGATGTAATAAATGTATAGGGCCTAGTACAGTACCTGTCCTATAGTAAATATTCAATCAATAGTGTTTATTGTTATTTGTATTGTTTTAACTGTTTATAAGAAACATCTAAATAAGCTACAGGGCCTTATTGATTTCTCACTTCTTCCGCACAGAATTATATAACAAAAATGCCTGTCATTCAAAAGCCCTACCCTGTCAACAGAGTTATTCTGAATATATATATATTTCTTAATAACTTGTGCTTCCTAGGATTTGGTGATTTACTGGACATTAGGGTAAGCCAAGCTGTTGACCTTTTTCCTCCTATAGATTCTAACCAAATTGCAGGCAGACTCAGGGGTCATATAACAATCTAGATAGCATATGGCTTTGTAATTGTTACATGCAGCAGTGGAAAACTCAGGGATCCTACTTCAAATCCTAAATGGATCACTGCAGGTGAGAGGGTAGGTGATGCTTTGCTTGAGGAAGAATCAAGAGACAGAAGGAAAAAGGGAGGGATTGGAGAAGAGAAGGAAGGAGAGTGAGAATGAGGCCAGGAATTAGAGGACTGTTTTCAAATTTTGGCCCAAAGAAATTCCACTGATTCTTGTGGCATGGCCATTGGACGTCAGGTTCCTTAATATCATCAATAAGTAATCACTCCACCTCCATTTAAGGGAAGGCTGAGTACGAGACATGTCAGCAACAATATTAAATTCACTTTAATATTGTTCTCTCTTGGGCAGTAGATCAGTAGGTCATTTCTTTATGGAAATATGAGACAAAGGAAATTAGCTCTATCCCAAACAAGATCTGAAGTCTACTCCTTTAAATGTTTTCATAGTTATGCTGAGCCAAATTGTATTTCCTTTGTCTTCTTTTACTGATTCTAAGTCAGATCACGTGGCATTGACTTTAGAATGCATGCTGCAACTGAATACAGGGTTTCAGTTGGTGTACATACATAGTTGTTTAGTGTCTTTCCCACGTAAATTCATTAAGGACTTTCTCCATTGTCTGTGAGATCTTAGTCCTCCTTCTCTGCTAGTTTTCCTGAGGCTACACCTTTCCCAGCCCATCCCCTCTCCTTTTCCACTCCATCACCCATGTAATTCAAACCAGTAAGTTTTTTCTTTTTTTCTTTCTTTCTTTTTTTTTTTTTAGACGGAGTTTCACTCTGTCACCAGGCTGGAGCGCAATGACATGATCTCACTGCAACCTTTGCCTCCTGGGTTAAATCGATTCCCCTGCCTCAGCCTCCTGAGTAGCTGGGACTACAGGCATGTGTCACCATGCCCAGCTAATTTTTGTATTTTTAGTAAAGACGGGGTTTCACCATGTTGGCCAGGATGGTCTCGATCTCTTAATCTCATGATCCGTCCACCTTGGCCTCCCAAAGTGCTGGGACTACAGGTGTGAGCCACTGCGCCCAGTGCAAACAAGTAAATTTTTATTGAACCCCTATTATGTACTTAGAGAATGGGTGCTACTTCAAGTCCCAGATGGGATCTTCACTAGAGTCAAATGCTTTCTTCACTGGAGTCAAACACACATATTTAAATGTGTCTTTAACAGAATCTTCAGAAGACATCATATGATGTATTGCCTTTGTCATTCTTATCAATTTGTTATCTTCAATATTTCATATTGTAAAGGGTGATAACAGTGATACATCTAAACCTCTGAGTTTTGCTCAGTGCTTTTATTTACAGAAGGCTGAAACTGTCACTTTGTCATTAAAGACTCATTTGAAATGGGCTGTAGCATTAGGTACTTTGACGTCATAGGTAGTCAGGCACTGTAAGTAAATTGTGGAGTGAGTGGCAGGCTTAACTAAGGACTTTGTGATTTTCAATTGAAATTCTCTGGAAGGAATGGTTATCTTATCTTAATGGCTTAGAAATTAAGCATTTGCTTCTATTAATGTTAATAAATCTAAGTCTTCACATCCCAGCTTACCACAATGAAATGAAACTCTTAGCTTTAAATGAAGATGCATTTTCAAATATTTAAAATGTTTATCTCCTAATAAACCAAAGTTTTATGAAAACAAACACAAATTCAGACAAACTGGGAAAAGATTACTGTGTCTTACATAGATCTGAAATCTCCTTAAATGATTTTCATTCTTATCTTCAATCTGGTCAGAGAAAGGCCAGCAGGGGAATGTGGGCAGGCACGGGGTTATCCGGAGATGAAGTCTTTAAGGAGGAGAAAACATTTCTATTTTGTTGTGTGTGACTGTTTGTTTGGGTGAAAGGGAGCTGGTAGAGTTCATGTGACAGATACTGATTAATACAAGTTTAATTTAGGTTCAATTTAAATACAGGGTAGGGGAATGTCACTACCTTTAAGCTGAAATATACTTTCATATTTCTAACAGTGATTCTTACATGAAATAAAAAGTCAAATAGATCTACATTCTAAAAATCAAGTTTTTTGGGGTCTAGTCTCTCAATGTAATTTAAAATATTTTACAAACTAATCATTCATGAATCAAGGTGGTTGTCTAATCTCAAAATATTTAGTAAAACTGAACTTCAAAACTAAAATTGTTGTATTCCGTCAGATTGCTGTGAAGCTGAAATAAATTAATTTAAAGCACGTTTAAGACTGCTTAGCACATAGTGAATGGAAAATAAATGTTCATTTTCTATATTATCTTATTTTAAACATGATAGAGATTTTATTGGAAGAAACTAAAGAAAAACCAGTGTATCAATGTGTGTGTGCGTGTGTGTGTATTCCATGTCTGGTCAAGAGAATAAAGTATATATAGAAAACAAAAAATACAAAATTAAAAAAAAGTCTTAAAAATATAATCATATCCATTTGAAAACCCAAAAGAATTTAAGCTGCTTAGAAATCCTCATTTGGGAATACTGATTTTTTGTAAGAATAAATAAAATGTTATTTTTATAGAATCTGAGAATTTAAAATGTCTTAGAAATTAGAAATTCATATTTTCATCTGTTAGGAGATTTTGAGCACAGGTAAGAATATAAAAAATAGCAATAAACAATAAAGATTATTATTCTCACAGACAAGACTTTCATAAGAAAAGAGGTACACGGTTGGTTCAGATGCTTAAAAATGTATGGCCTCTGAGTCATTTCTTCTATAATTTTCTTGACCTTCTTTCAGTTACAGTACGGCTACAGAAGCTCCAAGTATTGCATCTTCACACATCAATGTCTAAAATTAGGAGAAAACTGACCTTCTTTTAACAACTCTTTCTTTTTTATTTTCCCCCAGGGTACAAAATGAAAGACCTAGAAGGCATTTCTTCCAATTCCATTGGCCAAAACTAGGTTATATATCCATTCTTGCCTTTAGAGAGACTAAGAACGTGAATGTCACACAGATGGGATCTCAGAAAGGAAGTGGGTGGCATGGATTCTTGTTTAGGTAACTAGTGATATCTGTCAGTAGTGTCAGCAGTATAGTATAAGTGTGGGCTTTGGGGCCAACTTCCTAAGTTCAAGTCCTGGTTTATCCATTTCTTGAGTAATTATTTAACTTCTTGGGCTTTTAATTTCCTCTTATATAAAATGGGGATAAAACAGTTTCTCCTTCAGTTCATGTCAGCTATCTTTATTATAAAATATTTGGTTATAATCTATATAGTAAAGCACTGCATTGTTTCATTAACTCTGAACGAAAGTTTGAATCTATAAGTAATTCTTTAGAAACTCCAGTCCAGCTAAGTCAAGTTTTCAGAAATGCAAAATGCCATGTTAGAATAGAAAGTGAAATTACATCAATTCCATCTTAATGATTTCTACAACTAATTATTAGCTACGTTAGACCCATAGCGAACTCCAAAATATTTGCTCTGCCATCCCCCTTCCCCATTAACAAGAGAAATTGAGTACAGGGCAAACTGAATTAATCTCCAGTTCATCTATGAGTATAGGGGAAATATTCACTCATTTAGTGTTTCTGAGTTAGTAGTCAGAATCCTGCCATAATTTCCCATGAAAATATATATGTGCATGTATATGTTTGTATGTATGAGTGACCCAATGTGTGTGTGTGTGTGTGTGTGTTTATAATATGGTATAATATGGCAAATCTTCCTTTCTTTTATGCTGGAACAATTACACTCCAACACTGAAACAAAAAGAGAATAATTCAAGTAGATTCAAATGGAGAGATTAACATGGCAGGTAAGAATAAGCCCTAATTTGGTTGTTGATTATTATCAATTAATACTTATTTGTTAATGACAACTGCAAGATGTCACAAAAGAAGCATCAAATTCATCTGTGCCCTTAAGATGCATATGATTTATTTAAAGATCAAATTCAACATACATCTAAGTCACTATAGTGCTAAACTCTATTGCTCTGAACTGCGTTGAGAGAAGTTTGAGCAGGCAGAGATTAGGGTGGACTAGCAGCACTGCAAAGAATTCAGGAGGTAGGGAAGTTCAAACTGCTCCTCAAAGACAAAAGAGAAAAGACTCCAGGACATGGTGAAGGATGGTTGGGTGCACTGGCTAGATGGAGTGATATATGAATAAATTGGAATATTTGTTTTGATAAAGGTTAATGGGTTAAACAAATATTTACTGAGTGCCTACTAGTGCCAAGCCAGTAGTATAAGGTGATAAGCATGCAAAATTTCATAATAAATGTTCCTCAAGCAGCTTGATTGAACAGCTGTCTTGGGTTAAGAGAGGGGTAAGTAGATAAAACATTCATACAGATTAAGTAATAGGTTCCATTCTTAGTTATTTACTGAGATTTACAAATCAAGTCTTCAAAAATAATTATATAACATACATGTTATGCTGATTTCCTTTCCTTCATATATAATACAAATAATAATCATGTCAGATACATTTTGAAAGAGCATAATAGTGAAACTAGTGTTATAACTGTTGGTTTATCTTTAGTTTTTTTCCAACAAAATCTCTATCATGTTTAAAATAAGATAATATAGATAATGAACATTTATTTTCCATTCACTATGTGCTAAGCAGTCTTAAAAGTGCTTTAAATGCATTTATTTCACCTTCACAACAATCTTATGAAGGAGTAATTCCAGTATTTACAATTACTCAATAAGGAAACAGGTCCAGCAACATGATGTAACTCACTTAAGATGACAGAGGTGGTAACTCTCACTTAAGATGACAGAGGTGGTAACTCTCACTTAAGATGACAGAGGTGGTAACTGGTAGAGCCAATCTGTGAACAGTCTAGATTCAGAGACTGTCCTCTTAACCATTATTCTATATTTGACTTATGAAAATTAATAGAAACACAGAATCCATGTATTCATTATTTTTGAATTTCTATATAGTCCATCCTGAAATTTTAGAGGAACACAAAATATTACTGTTTTCAATAATAGCTTTCTAAATTTATTTACTTTTTATTATAATTTACTTGTTACTTTTCTTAAAATTTACTTTTAAAACTTCACATTTCTACTAAGACGTTTTATGAATATGACTGTCATTTGTGCTCAAATTCCTACTTTCAAAGGTGAGTTTATATGAAACAATATTGCATTTCTTGCCTTTAGTGATATCAAGGATAACAAAATCAATTTTACTGTAAGTACAATGTGTGAAGAAAGATGTTCAACATCAATGCTCTAGTCTTTCAGTCTGACATTTCTTTGTGAAGTGGGCAGAAAATTAAATTGCCTGAAATTAAAGGAGAAAAGCACACACCATGAAAAGTAACATGCCCAATGACAGCTGAGGTCATGCTTCCACTGAGGTAAGTGTTAATTTTACTATATGAATTTCATTGATGTTAATGGGAGTTGTGCAATCATCCTTCTTTATGTTCTCTGAATCATTACACCTTAACATCCTCAAAGTATTAGACTTTTCCTGGCATCTTACGTTAGTTTTAGTGTATAGCATTATTTATATATTTGCTTAAAACATGAAATTAATGCCATTAAATATCTTTAGTTTTAAGGTTTTAAGTTGCTCTCATCCAATCTTTGCCCCAAAAGCCAAGATTTTAAAATTCTACATCTTTACCTTTTAAATAAGCACTTAAAATTGGAATACATTGGTCATTATTTGAATATCCAGGGTTTTACAGCAAGTATTTTTGAGGCCTATTTGAGAGCCCAGTGCACTCTGCTGGGGTTCTTAGGAAATAAGAAGAGAGATCAGATATACATGTTGATGTAAGGGCACACTGATCTGGTATAGAAGATGAGGAAAGAAAATGACAAGTCTAGGCAGTAGCTAAGTCCATATACTGACTTTATGAAAGTTAGTAAAGGGTGCTTTGTACCTCAGAAACAGCTGAAAGCTAAGTACTAATATTACTAAAGATCTTATATTTCACCTCTAACTTTCCCTCTGGTGGGAGGAAGATGGTAGAGGGAGGGATGTGTTGTCCTTCCAGAGTGAGCAAATTTCAGCACAACTGACTATGAGCAAGGAAGCACAATTTTAAGTGGAAATTATGCAATAGAAAGTGCCTGACAAGAATGCCTGATATGTGGTAAGCACTCAGTGAATAGGAATCGGCTTTGAAGTTCAAGAAGAAGAAGAAATCTCTTTGAACTAGGGATCAAGGTTAACTTCATTAATGCATCATGGATAAGGGTATGAAGATGTGAGGGAGTGATATTTCATGCTAAGGAAACAGCAGGAACAGGGAATGAAGGCAGGAAGGCAAATAAAGTTCAAGAGCAGATCTTGGAGGGGAGTAAAGCATACCACCTTGGGGTTTCAGAAGTTGATGGGAGCAGTTTTGGTTGTCACAATGACTGAGAAGTGTTGTTGGCATTAACTGCACTGAAGTCAAGAAGGCTAATAATTCTGTAATTAGTGACGCAGAACAAAATGTTGTTCCCCCTAGAAGAGCCAAAAGCACTCCAGTTGAGAAAACCTGAGAGTACGGCTCACTAAAGAAAGAAGAGAGAAGTGAGTTTAGATATTGGACATCAAATGCCATGCAGAAAAAAACGAGTCTTAATTGTAGGAAATGAGACGTCTTTGAAAGTATTGGAATTGAGGAATGGCATGAACGGACTTTGTGGAAGTGTTGTAAATAAGGAGTCATATGATTCAAGAAGATGAATTTAGCATTCACTCATAAGATGATTGAGTTCGGGGAAAACTGGCAATGAGATTACTGAGAAGAGATTTATAAACCATGAGAATATATAGTAAGGAACTTATGATAATGTCAAAGTCTCCATGGAAAGAGGCTGAGACTCCAATGTCTTACCCATATTTTTATCCCTCGTAAAGCAATTACTTCATTATTATTATTATTATTATTATTATTATTATTATTATTATGTCTTGGAGATTGATAACCAGTGAAATCTTCAAATTTTTCCGAGGGTTTGAAACATGAAAAGGGGAGGAAACCATATCTAATATTTCAAAGCCAGAATTTATTCTTCTATCCCACTCTTTATTCTGTCACAGTACTTTTGCCTTAAGGGACAGAGTGGGAAAGCAAGTGCCAGAAGTGCAATTTTAGTAGCACAGCACACCCTGATTAGTGGAGAACACACCCCAGGTTCTCTGTCAAAGCTGACCCCACTCCACTTCTTAGGTTCTTCATGACTGGAAGCCACCATCCCAGAAACACTTGGAAGTGATGGAATGAGTAAGACAAACATACATAGACATATTCAAGCACATGCCTGCATGCAAACTCTTTCGTTCTATCTCCTAGAACGAAGTAAAGTGAAGTAGCCATTAGTGATTATGAGAACATATGTAGATCTTAAATTTCTTCTTTAAATTTAACTTACTTTTATTAATAGTTAAAAATCCAAATAGCTTGAAACTAATTGTTCCTTCCTATTTGCTTTAAAGCAAGGGCTGAAAATGATGGCCACACCATGCCAACCACACTGAGCACCTTTGTACAAAGGGCTTTGATGGCTTACGTTTCACATGCTGTTGGACCTAATCACAAAATCATTTTATGGCAGGGTGTGGTGGCTCACATCTGTAATCCCAGCGCTTTGGGAGGCCAAGGCGGGTGGATCACCTGAGTTTGGGAGTTCAAGACTAGCCTCACCAACATAGAGAAACCCTGTCTCCACTAAAAATACAAAATTTACCAGGTGTGGTGGCACATGCCTGTAATCCCAGTTACTTGGGAGGCTGAGGCAGGAGAATCACTTTAACCCGGGAGGTGGAGGTTGCGGTGAGCCGAGATCGCGCCATTGCACTCCTGCCTGGGCACCAAGAGTGAAACTCCATCTCAAAAAAAAGAAAGAAAGAAAGAAAAGAAAAGAAACATGCTTTGAGGGATTCGATTCTAATTCTTCCTCCCTACCTATCTGACCTCTCCAAAAATATTTGAGAGAAGAATTATAATGAAAGATTGGCTTGAGACAGCAGGAAAAAGTTGTGAAATTATAGACTCTGGGAATGGAGAGGTATATTAGAAGTTATCTGGCCGGGCATGATGGCTCACGCCTGTAATCCTAGCACTTTGGGAGGCCAAGGCAGGTGGATCACAAGGTCAGGAGATTGAGACTATCCTGGCTAACATGGTGAAACCCCGTCTCTACTAAAAAACAAACAAACAAACAAACAAACAAACAAACAAAAAAAACATTTTATGTTCTTGAAAATGTTTTTGTGTGACTTCTTAGATGGGTGTCTATAAACATTACTTTATGTGTTATGTTAATGTACCCAGCAAATAATTTCTATCTAACTACATAAATCATGATGTTCAATACTTTAGTTATATATTGTTTCAAAGATAATTTGTCATTTTCTTTTTTTTTCACTCTGTTGACTTTTAGGTCACGACTTACATTTGCATGCCATTTTGTATTTCACAGAATTCTGTAAAGTCTCTACTTGTTGTTTTCTTTCTCAATTAAAGAAAAGTTATTTTATATCAGGAGTTGCAATATCAAATTCACAAACTTAAGATAATCTGTTTCAGTGAAGACTGCGGTAAAACTAGGCATAGTATTCTTCATTTAAAGGCGTTCACCTCCAATGTTCTTATCAATTATCATGCTGGACACACAAAGCATATATTCTGGCTGGATTAGACTCATGGACAGCTACCTTGAGATTCCAGACCATAAAGCTTTTCTTCAGTTCTTTAATTGTTAATAGATAACTCCAGGTAGGGCAGTTCATGGGGAATTCTACTTGTGAGTTGAAAATTTGGTAGAGTCAGTCCCCTGATGCAGGAACTTATGAACTTCCTCTGCAGACTCTGGAAGAGTTATAATAATATACTTTCTGTTTCAGTAGGAAGCAAGTATATGCCTGTGTCTGGTACTTTTACTAAAACTGTTCCTTGTTCTCAGGTCAAGTGAGCCTCCCTGGATGTCAGTTAACCAAAAAGAAAAGATAATGGGTGGAGATCAGAGAAAATATTCTTGGGTATTAGCTGGCTTCCAACTTGGTGGTAGTTCACACAGACCCACAACAATAGCCGAGGTGCTAGAAAGAAATTTACAGCCATGGGCAGAGTGTGGCTTAACCATAAATCTTAAGCACATACTTTATTTCTGATAAGCATATTCCCTAAAGCACAGTCATATTTCCCTATTATAGTGTTAATTTCATATCTGTCCAATTGTTTAACTGGCTCAGCAATTAGTTAGTTGTCTAACTAGATACAGGAAAATCTTCTACAGGCTATTAACATGTTACATAAAAGAGAATTTTCTATGTCCCATTATCTCTGAGTTGTCTGTTACACACACATTTATTTTTACAAGGCATTTATTATTTTATACACTATTATAAAGCTTATATTAATCTTTACATGATAAAAATGCAAACAAAGCCCACTCTGCCATTCATTCTCAGCATTAAAAATAATCGCTGACTTTGAGAAATGAGCCTCAAAATCAAAGAGCTATTTCCAGAAGAATTAAATGAATAAGATTGTATCTGTTCGCTGCTGCTACAAATAAAGGAAATATACATATAGATGCCCTACTATGTGCCATATACATGTCTCTCAAAAATTTCATACTAATTCAATTTTCACAATAACCTGTAGGCTTGTTTTACTAGCATAGATGAGCAAACTGTGTAACAGAAGAGTTAAATAACTTGAACAATTTAATACATCTAGAAAAGAAAAAAATCAGGATTCAAATGCAGGTCTCTCTGATTCTACAGAACACTGCTCAATTTAAAAATTTACATACAATTATCTACTACCTCATTAACTAGTTCGTCCTTTCCAAAGCTAAGGAAGTGGTTTATTTTCTTTTCCATGAAATTGTCAGTTGCGATGTAATGTGAGGTGTTCTTGCATTGTTCTATTTTCATGTACCTACATCTGTGTGGGTATTAGAAGATGAATCAACACCAAGAAGGTTCCTAACTACTGTTCAACCAACTGAAGAATTACTATAGACACAGATAATTTATAGTCTCAAATTTTGAGCATTTCTGAAAACTGGCTTATTGAAAAATAGATTGTGATATTACAGAGATTATTTTGCAAGAAGAGAGTAATAGGAGATCTCTTCAGAGAGGAGACATTATGGAAAGATGTAAACTAGGAATATATGAAAGCTTACCAGTTGGGGAAGAGACACTCTCTTCAATATGCAGTGCTTGGAAAACTGGATATCCACATGCAGATAAATGAAACTAGAACCTGTCTCTCACCATACACAAAAACCAACTCAAAATGGATTAAAGACTTGAAAGTAAGGTTCTAAACTATGAAATAACAGAAGAAAATACAGAGAAAATGCTTCATGACCTTGTTCTGGAAAAATATTCTTTGGATAAGACTTCAAAAGCACAAACGACAAAAGCCAACATAGACAAATGGGATTACACCAAACTGAAAGGATTCTGCACAGCAAATAGAACAATTAACAGAGTACAGAGACAACCTACAGTATAGAAGAAAATATTTGCAACCTATGTATCAGACAAAGGATTAATTTCCAGAATACATAAGGAACTCAAAAAATTCAATAGCAAACCCCTAAATAATCTGATTTTTAAAAAGCAAAATATATGAACAAACTTTTATCCAAAGAAGATACACAAATGACCAACAGATATATTTTAAAAATCCTAATATTCAGAGAAATGTAAGTCAAGACCACAGTGAAATATCTCAGTCCAGTTAGAATGGTTATTATCATAAAGAGAAAACAAATAATAAATGCTGGTGAGAATGTGGAGAAATAGGAACTCATACACTGTTGGTAGGAATGTAAATTAGTAAGGCATTAAGGACAACAATATGGAGGTTTCTTAAAAAATTAAAAATAAACTGACATATGATCCAGCAATCTTGCTCCTGGGTATTTATCCAAAGGAAATGAAATCAGTATAATTTCTGATATCTGCACTGTCATGTTCATTGCAGCATTATTCACAATAGCCAAAATATGGAACCAACCAACATGTCCATCAACAGACGAATGGATAAAGTGTAGATATACAAAATGGAACACTATTTAGACATAAAAAGAATGAAATTGTGTCATTTGCAGCAACAGGGATGAGCCTGCAGGACAGTATATTATGCAGAAGTCATGCACATTACTATTAGACCCTGAAGGATGGGGAAAGGGAGGATATAGAGAGTTTGTCTAGTAGGTATAAAATTACAGCAAGATGTAAGAAATAAGTTCCAGTGTTCTACAGCACTGTAGGGTAAGTACAGTCCACAGTAATTTATTGTATATTTTCAAATAACTGGAAGAGAAGATTTTGAATGTGCCCAATACAAAGAAATAATAAGTTTGAGGTGATGGATATGATAATTACCCATATTTGATCATTACACATCATATATATGCATTGAAATATCACTCTGCATTCCATAAATACGTATATAATTATTACATTTCCAGTAAAAATAAAAGAAAGAGTGCTTCCGTGTTTGGATCTCAATTATTTCTCCTAACACCACTATTTTGATTAAATATTTCAGAACAAAGAGAACACTAAGTGAAGATATTCTGAGTCAAAACCAATTTAAATCCTAGTTTAATTGGTAGGCTCTAAATTCTAATTTAATTAATTTCTTACAGGGAACATATAATATAAATTTAAAGCTCCATAATTTCCTCTGAAAGTCAATGCAAAGCTCAGTCTCTTTCAAAATATGACTACTTTCTTAATAAAGCACAAGCTTGGTTTTCTCATCCAAATATTTCATATAAAAAGCAAAGAAGCATCAGGCATAGCTGTTCCACTATTGACCTTCTTAAACTAAGATTCAGCCATGCTGAACAAGATTTAAGTTCCTAGACCATGATTCTTACATGAATAAGAAAGTTAATAAATATTTGTGAATTAAGTAATTCATGAATGTTATGGAAAAATCTGCTTAAAATAATATAGCATGATTTATAATTTCAATAACTATATACATGAATTGAAAATGAAAAGAAGCTGGGTCAAATTGAATGAGCACAATAAAATCTGATTATTAATGCCACAGGAATCACAGCAGAGATATCCTGGCAGATCACTATTTTCCCCTTCCCATAATATATTTTTTCATGTAAGACATTATGATGTCAAGTCATTTTAGGTTTAATTAGTGTACAGGAATTCTTGTAATGCACATCATATGGTTTTATTACTATGACCATGAAGCAGCCACAAAAAAACCCACTAGTATTAGTGCCTATAAAATCCTTTTCTGAAGGTGATATTTATACCCACAAATCCATCTATCTAACCATCCCATACATCCATCAATCTATTTACTATTAGTTATTTCTCTAGTGTAACCATTCTGCACATAATTATTGCCTTTATCTTTGGAAAATATTATTCAACTTGGCCTATGTAAAATGATTCAATTTAAGACTGAGTGCAGTGAACACATTATTATCAGGAGGCTATACCAAAAGTCATACCAGCAAGTACAGGACGTTACAAGAGAGGACTGTGAAAACTGTTCCATCCCCATGATCAATTGCTGATAATATCTGGATTGAGTTTTTCTCAAGTACTACTACTATCTATGTTGTGAGATTCTGGGTACTAAATTAAGCACTTGATCATGTGCTGCCAAACATCTAAAATTGTTTCTTGGAGGAAAATGACAAGGCTGCCTATGAACACCTTTGTTGGGATATGGGCTGGTCCTCTCTAAAGTCTCTTCAGTTTCATAATCATTTGCCAATAATGACAGCCAATCATCTGGTTTCCAAAGCATGTGCCTTAACTTCAATGACCAAAATAAAAGTCAAACTTTCCAGACCTTCATCATGTACTGCAACGCAGAATTTCTGCTCTCCAACATCTAATGCTTCAGGTGAGAGAAATGGTTTTAAGGGAGCATCATCCAAGGGCATTAAATCTCAGAGGCACTTCAAAATTTATTATTGGATAAAGGCAGATCACATTTCTTTAGCCTTTCAGAATTTGATTACACAGAGCTTCATTCTAATGTGATGCTGATGTTTTCAGTTTTTTCCAATGGTTACTACAAGAAAAAGTTTCAAATCTAGAAACATATATTCTATATCAGTCAGTATCCAATATGGAAATAAGTGAAACACCACTATACTGTTCAGTATCAGATGTATAAATACATTAATATAAGTTTAATTAATTTTATCTGACTACCTAAACATTTATCTCTAGGGGGTTGGTTTATCATTATATTATCAATGTGACTTCTGCACTTAGTATCTTTTTTTTAGCATATAGCCCTCCCCCTAATTCAGACAGCAGTTAGGATGTTCTATATTGGGGCTGGGAGCAGTGGCTCATGCCTGTAATCCTAGCACTTTGGGAGGCTGAGGTGGGCAGATCACCTGAGACCAGGAGTTTGAGACCAGCCTGGCCAACATGGTGAAACCTGTTTCTACAAAAAATATAAAAATTATCTGGCCATCGTGGCACATGCCTGTAATTCCAGCTACTCAGGAGGCTGAGGCAGGAGAATCACTTGAATCTGGGAGGCAGAGGTTGCAGTGAGCCGAGATCGTGTCACTGCACTCCAGTCTGGGCAGCAGAGCAAGATTCTGACTCAAAAATATATGTATACATACATAATAAAAAAAATAAAAAAATACAAAATAAAAAGTTGTATATTGATTGTCTCCAGTAGTGGTTGATACATTACAATTCAACAGAAATAAAATTACCTATTAGATTTTGAGTTCAAACATCCAAAATTACTTGGAAGAATGCATAGTCAGTAAAGAAGTTGTTTTTCCTGTATTTGCTTTCTCTTCAGGGCAAAGTTCCATAGGCTGAGAAGAGGAAGAAAATTAGGAGCAAAAATGAAAAGTCTAGACATTTGTGACATCACTGGTAAAGACAGTGCTTTACTGACATCCATAGATCAAGTCTCCATACTGGAAGAAAACGACTAAAACCTTTGATGAATTGGGGCTCCCAAAGAGCGAAGTGTGCCTGGGCCTGTGGGCTGAGACAGCTGACAGTTTCCTTTAGCCTGAAGCAGTACAGCAGAAGCAAAATTTCTCCCATGAAAATACTCATAGAGCCAGAAGGCCTAATGTGTCCTTGGAATGAGGACAAGGAGGCTGCAGTGGCAACGTACAAGGACCAGTGACCACAGAGCAGACTGGAAGAAGGAAGTCTCAGTGGGTGCCAGCAGGGGTAGCTGATGACACTGAGGGCCAGATGGCCCCCCACCTGGCATTTTGTAGACACAGTCCTGGAGGACAGTCAGTTAGCGCTGACTGAGACTGAGCTTCTGTCACTTGATGAAACCAGGGCCCAGAATACAAATTAAGTTCAGCAAGAGCAAAATACAGAAAACTGTTTCTTGCATACTTGAACGCCTGAGCTTATGCAGAGGTTTCTCTCTGCTACAAGCTTATGCATGACATATAGGAGAACTCCTATTAATCAAATATTGTATACTAAGGATTATATTTGCATAACACAGATAATTATTTTATTTACTACTTCCTAAATCTTAACTCTCTAAACTATTATATCTTCATTTTATTTATGGATTATCCTTAATTTCTTAATCATGAGTACATATTAAAGTGTATTATGAAAATATGTGTTTACTCCATGTTGTACTTCACTTTTTGAATATTCTTCTCGTTGGCAACAAGAATGATGGCCAATATTTTATTGGAAAGAATATATTTTAAAATATACAGTAGCAACAATAGTTTATAGACCTTGAATGCAAAATAAAGCTTTAAAATATTCCCTTTTGTTACTGTTTGTATCTTTAGTTGCAAGCACTATAATTCTCAAGTCTTTATTTACATTGAAATTGAGAATATTCAGCATTTCAGCCCTCCTACTCTACTCTTAGACCAATTTCTTGACATTTTCATCTGATTAGAAAAGGTACCACATGGCTGCAAATTCTAAATTCTGGGATCTAATTCTCCCTAATATACTGCACAGTGGCTTAACAGTGCAATAAACTCTACTAGGGGAACTGGAAAAACACATCAATTGCCCAAACACTCAAACAAACAAACATACTCCATTGGAATGGGAGAGTGAGAAAAGGCAGAGAAAACATATATATATATATTATATATTATATATTATATATATTTTTGAGATACAGTCTCTCTGTTGCTCAAGCTGGAGTACAGTGGCATACAGTGGAGTACAGTGGTGCAATCTTGGCTCACTGCAACCTCTGCAGTGGGTTGGGTGCAGGTGATTCTCCTAGCTCAGCCTCCCGAGTAGCTGGGATTTACAGGCATGCACCACCATGCCCAGCTAATTTTTGTATTTTTAGTAGAGATGGGGTTTTGCCATGTTGGCCAGGCTAGTCTTGAACTCCTTGCTGCAAGTGATCTGCCCAACTCAGTCTCCCACAGTGGTGGGATTNATTATTAATGTAAAATCTAAGTCTTGATTGATTCTGAATTGTACAAATGCACAATTAAGTTTGTAATAGGGTTATTCATTTGTTTTAATCATCATTACAGTTTGCTTTGTACTGTTTCCCATAGAAAATGAGAAGATTTTCTTATTCTGTACATGGTTACTTTTAAATATATATTTAAAAAATGGCTTTCTAAAACATAATGTAAACTGGAGCGAACTGAGGTAACTTGTCTAAAATTTATTGCTTATGGCTAGGCTTGGTTGCTCACATTTGTAATCCCAACATTTTAGGAGGCCAAGGTGAGTGGATCACTTGGGGTCAGGAGTTCAAGAGCAGTCGGGCCAACTTGGTGAAACCCTGTCTCTACTAAAAAAAAAAAAAAAAAAAAAAAAAAAAGCCAGGCATGGTGGTGCACGCCTACAATCCCAGTTACTTGAGAGGCTGAGGCATGAGAATCACTTGAACCCAGGAGGTGGAGGATGCAGTTAGTAGAGATGTAGCCACTGCACTCCACTCAAGCCTGGGTGGCAGAATGAGACTCTGTCTCAATAAATAAATAAATAAATAAAATGCATTGTTTGTTATTCTATATGCTAGTTTTAAAATGTGCAAGATATGTTTTTATGTTTTCCTCCTACAGATTACATAGGAATAGTTTTCTACCATGAAAATATGCCATTATTCTTTTTTTTCCAAGTCTTCCAATCCTGTGAGTCTTGGATAGAAGACAATGTGTCCTCTGACATCTACTAATGGACAATGATCACAGACTAGTGCAGGTGGGAAATGCTATTTTAGGGTAATAGCTCACACCTGGAAAAGTCTATTTTTTTTTCTCTAGGATCTTTTTACACAGCAGTGAAAATAAACTAATTAGGTCAAAGCACCACCTTGGGACCTATGAGCTATGACGCTCTCTCTCAGTGGTGTCCCCACAAGAGGCCACTGTCCAAAGACAAGGAAGTAATAAACTCCAACCAGAATAGGAGCTCTTGATTTAACCATTTCTTCTTTCACTGCAGTTGTCATTATGTTTCACTGCAATTTATATCATGGGAGCTTCAGAGTGGAGAAAATTAGTATAGAGGGAGGAAGAAGACATGAGAAAGGAAATAGTAACAAAGAAGAAGTTGGCTTTTCTAGAAACATAGTCTCTGTTCATTCTGGAGTGGAGACAGAATGCTGCCAAGCAGGGATCAAGAGTGGATTCTTAAGCTGCTCCAGGTATCTAAGAAAACTGTACATTGCCAGCACTCAAAGAAATGGAAGTACTAGGCATAGGCACCTCTGCTTTTATCCTTTTGATAATTTTACCCATAGCACAAACGGAACAAAAAAGTCAAAAAGCAAAATCTACAAGAACTTGAAATTTTTCCTACTATAGATGCCTCTTGTTTTAGACAAACTGTCTTAGGAAGTTTGGCCTCATAACCACCCTTAGTATACAGGTTGTGGGGTCTATGGGAGTAAGACAGTGAATGGTATAGGACCCATTTTTACCTCTTTCACCAGTGCTTCTTAATTCAATAAAGCAAGTTTGGATTTGGCTCATTAAGGTCCCTTAACAAAATATTTTCTGACTATGATTTCCCTTACATTACACTAGGGCACTTAAAAGTTTCATTCAACAGATCATTATTGATCATTTGTAACACACATGTATTGTGCTAACTGCAAGGAAGTACAAAGATTTAAGACATTCTATGCCCTCAGTAGTGACTGAATAGCACATACTTGCTCTGTATAATAAGTTAAAAATACTTGTAAATGAGAAAAATAATCATAATCCCATCACTCACCCTAAAATATCTTATATTTCATGTTTTGTCTGTTTCCATAAACAATCTTATATATTTTAAACTTGTTGTTAGACTATAAGTATTACTGCAAGTTGTTCATATTTTAACGTTCAACTTAGTATTTTTCATGGCTACAAACTATCACTATTCTACTATTATTGGATATTAGGTTTAATTTTTTAAATAGAAAATATCATTTTATTCAATACTTACAGAGCATGTACTACATGCCAGGCAATAGTGCTGGTTGTCAGGGATACAATGTACACCAAGGGGTAACAGTCTAAGTTCAAGACAGGCTTATAAACAAAGGATTAAAATGCAGTGAGATGCGTGTGTGTGGATCTACCAGTAGATTGAAGCATGTTACAGTGAGTTTCTTATGGGCCAAAATGGCCAAATCATAGTCATCTGAAATAGTTTAACCAAACACAATGTGCTACATAACCCCTGATAATAGGAGACAGAGAGGGCTTCAGAGAAGGCTTAATATTTGAGTAGAATTCTAAAGGAAGATTTGGATTTTATACAGCAAACAGGTAGGGCAGTACTGTTCCATCTTTCATCTATTTTCATACAGCTAGGGGATGTGGCACCTTCTCAGTATTAACAGTGCCTAGGGGCTGCAGTCATGCTCAACAGGGTAATTCACCCTTGCCGGGAAATATGAAATCTTTGAGAAGAGTGAGAAGGACATGTACAGTTGGAAAAAGCCTCCAGATGATATGGATTATTGTACC
Organism: Rhinopithecus bieti; assembly: GCF_001698545.2. Classification (NCBI taxonomy): domain Eukaryota; kingdom Metazoa; phylum Chordata; class Mammalia; order Primates; family Cercopithecidae; genus Rhinopithecus; species Rhinopithecus bieti. The sequence goes on from NW_016818327.1 coordinate 2,393,891, forward strand.
TTTTTCAACCTCCCCAAATCTCCTTCCTGTGTGTCTGAAAAGTCACAGCAAGAGGTAGAAGAGCCACACATCCTGTGTGATTGAAGCAAGGAGGGGGACAGCAGCAAGAGCCAGAGTGTAAAAGGCCATGAAAGTCAGACAAGGAGTTGAGATTTGGCCTTGCAATGGATGGGCAACCCTGAAGGGTTCTGAAGTGGTGTAGGGAAGGGAGTCGATTTGGACCTAGAATGCTATGGCTGAAAGTAAGGCAGGAGACAGACTGAAAAGGAAGGGACTGCAGATGAGAGGTATAATTCTCTAGTGGACAGAGAGGGGTGTCCAAGCAAGGCAACCCCAGGGAAGTTTCCCTTTGATAAAAATTATATCCATAGAGGTGGAGGTTGCAGTGAGCCGAGATTGTGCCAGTGCAGTCCAGTCTGGGGACAGAGCGAGACTCCATGTCAAAACAAACAAACAAACAAAAAAACCCAAAACAAATTATACCCCTAATTATCAGGAGTAGTGCCACTTGGCAAAAAGTTATGTTTTCATTTCTCTTAAAAGCTATTTTTAAGTTACATTCAGCAAATGAGGAGAGTGTGTGTGTGTGTGTGTGTGCATATTCACATACATGCAAACACATAAAAGGTATGAATAAGTATCCTGTTTTACCACATGCCTCTCCAAAACTAAGCATTATCCACACCATGCTAGACAAATACATGTACACTGATATGATGTTTTCTTAGGTTATTAGACACAATGAAGTGTCTGTGTCAAGAAGCACAAGAATCCCAATGTACACATACTACTGTAAACACACCGGAAAACACAATGTGCCATTCTGGGGCAATCTTTACGGAGATATTAGTATACCAGAATATGTACTGAGGGGAGTTACCAGGATGGATGTAGTAATGAAAATCTTGTTATTTGAGAACTGCTTGACATAAATGGTGATATTTACATTGGAGGACCAAATACTCAAGGAACAAGTAATGACAATCTTCAAATATTTGAAGGTTTGTCACAGAGAAAATATTAATGTTTTGATTGATTCAGAAGACATATCTAGGCTACATGAGCATATATTTAATGGAATTAAATGCAGATTCATCCAGAAGCCACTAGTTTTAGGAACTAGAACTCAAGACTGATTTATGCTGTTGCATGAAGCAATAACCTTCTTACCACTACACATATCCAAGCTTTCAGAAACAGTACAGTATGGAAGATTATGTGCGTGGATGTGTGTGTGCAAATGTGACCATGTGTGAGAGATAGAGAAAAGAGAGGAAGAGTAAGAGAAAGCGGGGAGAGGTACATAAGGGACAGTTAAGTGGGATATTTTTGATGTCTGTCAACAGACATAATTCAAATGCAGGGCTAGATAATGTAAACGTACAAGTCCTGCTAATTCATGGTTAATATGCACCTTAGGAGTATGGGAAACAAAAAATAATACTGAGGCTAAGTAATCAAGAAGCATTCCTTTCTCCAATGGCTCTGAACAACTTTTCTTTCTCATCTAACATAAGAATTGCAAGATGATCCATTCCTGAATGCTGAAAAGGCAGGTGTGGAGAATTCATGTGCATTCTTAACTCACTGCTTTCAGCAAGCCCACCTTCACCAAACTCCCTGATGTCACAGAGACTACGTTTCTATCCTTATCTAATTGAATTACCTGCAATAATGGATACTCACTACTCCCTCCTTGAAACTGTTTTTTTCTAGTCTTCCATGAAAAGGTGTTTTCCCTCTTTTTTTCCACTGGACCACAGGCTAAGGTAAGGCATGGGCTGCATTTGTTTTGCTCATTTCTGCGTACGTAGAGCCTAGCATAGTACTTAAAAAACATAGGTCTTACTAATCATTACTTGCCAGCTCATTCTCCTCTTTCTGGCTTTAAATACAGGAATTCCTCAGGCTTCTTTACCAGTTTACTAATTTCTTCTTACTTGTGCTTTGACATTGATGAATCATCTTCAGGAAGATCACAAATTCTAAACACAGATAGCCAAAATCCAAGCTGACGTTTTAAAGCTGCAGATGTTAATTAAACATATTAGTCTCAGTAACTCTTTGGACAGTTAAAAATTATTGAGAACCCAAAGAGCCTATGGTTATGTATGATATATTTATTGATATTTACCATATTAGATATTCATACAGAAATTTGTTAACTCATTCATTTAAAATAATAAAAGTTACATTACCAATTAAAAGAAACATAACACTTTCCTGATAAATAACAATATATCTGAAGAAAAAGAATAGTGGAATAATGGTGTGGCTGTAAAGTTTTGCAAATTTAATGTGTAGCTTACAGAAGATTAATGTATACTCATATCTGCACTGAATTTTTCTATGGTATGCTGTTTTGGTTAATGTATGTGAATAAAACATCTCTTCATGAAAATATGTAGTTGGGAAAGGAAGCCGAATTTCAATAATTTTATCAGGTAATTATAAGTATTCTTTGATATTACACTAAAATTCAACAAGCGCTAGGTTCTCAAAAGTTGATTTCAATGTGAAATCTAAAATCAGGATTTTGTTTTGTTTTGTTTTGTTTTTAAGACAGGGTCTTGCTCTGTCAGTTCAAGTGATTCTCCTGCCTCAGCCTCCTGACTAGCTAGGTTACACGTGCATACCACCTCACCCAGCTAATTTTTGTATTTTTAGTAGAGATGGGGTTTCACCATGTTGGCCAGGCTGGTCTCAAACTCGAGACCTCAAGCGATTCACCCCCGTCAACCTCCCAAGTGGTGGGATTATAGGCAGAAGCCACTGTGCCTGGCCTAAAAATCAGATTGTTACAGATTGAATTGTGTCCCCCAAAATTCATATAGTGAGGTCTTATCCTTAAATGTGACTATGTTTGAACACAGAGCTTCTAACAAGGGAATTACAGTTAAAGGAGGTCATAATAGTTGCATTCTAGAGTAGAACTGGTGTTCTCATAAGAAGAGGGAGAGACATGAGGGAGATGCACAGAGAGAAAATGCCATGTTAGGACACAGGGAGAAGGCAGTCATCTGCAAGCCAAGGAGAGGGGCCTAAGAAGAAACCAAGCACGCTAATCTCAAACCTTTAGCCTTCAGAACTGTGAAAAAAACAAATTTCTGTTGTTCAACCCACCCAGGCTGTTGTATTTTTATAGAGACTCTAACAAACTAATACAAAGAACTCAAGTCAGTAACACAGAACACAGAACTGTGTAATATTAAAATCTGCTGGTATAGCATTCTCTTTGAAAGGATTTTTTATCCATGCATGATCATGCATAGATCATTTTGAACATATTACTATACTATGTTATATGCATCTTCCAAATATTGACTTATTTTATTATACTAAATCAAAATAACATATGTTTTTTAAAACATCATTCCAATCTCATCAAGAAAGTATCTGTTAGATGTCAAGCTTATGGTGTCAGACACTAATTTTCCAACTTTCTGATTTTTACTTGAACATTTAAATTTTATCATTGGCAACAAATACTGTCAGTGGTTTTCTGTGAAGTGAGAGGTTCATCTTATACAATATTGGCATGTCTGTCAAATGTCCAAATCTAAATCACCATAGTTTGTCTCTCACGAGTTCTTTCACACAATAATGGCAATCCATAAAAAAACTGACAAGTTCAACTCACAACTGAGACAATAACACAGGTATTCTTCTTCTTCCTCTTCCCCTTCCCCTTCTCCAACCCCTCTTCCTGCCCCACTCCTCCTCCATCTCTTCCTCCTTCCTGGAGACAGTCTGCATGCAGCACAAGCTATTTTTGTGTAACTTCCATTTGGTCATAAGATCAAAAAGACAGGTACTCAAGGGTTGACATTTAATAAAAATTTAATAAAATTAGTAATTTACTTCTTTATCAAGAGCATTGTTAAGTGAAATTTTTTTTTGTTTATTTATTTATTGGAAGTGATGATTACAATGACTACAACAACTGTGCTGCTTAACTGCTTAACTGCCAATAGCTTCACCCACCACTGATTTTGCACCATCAGTAAAAAGGTCAACATCTTGGAAAGAAATAACACCTTAGTAATATTATGAAAGTAGATTTGATATTGTGGATTTCCTGATTTGATATTGTGGATCTCCTAGAGGTCTGTGTACCACATCTTGAGTTCAGCTCTTCAATACAAACCTAACATTCAAAAGATACAACACCGAACTAGTTTTCTTCTCTCTAGGACTGAGCCTCTCCCGTCTTCCCACTTGTTGACAGTTATCCCCATGCACTTATTTCCTTAGGACTGAAAACTGGCAACATCTCAGTTCCTTATTTTAGGGTTTTATGATGGAAAATCGGGAGTAGCAAAGAGCAACAATTGGAGAGGTAAAAATAAAGAACCGTTAAGGCATATTTAAGGGGTATTTATGTATTTTGTCATAGTTCAGAATTAAAAGAAACTAAGCTTTAAATTGATTTCAATTTTCTTTTGATTGAAAATCTATAACTACTGCTGCTAATGTGTTCAGAAAACATCTCTGAACTAAATTACTTCCATAATATCTAAATGTCATGCACTGTGCTGGTCTTGCCTTCCTCCTAGAGTCAAAGTTCACTGATTCACTTACTCTTTAGTATTGACTTTAGTCCAAAGTGCCTTATCATAGGTTAAGACTTTGTAATCTGACCCTATTTAATTCCTCAGTCTTTTGCCATCTGCCACTGCCACACCTTCATCAACTTTAGCAGAAAAGCAAATAAATATTCAGTTTCTTAAATATGATCTTTCTTTCAGACTGCTAGTCATGATGTCTCTTTGAGTGAAACATTCTTCACTTGTTTCTCCTGATGCTTATTTCCTACTCTGGTCCCCAATGCTATGGTTTCACCTTAGTTAACACTTAGTCATCTTCTAATTCTGTTTCCATAACATTTGCACCTGTTTCATTATAGCATGTATTACACCATATTGGAATTGATTGTTCCATTGCATTTGGCTCGTGTTAGATCTTAAGGAATAGAAGAGTAAGTATTGTTAGTAGTCATCAAATGATCGACTAAAGTAGTTATGTGTTGACTTGGTTTTTTGGAATCACAATTATAGCGTCGATTTTTAAAGAATGAGTTGGCAGATGTCTTATGAAACATCAAATGGAATATGGTAAATGTACTTTGTTTTGTGTTCAAGTGATTATAATATTCAAATTAAAGTTATAGTTCTGATAGTTTAACAGGATTTTTTTACATGTATACATTTTCCTGGTCCTCAAACTTTCATACAAGATGTAAACCAATTGGCTCAGCTAGTTTGCTAGATTTACTCTATATATGTATCCTATTGTTATACAAAATAGAAACAGTCACAATTTTATGATCATACAGAAGGATACTATTGCTACAAAAATGTATAGTCTTGAAAGACGTTTCATAAATGTCAAAGATGAAAAGGACAGAGGGATATAAGCATCTTTGTCAATTTAGATAAGAGTCATAGCAGCAATGAAATGAAAAATTATTCTAGTAGAAAACAAAACAAGAATCCTGATTTTGATTTAAAATATTGATACCTTTTTTTACTAGAATTAAATAATTCCTTTAACAAAGTGTTTTACAAATATGGATAAACATTTTTTCACATGTTTTCATATTCTTAGATTTTTATATTTGTTTCAAATATTCATTTACTGTCAGTTTTTAATACATGATTCACAATTCATCGTACTTGATAGCAGAGCTTTGGCACTGTTAATATTAGTGGTTGAAATGTTGATATGCCCAGCTTATATGGCCATTCTTCCCCTCTGTAGATGTTAATAGTCTGAAGAATGTTCTCATGTAAAGACTAAAAATCTGTTATTCCAAGGCTCATGCTAAAATTCATCAAGTTGGCTGAATGGTATTTGAATGGTACAGTGCAGTCCACAGGGGCAAACTGTCAAGGGTCTCCTTGTAAAGGGTGTAACTGAACAATGGCAGGGGATGAGAGGAAAGGATGAGAGATATAAACTACGTGCTATATCCTAGGAATCTGGTGTCCTTTTATGATATAGGTTTGTATGAAATATTGACAGATGCTGGCATATGATCAAAACAGTAAAATAGCACTGGCTTAGGGAAAGCAAACAAGAAACAAACTGTAAGGAAGACAACGAGAAACACTGGAGGATTTACTCTGAAACCACTGTCTACATCAAAGAAAGCTTGAGAAAACATGACCAACTGAAAATGCCAGTCTAGGATTTTTCTGTGTTCATCAGGTGCATTTGACAATGAAGACATTTCCTTTAGAGATTTTCCACTCACCAGGAGTAATATTAGAAATGCAAAGGAAACTTGCAAATAAAAAGTACATTGGGCCGGGCGCAGTGGCTCACGCCCATAATCTCAACACTTTGGGAGGCCGAAGTGGGCGGATCAAGAGGCCAAGAAATCGAGACCATCCTGGCTAACACGGTGAAACCCCGTCTCTACTAAAAATTCAAAAAATTAGCCGGGTGTGGTGGCGGGCGCGTATAGTTCCAGCTACTCGGGAGGCTGAGGCAGGAGAACGGCGTGAACCCGGGAGGCAGAGCTTGCAGTGAGCCAAGATCGCGCCACTGCACTCCAGCCTGGGCGACAGAGCGAGATTCCGTTTCAAAAAAAAAAAAAATACATTGGTTTTTACAATAGTCTCCAAACAGACTAGTGCATTCTAAGGTGGCAGGAAGAAAATGTGGTTAAAACATTTTAATTTAGCTTTGTCAGTTAAACTTTAAGAGTCAAACCCAAATTAAATTGATCATCAAAATCTTGGAAACACAAAAATGTAAATCTCTTTCCAAAGTTATATAAATCTGTTTGAACATGAAGAAATCCTATTTTTTTCTTCATTCGATCTCTAGTAGATGGGAATCCCTATCTTTGAGACATAAGAGAATGTTATGCAAATTAAGTTAGATAGATAGATTTTTATATCTTTGGGAGGTCAAAGTTTGTAAAATATATTTTAAATTTAAGGATATATTATATGTTTAAGGAATTCAGCTTAATTTTTATTTTGTTTCTTCTTTCTGTTTAGTGAAGCATTATAACTATATACAAATTTAATTATGTGATCTGCCAGTTACAGACCCAGAAGATATTTTCTTATTCATTTTTAAAAATATGATTAATTACGGATACACCTAGGATAACTGTTATATAAAGAGGGAACTTAACAGGTGCTATGTTTATAATATTCCCTTATTTCCAAAATAAAATTAACTAATTCTAAAAAAAAAAGAGTCAAGATAGAAATGGGAAAATAATATAGGGGAGAGAGGAAAGTAGAAGAATCCAGAAATGTAAGAGGAAATTAAAACAACAACAACAACAACAACAACAACAACAACAACAACAGAAAGATGTAGCGGTTGAAATGATTGAGAAGGTCAATTTGCTTATTCCCCACAAGCCAGGGGTAAATGTGATCTAACTGGGCCAGGTCTAGCACATTCATGAAGACAATAAAGCCACTTCAATGAATGGTGCAATCTATAACCAGAGAACAGGTCTTCATAGCATGCTTACAATACAGTGCTGCTGTGCTAAAAAGCAATGGGAGAATTCCAGTAGAACTGAGTTACAGAGAAAACCCTGTGAGAGACCTTCAGCTTAGAAAATGTCTACAGTAAAATAGCAGCTGAAGTACTCAGCAATAGTTGCTGGAAATTAAATGGGTGATGTTGGCACTGGAGTCACCACAAAGGCAGAATTCTTGTGTTTATTACAGCTGTGTCATCACCGTATGTCACATTTCTGAACATATTAATTCCTCAAAGATAGTTATTAAATGATTGTTCAGAAATATTGTTGCAGGCAAGCATCACATATCTGTGGCCTTGTGTATATAAGTGTTTGCATGTGCATGTGCATGTTATATTCTGTATATTCATTCCAATACATCTTTTCTAGGTGGCAAAATATTCTGTACATTGGAAGTGAGTTGGCAAGCTGCATTTCTAGTAATCTAGATGGAAGAGGTGAGCCAAATTACTGAATTTTTCACTCCATTATAAGGTCAGTTTGTACCTGTTATATAAATATAAACACAGCAGTGAAGAGCATAAGGAAGAGGAAAAAGAATATAGAAATATGCAATACAAAGTAAACTAATTATGCATGTACCCCTTTGAAAAAGAACAGGAAGAGAGAAATGATTCTGAAGTTTCACTATAAAATGAAATCAATTTGTTACCCTTTTTAGTAAACTTTTCCTTGAAATATTGTTTCAGGCCAAATCTATGATAGAGGCAGATATTAACGTGGAAATAAACTAGCAAAATCTGCATTGCATGAAAGCACAAACATAGCTCAATGTCAAAGCTGTGCAGACAAAAATGTCTCTTACTAATTTTCCTTAGATTAAGAGGTAGATTAAACTTGATTTCACATTTATTGTCAAGAAGCTGTTAATGTATTTGTAACTTCATTAGTTTTTACACTTCCTATTATTTTTTCTAGTAGCTAGGTTCAAATGTCTTACAGGGAATTTGTGGACTCTGTGTATGAAGTAGAAGATGAAATCAAATCCATATGTAGGAAGGCATTGTTTATTAATCAGGGAATACATTTCAAGAGACACTTCAAGAAACTCTACAGCTCCATATCAAATATGTCTTTCTTCCTATGAAATCTGCTCTTGGCTTCTAGAAATAGGTTCATGACCATTAACAGAAGTGAATGTGACCAAAATATTCTACCACTTTAATTTGTGGTGATTGGTTTATATGGTGATGCTGATATTACCATCTTAATTAGTTGTTGAAAATTGTATCTGACAAACCATTAGATAACATATTCACTCTTTCCATAGAGATCTTATGCTGAACCAGATTCTATACATACTTTATCTCATATAGTTTTAGTTCAATTCTATCAAGTGGCAAGTATTATCTACATTTTGTAGACGGTAATCTTACTACAGACATTATTAGTGGGCCCAGGATCACAGACCCAACAGTGGCAGTGTTGAGACTTGAATGCCAATGATCTGATTTCAAAGCCCTCTTTTTAACCACTAACCTATCACCCCCTTATAGTCAAGTTTATATTAAAACAAGCATCAAATTTGTCATCAATCTCAACAAAAGTGAAAATAATTTGTCAATGTCACTGTGATAGCCAGGATTTAGAGAACAAAGTAATTAGCCATTTTCTGAGTGGCCTATAGGATAATCTACCAACTTTGTGTTTTTATCCCTTTAGAAGAACTAGAGAACCTTGTAGCTAAACCTAATGAGAAAGCACGTTTGTCTTATAAAGGTTGTGAGGATTTCGCTATTCAAAAGTTTTGTGTCAGTTTTGTTCCAGTTGGGTTAAAATGCTCTAATAGAAAATAAAGAAAACCACTAAAAGAAGCAGTTTGGCTTTGATAGAAAGCCAAATTTTAAAATGCCAGCAGTGCGTACCAGGACAAGAAGGGTTAGTAAACAAGGCAATAAAATGTATCATTCTGCTATAAGAGCCAGTAATGCAGTATGACTGTAATGGTTTTTTCCAGAGAGAGAAATACTTCCTGCCTATCAAGGAAGGTAAAAGAAGACCAGTTAGTCCAGTTTCAACTGTATCCCATTTTAAATGGGATGGATTCTCGCATTCAGACCATTCAGAGATATGGCACACAGCTTTATGGGAGAAAACAACAATGTCTAGGCATCCATTTATTTAGCTATAAACTGTGAGTCTTGACTTTAAGAGGGCAGCATGCTCTTACTTTGGGAGATAGCTGAAGATGTGGAGTGACAATTAATTTCTGACATCTCCAAAGAACTGCCTCTCCCAAATTCTTGCATGAAATCTAATGTAAAAGGAAAATCTTTTAGATAGCATTGAACTGATGAATAAATTGTATTCACCTTCAACCCTTCCAGTGTTATGGTCCCAAGTTAAAAGAAGCGTGAAAGATACATTTGGAGAAGGCAACGAGACTAATCAGGGAAATTTCATAATACAAGAAGGTGAAGTATATTAATGCCCTTCTGGTTTAGGAATGGTGGCTGGAACGGAGAAGAAGTGAAGCCAGAGGTCAGACATCAAGCCCTCCATTTGGGATCAAAACAATAAGGTAGTGAAAACCGAACAAATAAGTCTGGGAAAGCCCTGTTGTAGGCAATTTGCTTCTTTCTTATCAAAGTGCAACACATGTTGATCATGAGCTGCTGAGAGAAGTCCCACATTCAACAGGCAGTGACAATATACAGCAGCAGTTCAGAAATGTCTGAAGGGGGTCTCAATGCAGAATGAGACCTGGGACAGACTGCCTTTAAGTGTGCTCCCTATAAACAAGCAGCATCCTAGGCAGATGAAAAATGACAGTAAGGTGACTTTACTCTGATATTTTATCTTGACTCCTGGAGTAGAAGAAATTTTCTGATCTTACAGTGTTTCAGTGGGTACAAGAAAAACAGCTGCATTGAGGGCCAGATGGCTGCCCTTGGAGCTACCTTCACAGACAGTGGAACAACCACACTGCCTGGGCTGTGGGTGAGAAAGCCCAGAGAAAGCAGAGGGAGGTGGAGGGCAGATGGAAGAAGGTTCTGAGCCTGTTTTACCGCAGCCATGATAAAAAAGAGGTAGAGTCCAGAAAACAAGATGGAAAGGATGGGGATATTATGGTTCTCCCGGTGGATAGTTTCAGCAACTGGAGTTGCTAACACAGAATATATACAAACAAGTGGGATAAAGAAGCCTCAGTAGCCACCAATGCCAGATGCTCATAGAAAAGATGAGAACCACCATTCCACTTGAGGGTGGAACCAGTACAAACCCAGATGACAGGCCAGGAAGAGGGGACCTTCACCAATCTCATGAGGATAACTGTGTGGATGAAGGAAGAAGAAAAGGAAAAAACAGCTCAGAGTTGGATTTGGAATTTTAATTCATCGCAGAGTTTCTTGAGATTATTTGGAAATGTTTTGAAGAAAAACAACAAAAAGTTTTACATTTTAAAAGAAGCTTGAGAACTTTATGCTTTTTTCTACCAGCCAGAATGGTAAGACTCATGAGGATATTTGGACAACTTACAGAAAAAGGGTACAGATTCTGGCATATCTGCATTAGAAATTAACAATTTCAACCCTGCTACATGTGTCAGGCCCAGATGAGAGGATCCACCCCTTCACTCCTTTTTTCATATTTAGCATTTCATAAACTTAATGATTTTCCTAAAGATTATGTAAGGAAGATGTACTAAACAACCTTCTGCCCTTCCTCCATCCTGCTGGGTCTATGATGAATTTCCCAGCTGCCATCCTTCTGGTATGGGAGCTCCAACTGCCTAGCTCCCTGAAAAGTGGCAACTAGTCCACCAGCTCTGAGCACTTTTCTTGCAGGGAACAGGTGGGCCAACACTGCTAATCCATGCCAGGATTGTGGATGGAGGGGACTTATTTTGCTGTGTAGGCTGCAATTAGCCTAGTGATTCAAAGTTTGAGAGAACAGCCTGAAATGATGACTAGTATTTGTATTGCCATAACTAAAAATGAGAATACTATATAAATCAAACTCTGGGAGTATGTGAGACCGAGTGGTTCATGCCAGATTCTCTTCAAAAGGCATTTCCAAATGGTGGCTGAAAATTAACAATCACCTATGAATCTTTGGGAAATGCAGATGCTTAGGTGTCATCACAGAGAGTGTGATCCAACAGCATGGAAATGTTTAAAAACACTTTCACACTGCCTTTCTCATTCAGTCTTCAAAATAGCACAGCAATGAATGTGTTCATGTTTCCATTATGCAAAACAGAAACCTGAGTTTCAGAGAGTGTTGTGTGTGTGCAGGTCACTTCAACGAAAATGCAGAAGGGTACTGGCCACAGACACAGATTTTTCCTGCATCATTATCTCTAGGTAAATTGTCTGACCTTTCAGAGCCACAGTTTCATCATCTCTAGAGAAGAGGTAGTTATCCACATTTAGAATTGCCATGACATTAGTGGTAACAATGCTCAATACACTTAGAAAGGACAGCTGACATGTTTGCTGTTATTGATAGTTGACCATCACCCCTCAGTCACATCTGACATTAACAGAAGTGGCAGGCACTTGACTTGCATATGCTATGATTAGGAAATATAACAATGTCAAGATAATTTCATAATTTTAACTGGATTTCAGTGACATAATCATTACTGTTATTGATGCATTTTATTTTTGATAGGATCAAATACAAATACTTGCCACATTATTAATAATCATAATTATACTTCTTACTGTAACTGTTACATATATTGTTATTATTATAGCAATATCACTGCACAGTTCAATTTGTCCTCTGCAAATCTCTGCCGATGTCACATAGAGCTCATGATTTTATGTATGTCAAATGATTACTAATGTGTGATTCTGATGGTAATCCTTTTCAGAGGTATGACTTTGCCAGCAATCATCTTGAAAATGATGTTCTCTTCCCTTGGTCTTTATAATTTCTTAAGAAGTTTGAATTCATTTTTTTCCCTCTTACCTACACTCCAATAATGAAAATTTATCCAGCCTCCGTAGTCATCAGGAGACAAATGACAGATTTTACTCTCTACTTGCAGGTTGAGCAGATTCCTTTCATAGACACCCCTTCCCCCTATTCCTCACCCCTGATGCATTATGCACCCTTCTGAAACTTTTCTTGACAAGTAAGCACCCAGTACCTCTCTGCTGTACTGAGGTACGACTGTCTCCAGCAAGCTAAACTTCTATAGTACCCAGAAAACTGCTCTTTCAACACACACCATCACCAAGCTCTTTCTTTTTCCTTTCCCTCTCTATCAAGACCTATTATCATTAATTCTGCAAATAGTTGTTGAGCACCTCCACCCTACCAGGCACTGCTCTCTTGAGTCTGTTCTACTGAACCACTGGTCACGTGGGTCTTTTCTTTACAAATTTTTGGCTTCTCTCAGTTTTCTGTAATTTTTGATCTCTGAGTAGATGTAAAAATGAGTACCATGTCTGCTTATGAAAGTATGCTTCTTACAGTGCAATATTAATCGTTAATAATTATAGAGTAAATACTCGATGCTAAGCACTAACTAAAGGCCTTGTGTAGATTAATCACATGTAGTACTCATAACAACACTAATGTACCTCACTTTTGCCATCATTTAAAAAAAAAGAAACAGGTTTAGGAACTAGGAAATTCAGAGCCATCATGGACAAACTGAACAGCTCTTTGGTTTTTTTCTTTTTCTTTTTCTTTTTTTTTCTTTTTTGGTAGAATAAACCTGATTCTCTAGTCTAGTTAGTAGGATGAAGGGAGGGAAAAAAAAAGAAAAAAAAAAATATTATCTTCCTACTATTGTTTGCCAGGCAGTGAGGGGCAGTGGGAGTGAAGTTTATTTAGGCCAGCCATTTTTAGTTTTCTTAATCTGGTTCCAAAAGCCTGATTGTTAGTGGAATTTTTAGATTCTTACTATAGGTTGTGACCATTAGCTTTTATGGTGTTTTGGTTTTATCTTTTTCTGTGTCCTCACAGGAGTACTCTACCCAGTAACTGGGTTACTAGCCTGCCAGATTTTCTATGTATATCATGTGTAATATGTATACATGCACATATACACACATACATGCATGTACATGTAAAATATACACACATGTGTACACATATGTGTGTTTTACATATATAACATCTTTCCCACATTGTGAATCAAAATGCTCTAGTGGTTTTGCAACCATTTGGAGGAGCACCAAGAGTGGTCTCACATTGGATCCTGCTGCTTGGTCAAATGGATTACAAAGAGATTCCTTTGTATACAAAAAGACTTGTAACACATTGCCAGTACAAATGAGATTGGACTATATTCTAAATATACTTAGATTTCATATAATTCATAGACAAAGGATTTTATTTTCTTTGACCAATTCTTTTAGTTTTATTTTTTAAAAAATGCAAAAGCAATGGGAAATGCATCACCCGGCCCTTTAGCGATGCATAGCAGATGGGAATTTGAAGCTTTGAGGAATGGAGGAGGATAAAGCCGCCCCTTCCTAGTAGTAGACCTTTTATTTCAGGATACACAGTGATCCAGGTTTAAAAATGACTTGTGGTGATATATATAGGAAGTACAATATGTTCCAATTTGACAACAGGAACAGTACTTTTTTGGAAGAAAATATAAATGCAGAGATTTGCTCATGTTCAATCATATATATATATATTTTAAAAGACAGATTCAGTGGTATAGTGATACATTATTTCATCAACAGATGATTTGGGTAAGGGCTTCCTGACTCAATATTCAGCAGAAACCAACTGTCAGTTGAGCCAAGCAAGTGATTTAATGCATGATTTTTTTCCACTGAATTTCCCACCTGCTTGAATAACTTAATACTTTGTTTCAGCAATAGCTAAAATATCAAAACAATGGATCTGTTTGGTGGAACAATTGAGTAAATAAAAGAGTACAGCCACTCATGGAGTGGGGTATGTATGAAGGCTACATGGCATTCTCAGAGTTGAGCTTCTGATACTCTAAGCTGTTTATTTAACCTGAATGTTGCTCCTTGCTTAATTGATAGATTGGTGAATTGGGGTCAAGCATGCCAGTGATTCTCAAGCCTGGCTGAATATAAACACCACCTGGGAACCCTTCCAGGGTCCCCACCCAGAAAATTTCACCAGTATCTCTGTGTTGGGGTCATCTGAGTAAAGAATATTTCTAAAAGACACCCCCTGCCCAAGGTGATTGTAACAAAACCACCTGGTTTGAGATCCATTGGAACAGCAGATACCTCAGGTCCAGTTCAAGGCAGAGTTTGGTTGCTGAAAGTAGCCTATACTTAAGCCACATTTTCTTTTCTTTTCTTTTCTTTTTTTTTTTTTGTATTTCAAAATAATTTCTTACGTTTTCTTGCTTATCAGGTTTGAAAAATGTGAAAGGGGGCTTCCCAAACACTCTGTCTTGTGGAATCATGGTAATTAACATATAAACCCCTTTCTTCATTATCACAATGAGGATATAACCTTCTGAAAGACATATATCCTTGTTTATATCTAGATAAATGCTTGCCCAGATCTTGGCATTAATATGATAAAGTTAAGCTTCTACTCTCTTAATAGGATTTAGAATGAAATGGAGAGATTAATATCACAACTGAGGTAGAAAGCAGAATTGACCTATTATATTAAATGAAGGACAATCTAAAGAAGTTGTTCTATCTTAAAACAAGTAAAATACTTGATTATCCAACAAAAAACTCTTGAATCAGACTTTTACCAAGTGGATATTTAGTGGATATTTTTACATGAATATTTTATCCTATTTCTAAAATAAAGGGTCATTAAAAGAAGTCCAGAATGCCCATTGTTAAATCTACACAGCAGGGCCTAGACTCCTGGTTCAAAGAAATTAAGTTTATATCCACCATAAGCCAGATCTTTTTCTCTCTTTGAACTCTGGATTCTGTGTTGTGCTGTTCCCACTGACACTATAAATTAAAGGATAAAATGGTGCGTTTCCACTCTGCTTCCCATAATGATGTATTCTTAGCTGAGCTTAGGTGAGAAATTTGAATGTTTCAGAAAACCAGATTGCTTTCTTTCCTGCCTCGGGGACCAAACTGCCATAACACAGGATCGTATATCATTCTAAAAAATTTATACTTGCTTACAGTATTCAATTTTGTTTTAGCCTTTTATTTCTTCTCAACAGATTTTTCACAGCCACAATACTGGAGGCTGTTTCTGAAAACTGCTAATTTTTAAAAATAGACCAGTCAACCAAATTAGCAGGATGACTGAGGGAGAACTTTATTAGGCAGTGAGCAGCCGTAAGGTCTCAATAAATCTTTGTAGTCATCTGAAAAAATGAAAAGCTAGGAGAAATGAGGGGGATGGGGCATGATTAGTTCAGATTTATTCTAACAACCAAGAAAAGCACATGTATGATTTTTGTATAAGTCCCTTTGAAATTTGATTTCCACAGACTAAACTTTTTCTTGCCTGAGGGACACAATATTTTCTGTGATAACATAGATTTAGGAATGAGATGTCCTATCTATTTAAGAGGTATTTATTTTAAAATATTTATCAGGACTGGCCTGGGCTTTTCTGATCTGTAAGCTTTCTAGGCTGGGTACAGTAGCTCACACCTGTAATCCCAGCACTTTGGGAGACTGAGGTAGGCAGATTATTTGAGGTCAAGAGTTCGAGATCAGCCTGGCCAACATGGTGAAGTCTCATCTCTACTAAAAATACAAAAATAAGCTGGGCATGGTGGTGCATGCTACCTGGGAGGCTGAGGCAGAAGAACTGCTTGAACCTGGGAGGCAGAGGTTGCAGTGAGCTGAGATCGCACCACTGCACTCCAACCTGGGCAACAGGGCAAGACTGCCTCAAACGAAAATACCTGCATCATATATAACTCATTATAATTATTTTTATTGTACATGCTTCTTTTTTTTTTTTTTTTTTTTTTTTTTTTTTTTTTTGCTAGTCTATGAGTCCCTCCAGAGAGGGTTTATTTCTTTCCCTTGTATCTTGCATATGATAAGTACTTGATTAACATTCAGTCAGTTGAAATGAGGGTTGCATTTTTCTTTGAAAGCATAATTTTCCTTATTTTAAAAGATGTGGCTGTCTTTTCTGATTGTGAGAGCAATACACTGGGTCAGGCATATAGTAGGCACTCAGTAAATGTTTACTGAATTGAACTGATTGTTTGCCAAGGAACTTTATCATTGGATCAATACACATTTACTTGTTAAACCAGCTTTTACAAAAAACATATATGTAATACTATGAAAGTCAATTGTGGGAGACTAATCTTATCTGGAGTGTCAAGGGAGATTGCTATGAAGAAGTGATTTTTGAACTATGTAAAAATAAGTAAGGGTGGTGGCAATGGAGCTATGTGTGTGTGAGTAGGGGTGCCCTTGAAGTAGAGGCAAAAATATGTGCAAAGGCTCTGAGGTAGATACAGGGTTGGCACATTAAACAGCTGACTAAAGGCCAATGTAGCTGGAGAATGAAGTGGGGCAGAATGGTTTTAAGAAATAAACAGGTTAGTAAAAATATAAGCTTTTCAAAATTCTCTCTGGTTGTTATATATGTATTAAAAAAAGAGATCTAAGAGAAGATATAGGCAGGTTAGAGAGAACATTATTGATACTATTGAAGCAATGTTGGCAAGAGAAGATAGATGGCAGCTTGTACTTGGGTGTCATAATGGTAGAAATGTGGAGAAACAGTTACTCAAATACCTCTGGAGGTAAAATATATCAACATGGCTTGCTAGTGGATTGGATAAAGGGTGAAAGAAACAAAGATATTCAAAACGACTTGTTTCTGATGTTGTAAATGGATGGATGGCTGTCCCTTTAAGAATGGAGCACGCAAGGAAAGTAGGGGTGTAGTATTGTGTAGCTTTGGACTTAACTGAATTTGATGTGCTTCTGAACATCTGTGACAATACCTAGAAGACAAAGAATATATTGCTCTGAAGGTCAGGAGAGAACTGGACTGGAGATATAACCATGGGTCACTGGCATGAATGACAGGTTTTGACCTAATGCCGTTCACCAAATTAGTTGGTCTGGACAAGACTACAGAATGAAAAGGAAAGGAGAGCCCAGACTGAGCCAGAAGATCCCAACATTCAACAGAAAAGCAGAGAAAAATGGGCAAGCAAAGGCCTTGTTAAAATGGGTGCAGAGAGGTAGGAGCAGAACAAAAATTTACCTTGGTATAGAAAAAAAAAAAAACAGTGTTGCAAGAAGGAAGTTGTGGTAAAGTAGGCAGAAGACCCAAAAAACTTTTATTGGATTTAATAATGCTGGGATAAGGAGTGGATAGTGCAGATGCAGGTGCGGGTATGACAACAAGACTTTAAGAAAGTTGCTTTGAAGAGCTCCCTGTAACTTTGTTTCTTTGTCTCCCATATAAAATTGAAAGCTTTTATAAGAACTTCTTTTTTTTTTGGTGTTGTGTTTGTTTTTGTTCAGGCCAGGTCATCTTCAGAATGAAGGGAATAATAGGGACTTGGAATTTTGTAGAGAATAGAGCAAGCTTGAAATAATCTTTTCAGAGGGTACGAGAGATAAAACATAGTATGATTACATGGCAATGTTGACAGTCCAGTCAAAGCTAACAAATATAAAGTAGTTATCGCAGCAGTAGTTTAATGTACATTGTCATCGCTACTAGCTAAGCTAAGCTGCACTGACACAGGTCAGAAAACACAGATAGTTGACTTCATTGGGGGTTGATGATTTTTTTTGATTGGAATACCAGAATTAATGGGGCAAAGGAAATTGGGATATTGACACGTAATTATTGACATAATGATCCATGTAATCTAAGCTGGTTAAGAAGGGAAAAGAAGGCAGAAGGGAAGGGTGAGAGAAGCTAATGAATCAGGAGAGGACTATGATGGTAGTATGAAGGCACCAGATGACATGATGAAATGGAAGAATAATTAAATGTGGATGCTTCAACAATCAAACTAAGGGATGAAGAGAGGCTGATGACAATGGAATCAAGGAAAAAGTGGTGACAACAAAATGAAAGAATGATCATACAGGGGAGGGTACTTCAAGAATCAAAGTTGCGCTACAAAGTAAAATGCAAAATTAGTGATTTGGGGAGATGACATGATTTTTCATAAGTACAGAGCATGGTTGTGAGACTTCCTGAAATGCAGCAAAGAAGCTTATGAGAGAGAAGATCAAAATGTGATAAAAGGTTCTAGTAATTACGGTATCATAAGACCATTCAGTTAAACATGCACCAACAATTACGGAAGGAATTGCATTGCAGAGGAAAACTGAAATATGTATAATCAATAAATGTTAATTAAATGATCCATAATAACAAAATAGTCAAATGGGAGTAATGGTAATTGGACAATTGGTAATTATTTTTTGCCTGTTGACTGAAAATTTTCTGGAACAATCTCAAATGGCTTTTGATCCAGGTGAAAAGTAGGATAATCAATTTAAACTCTTTTCAAATATACAGTACCATAAATTTTCTGCCTCTGGAACCATACTCTCTATATAAATTAACTATTATAATCCGTCTTTCTTGTTACTGCTAGTTTTAAAGTATGGCACAATTATACAATTCTCAAAATGAAATAAAAAGCATCAATAACGATAGTGAGAAGAAATTATCCATAAGTAGAAGGTTTCATTTGTATATTCTGTTTTCTTTTTCTAACACTAGAGACTTATAACCTCATCATCAGACTTAATATAAGAGGAAAAAAATGAACTTCAGTTTAATAGATTAACTTACTGTACATGTTCTGAAAAAAAAAAAAAAAGAAAAATGCCTTAGGAAATATCTGAAACATAATCAATTGGTTTAAGGACTAAAACATTGTCATACATGCTAAGGCCATAAAAGCATCTCAGAAACATTGATTCATCTAAGCCGTCCATAGAAAAAAAAATCCCTAGTAAGCCAATGTTAATCAGCTAACAAGAAACATTTATTTAAAATATGTAGATAGGAAGTGTGTACTAACAAGCAGTAACAAAAATTTCTCTTTTCCATTCAACTACAAAATTTTTTTTGGTGTTTCTTTATAAACTGTAGTACAATGCAGCTTTAGAATTTAAGGACAATTTGCATGAAAAGGGATTAATTTGTTACTAAGTTATAATAAAAAATATATAATCTGGTTGTTTACATGTGTTATACTGAAAAGTTTGATTATTATTTCTCTAGATTTATGTATGTGTATACATAAGTATGTATGTGTATGTACATATATTTTGAACACAAATATTGACATTATGTATCAAAAGTTAGAAAAATTAACCACACATTTTTTTCCCAATAATATACAAAGGTAGACATAGGTGAACAAATTAACCCAGAAGAAATTATAGTTTAGATAGTATTCGATGACTCAGCTGAAAATAATTTTAGTTGAAAATAATTTATCTAAATGAAATATTAATGTTTGGTGCTGTAGATAATCCAACCATAGTCTTCAGTAATTCTTGAACATTTTATTATGCTAAAATAGTACCTTATAATTTCAATGGATTGCTTAATGGATTTCTATTAATTAGCCACTATCAATTACATCAATGTTATGAATACTGAATCTTCTTTTAAATATCTTACTTTTTAAGTAAACATTCTTCATAATTACAGTATTGGGAAGGTGGTGCTAGTAGTCACAGTATCTACTCAACACATATAATATCAAACTTCTACTGCAGGCAATTGCCATATTTTCATTAGTTAAGATTTCAAGAAAAGTAACTAAGAGCTGAGAATTTGTGTTTAAAATGTGAACACAAGAACAAGTGATCTGGAGTAAAGTGATCTGCCAGTAAGGGAGTGCTGGCAAAGCTTCCTGGAAGCTGTAGACTTTAAAGGGCTGCTGCTTTAGCGTGGCCTAAAAAATCTTAAAATGGAAGCACTAGGAGTTTGGGCTGGTGTTCCAGAATAACATTCTACCAGAAAGCAAAACTGATGAAATTTCCTGAGAAAATTAACAGCTCCCAAACTGTGTGGAGAAAGCATTCTGGAATATATTTCAAACACTACAGCTTCAGGGAACGTGTAGACTTACTAAAAGATAGCAATACAAAAAGGCTTGATGACCACACAGGGTGGGAAGCTCAGGGTTAGAGGAAAGTCAGCCAGACAATTATTTTCAGGCTTAAAGGAAAAAAGCAGAAACAGAAAAGGAAAATATATGGAGGAACAGGAGGACTGATGCAATACAAATACTACATGTACATTTTTTTAAAGGAGTAAGAAAGGTGGACATAATGAATTTGAATCCAAATACAAAAGTAAAGTCTTGGAAACAGATTAATTGCCAGTTTCATAAAGTGTAGTGATATTCTTAAGCTCTATGCAATACATGTGAAAAGGAAATGGCACAAGACCTTTACAATGCACGAACAGAACTGAGACTAACTCAAGAGTAAGACTGAGAATAAACCAACCATAAGACAACCATTCTGAATTTTTAAGACAGGAACCTGTGTGAAGCTTATATTAATGCAATGACTCTGAATTTATTTTTTATTTGTTTGATTTAAATGTGTAACTTCTCAGTGACTCAATTATAAAGTTAGCTATACTCCAATTAAACTATTATAAATCAGTCCCTTTTTTATTTATGAGAGAATTGAACAATCCTAGTGAAGTCTTCTTTTTAAGATACTTTTGGACCAGATGGAACATAAGTAAAAAGTAAAATGTAGTACAATATTGTTTGAAGTGAATATATATTAATGAAAGCTTACCTATCTGACCATCTGGTTGCTAGATGGTGCTTAGCCAGGGATAAATACATTCTTGAAAGATGCATATACATATACATCTTGAAAGATGCAATTAGGTACATGAGTTACAAATGTCCTATCTAGGTAAAGTGAGGGGAAACCCATGTAGTAAAAAGAGTTAAGACTCACAAGGCCTACGCACTGATTAGTCTTTCCACAATATTAAAAAATGTACTATATTTCCAATGCTCAATTTCTTCATCTGTAAAATAATAAGTAACATACCTTACACATTACATGATGCTCAAGAATGTACTGTGAAAGCTGTGGAGTAAAAAACAAATATTACTTTTTATGTTCTTCCTAGCATATTTTCATATACTTTCTGTGTATTGGTACTCATCCTTCCTCTTCTTACAAAGTTTTAAAATTATGTATTTCCTTATATTTCCCCCACATATACGCATAGTCACTCAAAGCGTAGATCTGAGTCCCCTGAAATCAGGCTCTCATTATCTATTTTCCAATTAATTTTCCTAACTTGATAGAAAACTATGATTATAAAGGAAATATTTCTTCTTTCAGACTTTTGTATCATTGTTAAATGTGAACTGAAATGTATTGAGGCCTGAAGTAAAGTTCTAGGAAAAAGTCATGGCAAAAGAATAGGTTGAACTAGTGACCAGGTATCAAACAAAGTAAAAATTCAAAAAAAATATGAAATTTCCTCATAGAGTTTGTATAAATGATCTTTAAGGACAATGGACAACTGAAAATTTAAATTAAAAAACACCACTTATGGTAGCATCTAAAAACATGAAATGTATAGAGATAAATTATTAAAATGCTCAAGATTTTACACTGAAAAGACAGAACATTGCTGTAAGAATGTAAAGAAGACTTTTGCACATTAATTTTGTTCTCCTGAGACTTTGCTGAAATTGCTCTTATCAGCTTAAAGAGATTATTGGGCTGAGACTGATGGTGCGTGTTCGTAAATCATACCTAATCATGTCTTCTGCCAAACAGGGACAATTTGACTTCCCTCTCTCTTTCTACTTGGAACCAACGCCTCCAAATGTCCATCAGTTTGGATAAAAAATTCCCTTGATTAAGAAAAGTGCGCTATATACCACGGAATATATGCCAGCCATAAAAAAAGAATGAGCTTCATGCCTTTGTGGGACATGGAAAAGCTGCGAAACCATCATTCTGAGCCAAAACTATCGCAGGACCAGAAAATCAAACACCGCATGCTTGCTCACTCGTAGGTGGGAATTGAACAATGAGAACACTTGACTCAGGAAGGGGAAACATCACACCACTGGGCCTGTCATGAGTGCGGTAGGGGGAAGGGATAGCATTAGAGACATACCTAATGTAAAATGCACGAGTTAATGGGTGCAGCACACCAACAGGCCACAATATATACATATGTAACAACATGCAATTGTGCACACGTACCCTAGAAAGCTTAAGTATATTTTTAAAAAAGAATGTAAGAAGACATAAATATAATGTAGGGTGGTTAGTTTTTTTTGTACATATCACTTCATGGATTAGAGACATTACTATTGGGGTGACAGATACTACTATGATATCTACATATTAATAAAATCTAGTTAAAATTTTAGCATATCTTATAGAAATAGCAAAACTGATTCTAAAATTTACATGGACCCAAAGAACCTATAATAGTCAAAAAAGAATTTTAAACAATGAGCAACATAATAGAGAAATTACACTATTTCATTTAAAAACTATAACATAATGCTACCATGTAAAAATAGTCTGCATGTTGCCTATAAAGACAGCGCACATAGACTGATGGAAGGCAATAACAGAGTTGAAAATGACCGATACACATTTGGTCGTGATTTTTCTTTGTTTTTTTTTTTTTTTTTTTTTTGAGACGGAATCTTGCGTCTGTCCGCCTACAGGCTGGAGTGCAGTGCGCCGCGCCTCTCAGCTCACTGCAAAGCTCCGCCTCCTCCGGGTTCACGCCATTCTCCTGTCTCCAGGCCTTCCCGAGTAGCTGGGACTACAGGGCCGCCCGCCTGTCGCCCGGCTAGTTTTTGTATTTTAGTAGAGACGGTTTCACCGCTATTAGCCAGGATCGTCTCGATCTCCTGACTCATATCCGCCCGTCTCGGACCTCCCAAAGTGCTCCGGATTCTAGGCTTTTGAGGTCCACCTGCGCCCGGTCGGTCAGTGATTTTCAACAAATCGCAATTTATACTCAAAAGAAAAGATGATGATCTTTTCAACAATTGTCACTACATAGTGGACTGTATACCAATGTGCAAAATTAATAGGATTAATGAAAGGCCTGGACTTTTTATCTCAGTATCACATAAAAATAACTATAAATGAATATAAACTTAAACATAAGAGTCAAGACCAAAAATTATGAAATACATAGATTTATGTGACTTTAGGTCAGGCAAACACTTTCAAAATAAGATTAAAAAGCAAAAACTTTGAAACAAAAAATGATAAACCATAGTTGATCAAAATTTTTAAATTTTGTCTTAGGAAGACTTTGTTAAGAAGATGAAAAGTAAGCCACAGACGGAGAAAATATTTGCAGAACATGTATTAGATAAAAAACCTGTATCTAGAGTACATGAAGAACTCCTACAAGAGAATACTCATAAGGCAAACAACCCAATCAAATAAATGGTCAAAAGATTAAACATCATTTTGACCAAAAAAAAAAAAAAATGGCCAAAAAACATGAAAAGATGCTTACAGTTTTTAATAATTAGATAAATGCACATTAAAACCACAATGAAAGATCACTACACATCCTTTAGACTCAAATTACAAAAGCTGACAACAGCAAATTTGGGCAAGGATGTTACAGCAGCTAGACTCTCACACATTGTTGGCAGAAATGCAAAACGTGGCAAAAAATTTAGGAAAGTGGTTTGGCACCTTCTTATAGAGTTAAACAGTTGTATATTATCTAGCAATCCCAAACAGATATTTTATGAAGAAAACATGAATATGTCCACAAAATGTGTTTACCAATGTTCATAGAACCATAGTATATAACGTAATAGCCAAATGATCATCAGCTAGTGAATTGATAAACAATTTGAGGTGAATATTATTTTGTAACTTTTTTTCATATGAAGGAACAGGGGCACATAGTGGTTAAATATCTTTTCTAAAGTTCTTTACCAAGAAAGGGACGATGCTATAAAACCAACTAAGATCTCTCTGACACCAACGCCTTGTTCCACCATGCCATATCATTTCCCAGCAGCATTCTGTTTTCCAAATTGGAATAAATCACATATGTTTCCTTGGTCTTTATTAAAATATGTAGCAATGACCCTGAGACTTACATAGAAAGAGCAGCATGTGCATTTGCTCTTAGCGTGACCTCCCAGCCTTCCTCCATCTTAAGAAACATGTACAGAGTAATACTTGACATATCGTTGTCTCTTTTTTCCTAATACTTTTTTCTCTTTAAGGTATTTTTGTGCTCATATCATGTAATTTAAATAATCTACATATTGCATATTCAAGTCACTGTGTTTGGTAGACAGTGGTCTTCAAATATGTACTATGGAATTATTTGAAGAAACAAATCTATATAATAATGTCAAGAAGCGGGGAAAAACAGTACTCTATCTGATTCTGTCCCTCAATAAGTAAGAACATTGGATTCTGTGTGTATGTGTGTGTGTGTGCACATGTGTGTGTGTCTGTTGGGGGGCAGGGGAGTGTTGGTCACAATGACTCCTGAGGGAACAATGGAAGTCCCACTTTGAATTGAACATGAATAAAGTACACAACAACTTCTAAAACACCATTTGCATAATTTGAGTCTTAAACTTTTTGTTGTATATTTCTTTTTCTCAGATCATACCCTTGGTGATCCTTCTGTCTTCAGTATATAGTCTGTGTCGGCATTCTCATTATTTCCCCGGTCTCTACATGTTATATGTTGTATAGCAGTGACTTACCAATCTTTACCTCTAGCTATAATAAGATCTTACTCCTTGGCCAGGAGCAGTGGCTCACGCCTGTAATCCCAGCACTTTGGGGGGCCGAGGCAGGTGGATCACGAGTTCAGGAGACCAAGACCATCCTGGCTAACACCATGAAACCCCGTCTCTACCAAAAACTACAAATAATTAGCTGGGCGTGGTGGCGGGCGCTTGTAGTCCCAGCTACTCGGGATGCTGAGGCAGGAGAAAGGCGTGAATCCGGTAGGCGGAGCTTGCAGTGAGCAGAGATAGCGCCACTGCACTCCAGCCTTGGGCGACACAGTGAGACTCCATCTCGGGGGGGGGGAAAAAAAAAGATCTTTCTCCACGGCTCCAGGTATATGTCTGTATTATCTTTTAGGTACATCCCCCTGTATATACCATTAAGACCTCAAACTCGAAAGGACAACAATTTAATCAGTAAGTGTTTGTCTTCCTGCACTGTTCCTAACCCACATCCCATTCTGCTCCTCTTTTGTTCTCCAAAATTGATTAGTGATGATATTTTTCATTTAGTATTTCGAGTTACAAACTCAACAGGTATTCTCAATTCTTCGTTCTCCTTCACATCCCTTCAATCGTCCTGGGTTTAAAATTATATTCCCTAAATATTTTTGGACTAGACATTTTCTCTCCATTGTACCTGACTCAGCCTTGGTACAGACCCCCATTTCTCAAACATGTGTTGCAAGAGCAAGAGCCTCTTGGCTTGTCGCCAGAATAACTTTTCGAAATTATACATCTGATCATGATTTTCTTCCTGGAATCATTCCTTGGCTCCTCTTCATCTACACAATAAAGTGCAAACTTTTCAGTAAAACATCTACATCTCTCCAGCCTCATCTTTCATCTCTTAACTCTTCATATAGTACACTTGAGAAATATAGAATTATTTCATATTTCTGGAAGACATGAAGGCATTTATGTTTTATATGTTATGTTTTATAGTATGATTATAATTTTATAAGGTTTTATATTACTGTTTTGTATTATAAGGTTTTTACAATACATAATAACTGAATATTTACATAGAAGTTATTACATACCAGACACTGTTAACCTGCTTTATATGCATTATAAACTCTATAGTAACCATCTGGAGTTGGTCTTAGTTTGTCCATTTTACAGGTTAAAAAACTGAGGCACAGGAAGGGGAGCACATTATCTGATAGCACATAGCTGGTTAGTGATGGAACCAAAATTCAAGCATCAGTGGTCTGGATCCAAAGTCCATGTGCCTAAACACTACAGTACGCCTGCCTCTCCCTTTGGAGTCTTATTATTGCATGCATCAAGTGCTGTCACACTTGTGGTGGGTTTTTTTTTATAACTACACTACGACCTCTTTCAAGATAATGTCTACTTCTTATGTATCTCTACATTCTTACTCTCTAATAAAGTGTTGGCACACAATAGAGCTGATAAAACTTCTTCACTTTCCTGCTCAACAGTGACAAAAAAACCGTATTTCCTAAGTTTTGTTCTATGTACACATCTATGCTGTGGGATGATTCCTGGGAAAAATATTTCACATTCAAATCACTTTGGGGGTTCACCTGGTCTCTGTCTTTCTCTTGGAGTTTTACAATGCACATTAATACAACCATAGCCCCATGAAGGTGTATTATAGGAAATTTTGTTGTTTTCTTTTCTTTGAGAATTTCCCAAATATATTTGAACTTCAAAATCTCACTCATGCCCTTACTGCATCTCCGAGGAATAGCTATCACATCTTATGAAACTACTGTTTTGAAGACTGTGCTCTGTGAAATTCTGATTTAAAAGATAAAGACAAAATCACATAGCCAGGCATTCAAAAGTCATCATATCCTGACTCTAAGCTAATTTTCTAGTTTTTCTACTCTATACAGATACCCTTCATATAGCCATGCTCATGCTTATCTTAAAAAAAAAAAAGTCATTTTACTTTCTTATCCCTCTGCCTTAGCTGTGGGCATTTCTCGCACTTCTTAATCCTAGAATGACTCTCTGGCCCTGTCTCCATTCTTCATTTCTCAGCTCAATTCCTAACTTTGCATTAGTGTGTGTCTCACCTCTCCAGTGAAGCAATCTTTTCTTATGAACTCCTTTAGCAATTATTACCTACACCATTAATTTTGCTATTAATCAGCT
Organism: Rhinopithecus bieti; assembly: GCF_001698545.2. Classification (NCBI taxonomy): domain Eukaryota; kingdom Metazoa; phylum Chordata; class Mammalia; order Primates; family Cercopithecidae; genus Rhinopithecus; species Rhinopithecus bieti. The sequence goes on from NW_016818327.1 coordinate 2,421,184, forward strand.
ACTGATGTGTCACATATTTCTATTGTTGACAAGAAAGGCTATTTAAATTATTAGTGTGCATGTGTTTTGCTTTTGAAAAAAAGTCATTAAATTGTATGACCTGAATTCTCCCCATGTCTATCCAGGGCAGTAACTATTGGAAACACACCATAAAAGACTGATATTTTATTGCTCCTTCTAAACCAGCAGAAGAGATTCACTAAAATCACAAGCTTCACTGAATATTAATGCAGTGAAAGAAAATTCCATATGATTGAGTTTACATCTTTTATGTTGTACAAACTAGGTTGACTTTGAGATTACTAGAAGAAAAAAGTGCGTATTTTAAATATACCACTTTGAATTTTATTTGAAATAACGATCCTTTTGATGGGGAAAATTTTTTTCAAGAAGTAAAAGTAAATTGTGTCCATTATATTTAACTGTTGGTGGGCCATAGTTATTCACCAGATACCATATGCCTCTCTAGTTTCCCTGAGGAAAAATATATATTACATTAAAATATTTGTTTGTTGGCCGGGCGCGATGGCTCACACCTGTAATCCCAGCACTTTGGGAGGCCGAGGCGGGCGGATCAGGAGGTCAGGAGATCGAGACCATCCTGGCTAACACAGTGAAACCCCGTCTCTACTGAAAAAAAATACAAAAAATTAGCCGGGCGTGGTGGCGGGCACCTGTAGTCCCAGCTACTGGGGAGGTTAAGGCAGGAGAATGGCGTGAACCCGTGTGGCGGAGCTTGTAGTGAACCGAGATGGCGCCACTGCACTCCAGCCTTGGCGACATAGTGAGACTCCATCTCAAAAAAAAATATCTGTCATGATTCTGCCTTCAGAAAGACAAATTAGTCATATGATGACAAGTAGTTCAGTAACCACCTGACAAACAAGAAGGTTTTTAAAAATATCTGTTCTCTTAATTTTGATTTTGATGTGACATCTATAGTTATAAATTTTGCAGACATAACCTTAAAACTGTGTGCATGTGAACGATATCTTTTAGTGCTTATTTACCCATTTTTACTTGAAACATTTATGGAAATATACATGGAAATGTGTTATTTCTCTAACATCATGTAAAAACTATGTTGTATTTTAAACAAGTCATCAGAATAAGACATGATCTTTCACTAAGATGTGTTTTCCATAACTCTTTCTTGTTTCTAAACCTCAGTTGTATCAGTATCAATTCCCACTATTCAGTCCACCTGGACCTGTGGCACTATCAGTCACTCTTGAAGAAATGTCAGGAGAAGACATTATAAACTCAAGTGGGATTCACCATGTTAGGTATCAGCAGTGACAGGCTTTGTAAAGTTGGCTTGAACTAGCACATGGTAAATGTTAGCTTTAAAATTGAAAATGATGAATGATGGACTGGACTTAATTTAACACAACCTTTATTACTTGCATTGGCTTTTAAAAGACTAAACCTATACTGGACATTTTTAATTCTGGCCTCTCTGAAAAAATATAGATCTTTTGCTTCCTTAAGATAATTCATAAAATATAAATGTAAGTACTTAAATCACAAATCTGACAATTTTTCTTCATTATCCTGTTAACTGCAAATAAACAACAGCATCCAGATTTTGTTAAATTCATTCCCAAAGGAATTTTCTATAGAGTCAAATGTGACTTTGGAGTGACCAAATCTACTTGTGTATAGTAATTATACTACATTATATATTATCTATCTTTACATATATAAAATGAAGTACCTGATTTTATCTGCAATGCCCATTATGATACGGGGTATTTGTTACTTGCTCCATCAATATTTGTGAAAGAGAAGAAAGGGAAGGAAGGAGGAGGAGCTACCAAGGAGAAAAAAATTCACAAAGGTCCCTGAAAAAAAATCAATGCTAATAATAGAGAATCCTAGAATTTTCATCCTCTATCACACACATCAAAAATCAATCTAAGAAAGGTTAGGAGTAACACAGGTTATTACTGTTCAAGCTGGGTTTAGAACCCTAGCCCAAATCACAGGTTCATGCCCTGATAGAAGTTTGCCTTCCATGGGTATCAGGACTAACAGGAGACAAACACTTCCCTGGCTTAATGTATCTGTGTAGTTTTTCTTTCTTTTTTCCCCACAAAGTCTATGAATTTTTCTCATTTTCCTTGCTTTACAGTATTTCCTCATCTTTTAAACATGTTTAGATCATCCAACAAGCTATAAACAGCTTTTGTAAAAATAAAGAAATGTGACATTAAGAGATGTCACAAATGTAGAGATGTTCAGAATATGCTGTATTCAACCAGTAATGCTGCAAATGTTGGAAAAAATGACATGTACTAATGAAACCTATGGCACTAATGAGAGGGTCTGGTGTCACACAGTATCAAAAATCCTCCCCAAGGTTCATTACTAAACCATGTTGATAATGTCATTTTTAGTAAATTCAGGAGTGACTCATTCCTGGCTCACAGGTAAGTACAGATACTGTTAAGTTACCTCTAAAGCTCTGTCAGTAAACTTTTCAGAAAATAAAACAGAATGTCATCATTAGGAAAACAAAAAAGCTCAAACTCTCTAGTTTTTTGTCTTAATACATTGAAATTTTATGTACGGTTTCTGCTGAAATGTTAATTTCCTAGTGTAGTTTTAATGAATATGCTTTACAGAAAAAAAAAATCATGTCTGTATTTTCACAACAAAAATCCTGAAAATGGTTTATTTTCTTCCCGTTAGTCTCAGTGACGTGCAAAAATACCTTGAGATTCTTTTAAAAGATCTTGATATTTTATTTGTTTATATGTAGAAGAAAAATTAAATATCTATTTCGCTAAACAGAAAAAACATTTTAAAATGTCACTCTGATCAATAAAATTAAGAATTGTGTTGTTATATAATTATATAAATGTATTTTCTTCCCCATAATTATTTATTTGCATTTCATCTTGTTTTAATTAAATTAAAATTTTGAACGTGAAATTGTTTTCAATTATAAGTCTTACATTTAAAAAAAAAATCACCAGGTGTGGTGGCTCATGCTTGTAATCCCAGCACTTTGGGAGGCCCAGGCAGGTGGATCATTTGAGGTCAGAAGTTTGAGACCAGCCTGACCACATGATGAAACTCCGTCTCTCTTAAAAATACTAAATAAATAAATAAATAAATAAACAAATAAATAAATAAATAAATAAGCAAGCTGGGCTTGGGGGCCATCGCCTGTAATTCAAGCTACCAGGAGGCTGAGGCAGGAGAACTGCTTGAACATGGGAGGCAGAGGTTGCAGTGAGCCAAGATCGTATCACTTTACCCCAGGCTGGGTGACAGAGGGAGACTCTGTCTCTCCAAAAAAAAAAAAAAATCATGAATAATAAGGTGATTTGACTAAATTTCTGGGCCAATCTGTAGCTGCAATCTCTTCGGACATTTTCTTAGCTGACAGAGGGAGAAGAGTAGGCTCCACGGTCACAAATTCTCTCTTCTAGGAACTTAGAATTGGGATTAAGATATTATAATTTGGTTTGGGTTAATCCCTGGAAGGGAGAATTTGTCAACTCTTGGGAGCTTCAGAGCTTTGGCTAAGTTCTCTTTACATATGGACAATGCATGACCGAAAGCCAGACTGTGGAAAGTGACGTTTAAAGTTCAAAACATATTGTTATGTAAGTTCAGTATCTTCTGTATTTCCGGTTATGCTTCCCAAATTTACTTATTACACATTGGTCCCATTATACATCCTTGGCTTAAAGGATTGAATATCTATTCTGTCACTCAACAGTAATAATATAAGGAGATTTTAAAAGAAGATGTTTAATCTTCATTAAGATTATAACCTTATCTACTGCAAGCTCCTTTGGTCTAATCATCTATTCAAAATATGTAGATTATGTAAGCAAACTATGTCAAAAAGATAATATAAAATTTAAAAAAAATGTTTGCAGGTTCATTTTAAGTCCCTGGGAACATTTAAAAAAGTACACTGGAATTTATTATCAAAGTTCCTCCTGTAAGAAACAAAATGAATCATCTTTAGAGGGAAATGAAAAATTTCACTCTCAGGTACAGAAGCATGTGACTAATAATCTTAAAATAGCAACTAGCTTGGCAATAACCAAAGAAAGAAACTACTGCAACATTAATCCACACAGTGTAACTCACTTGATACTGCCTACTTCAATATCTCTCACATCTTAAGAGAATATCCACTATCGCCTGCTCCAATTGAGAAAAAAAAAAGTTAAAAAAATTAAAAACAACAACTCTTAGGTAAGAAAATAAATGTTTATCGTTTTCAAAAGCTGGAATGCACTGGGTTACTACAATCACTCCGTTGTGCTCCCTGTTCCTTGTTTTCTTAGCATCCTTTTTTTGCGGGGGAAGGGATGCACATGGGAAGCTTCCTTAATTTAGTTCCTTTCATCTGAAGATTTCAAAAGCTTTGCTGATGGCTATTATTTACAGTAGCTGAGTAAATGGGAGCATGGAGCCAATGGGAAGCTATAACTATTCTATAAATGAATTACAAAGCAGTAGAATCTTGTTAAAACAAGTCAAGATGTAAAATGTCTTAGGTACTCTGCTTCATTCTGAACTCATTTTCCATTTGTTAAAGCAATTCACCATTTTGTCACCCTTTTCTTACATTCTTATAACAATAACAATTTTGGTTACTTATTCGGAAACATTGAGCCGCTGGGCCCTAATTTTGTTTTTAGAAATTAAGCCCAGCTGATGTACTACCAATGCGGGTATACTTAAAAAGAGTGGTGGGGTATGTGTAACAGTATGACATGCAATTTCAATGTGCTTTAGGATATGCATTATATCCGAAATAGGATATATGATATGTATCCTATTTATAATAGGAATAGGATATGCAATTTCAATGTGCTTTAGGATATGCAGAGAGAAAGAAAGGAGAGAAAAATAAGTCTTAGACTCAAAACTGATGGAAAACTGAATAGAGGAAAGTTCTATTACAGGAAAGGGATAGAATACCTAACAAAGCAAGTCTACAGCAAGATAATTTTGGACAGAAGGCTACTAAGACAACAGATGAGGAAATGAGTTGTGTCAAAGAGGCAGAGATGTGTGGCTAAAGATGGGGGGAAGAGGACTGAACCCTTATAAATACAATAACATTTCTAATAATGAAATATCTATCAAAGCTTTTGAAATCTGTGGCTCCCACACCCGGTCAATCATCAGAATCGCCTAAATAGCTCATATATATGGACTCCCACTGTGTACTCCCTAGAAATACTGGTTTAGTAGAACTGGCACAGAGTCAAAAAATTTTACAGTATTTTTAAAAGGTTTTATGGTGAATTAGAAAGTATACATGTTTTAGATCTACCTTTCCACAATGGCCAGTACCTCAAAAGCATATCTAACTCTGGAAACAGCACATAATTCCCTAGTTCCCATTTACTAACATGAAAAAGGCAGCTTAAAATAGGAACTGAGAAAAGACAGGTTTATCTTGAGATCAGATGTCATACTCAGGCCATTTTTTATTTCAGTACAGCTGCATGGTCTGTATCTTGAGATGCTACCCTGCTATCTGTCCTAGATTTTTCGCTCCCTGCTTTTCTCTTGGTTTGAACCATGGGATAGTGACACCAAATGCAGTCCAATTGGAACACTGGATTTTATCTGGATCCATAGGCTGTCCTGTATTTACCAAACTTGTCTTTTACCTTCTACTCATGCTGACCTCACAAATCTAAGAGGCACAGAATCAGAGAAGTTAGAGCCACGAGTTTTACCAGAGTGCCCCATGGTCACTTTGGGTCCTTTTTTTTTTTTTTTTTTAATAGTACATGCAGTGCTCATTTAATTTGACCCTCTTTATTCACAATCAATTAACACTTAATTGCCCAAAGATTTGCTTAAGGTTATCTCAATCAAGAAGGTTTCTTGATCACATTAGTGTTATCTATATCAATATTTTTAAAGAGTGATCTTTGCTCCAAATCTGAAACACTGGTATCCCTGTTAGATGCACAGTCACAGTCTGCATAGCCTACTGAATTAGAATCTATGTGTGAAGGAATTAGATATCTGCATTTTAAAATTAATTCTGCATGTAACTTTTATGCACATTAAAGTTTGAGGATTGTTGGTAAACACAGTGGTAGTTTAATTGATTAAATAATTACTTACTTTATTAATTGATTTCACAAACAATTTGTTGCTTTCTAGGTTCCAGTCATTTAATAGACTATGGTAGTATAAAGATGGTTTGAAAAAAGTGTATTACGTTCCAGCAGGAAAGACAGACAAGTCAATAGATGAAAGGTGTTACTTTCAGTTCTGATGATTCTGAAAAGTTGTTTGATAGCTCAGTACTTTAGTGACATGACTTTGCTTTATTGATGTATGGTTGTTTGCTGTTTAGTTTGCAGTGAAAAAAGTCATAAAATACATCTTTTAAATTTTCTCCAAGGAGACTAAAGTACTCCTCCTTATTGTAGAACCCTTTTGCATTCAGATATTTAAATATGGCATATTTGTTGACATATAAATTGTTGTGTTCAGGTGTAACCTAAAAAGTCAAAACAAAAGAGCCATGTTAATAGTCAAAATGCTTTGACCTCTATTTTTGCTGCTGTTCCATAAGACATTATAACATGTTTTGAAATAATATAATTGAGTTTTGGTGTTTCATGGACACAATGTCACTGTAATTTTAATTTATAAAATTAGCTAGAGGCCAGGTGCGGTGGCTCATGCCTGTAATCCCAGCACTTTGGGGGGCTAAGGCGAGAAAATCACATGAGGTCAAGAGTTTGAGATCAGTCTGGCCAACATGGTCAACCTGTCTCTACTAAAAATATGAAAAATTAGTCAGGCGTGGTGGCAGGCACCTGTACTTCCAACTACTCAGGAGGCTGAGGCAGAAGAATTGCTTGAACCTGGGGGGCCAAGGTTATAGTGAGCCGAGATCATACCACTGCATTCCAGCCAGGGTGTCACAAGGAGATTCTGTTTCAAATGAATAAATAAATAAATAAATAAGGTAAAAATAAAATTAGCTAGGGATAAATTATTGGACAAATATATATGAAAATTATTACGTGAAGAATAACATTATAAAAAACAAATATTTGAAGCATCTATACATTATTTATTGTTAACTTTTCCAAATGTTTAAGTGGAGTTTTGGAAATATGGGAAATTTTAATACAATGATCACAGTACTATATAGAGAGGTTTAAGGTTTTATATTGGATTACATAAATGACAGGATAGCTAATATTTATTTTTAAATAGTAAAAGTAAACCCATATTTTCTCAAATGCAAGATGCCCTCTGTTTTTTTTTTTCTTTAATGTTTTCTTCTATGCTTTTTTCTCTAATTTTTTTTCTTATGTAGTGTAAGCACCATGAATACGCCATAGACTCTGAACACAGAGTTCACCATGTAGTCAGGGTGACGATATAATGTGATGAATGCTATAATAGTTATCATTGAGCCAAATATGCTGTTACAACCAGTAATCATTAAATATCATATTAAACATAAAATATTTAAAAATATTATGCTTCTACTATATAGTATACACAATAGCCAACACTAAAGGGAATACAAGATGAATAAGGGCCTTATGTCCAGTAAGCTGATGAGACAAAGACATATGCATTATAATTTAAGATAATGTAAAGTAGGTATTAAGAGGAAGTGCAAGTAAAGAGCTCAAAAGGTGAGACTGGCTTCAGCTGGAGTGATTAAAAAAGGTTGTATGGAGGGGAGAGAACTGGGCAGCATATCAAGCTCATTGGTTTATTAGTTTCTCTTCATTTTCACCAAGTCTAAGACATGGCCCCTATCCTATGACCTATTCTAACGGTTTCCTTATTGTTTTCTTGCCACCAGTTTCTCCTCTACTTTGGTCCATTGTCTACACTGCTTTAAGAGTACTTTCCTTGTACAAACATTTTGTCACTTCTTTATTTAAAAACTTCTCACTTTTTACACAAATTACTGAATTTCCTAGCAACGTGTGGGTGATTCCACATTCAAGGTTGACACGAAACATACTTCTCATTAAAATCTCATTTCATTAAAAACAAAACAAATCAAACAAAAACACCTTTTACTGCTTGCACTGCATATCTTTGCATTTTGACAAACTCCTGCTTACACTACTAGAGCTCAATCAAATACTATTTTTTTCTGTAAAGCCTCCACAAACTTCCCCACTCACTCCCTCTAGAGACACTTCATTCAGGCATCTCTTGCAGCCATTTTACAGAAGTAAATCTGTTTTATGTAAACATATTCTGTACAGACACAAAGTTGAGGTCATGGCCTATTGGTTTTTGTATCCTAGTCATCTAGCACAGTGCCTGGAAAAGAGTAGGTCCTCGGTAAATAATTTTTTGAAAAGGTGAATGAATTAATGATCATAGAAGAGAAGCTTCACATGATTTCCAAGATAATTCTCAACATATATTTTGCTATTTTCATTTATGAAATGTATTAGTTCTTATTTTCAATTATCACTTCTATAAGGTCACTGTCATCTTATTGTTAAATACATATATATGTATGTCTATGTGTGTGTATATATGTGTATATACATATAAAATCTCCTAGTATTGCCATGCTATGCATTCAGAAAATAGCCAACTTTACAACCAGCTAGCTGAAATATAATTACCTAAAATATATTTGGTTGGAAAAAAAGGCAAAAAAAAAAAAAAATAGTATATTATATTATATATATACACACACACACTTATATACACACACCATAATATACATATATAAGTAATATATATATTTTTTTGAAAATTGTGCAAGTCCTGGAAAGAGCAATTTCAATTTTTAGGAATTTTAGGAATTTGTTAACAGCTAAATAATTTTAATTGTTTAACGTCTATATTTACTACATAAATATTTTTTTTTTTTTAAATAGGTGAAAGGCTAAAACATCTGAAATATCTTACCAATATGGACAAATATAGAATAAATATTTAAATCATATAGGGAACAATTGTTAATTATAAGTAAATTTATTAAGACATTTTTAAGAAGGGACAACAATGAAAAACAAATAGAAAACAAGGGAAAAGCGAAAGAGAATATTAAAGTAAAATATTATATCAAATAATTAAAATTATGTGTTAAGATACTATTCATATGTTTGCATATAAAATCAATTTAAAATCACTTTAAGTAGATGTTATATTGTAAGGATCCATAGAAATATAAACACCAAAATATCTACAACATTTAAAAAAGCTTAAGAATCTGGTCAAACTTTACATGTTTTATGTGATCTCTGCCAAATAATTTAATACATGAAAAAAAAAAAGGACAGCAAAAGAACCACTCTATTTTCTCCTATAAAACATATATGGAGGCCAAAACATACCCAATAGTTTATAAATGGAAGCAGACATTTGGATGAACATTTAGCAATCCTGGTAAAAAGCATCAGAATAAACAGTAGCCCCCATGCTTGCTACAATACGTTTCTTTATATTGTAAAGCAAATAGTATCTTATAATGGAAGATATTAGTTATTTCCCTAACAAATCTCCGGGTATAAAATTATGTGTGTGTATAACTTTAATAAAAATATGACCCCACATGATAAAAGATGATTATAGATGTATGATACATGTTGATTATATGAAAGCCTCCAGCTAACTTTAAATTATTAATATATAATTATTTGCATATTAATTATTAATATAACAACTAACAATTTTATTCATTCATTCTTTTTTCATTTATTCATTCAGGAATCTATGATTAAGGACCTAATATGTGTCAATACTGTGCAAAACTTACTAGAGACCAAGATGTTTTTATTACCTTCATGGATCTCAAATTCAAGCTGGTAAACAGCCAAAGAAAATACCTACCAGTATTTATGAGGTGTTATGGACATTTATGGAGGTAGGAAAGGGTTAGAGAATTTAGATGACTTGAACTTTAAAGGTTGAATTAGGCTGAGTTGATGGAAAAGAAACCCAGCATCCCAAAAGAGACAGCAAGAGCAGAGTTATAGGAAGAACAAAGGAGGGCTTGGATGGTAGAGTGAAGAGCTCTCTGCATCCGGTTTTGGGTGGACTATAAGAACTACAGGAGATAATGCTAGAAAATAAAAATGGGCAAAAGAGAACTGGATATACCCAATACATTTTCATTCCATCCTGTATAATAAAGAGTCATAAAATGTTTTATTTGTCTGTTTGCTTATATGTATGGTAGATAGGTAGACTACTGTGATAGTCACTGTGAACAACAATAAATACTTAGCTAATAATGGAGTTTTTTCTTTGCTTAAATAAAGTGAGGATTATAGGCATATCAACTGCCAAGATTCTTTGAAAAGGCTATTAAGATATTCTGTACCTGATGCCTTTTTTTCCTGTCCACAAATTTCTCCTTTGTAAAGAAAGGGGTTTTAAACTTGGTTTAGTAAGAATACAACTATATCTAATATTGAAATTGGGCCAGGTATGATGGTTCACGCCTATAATCCCAGCACTTTGGGAGACGAGAAGACAGCTTTAGCCCAGGAGTTCATGACTAGCCAGGGCAACATAGTTAGACCTTGTCTCTACAAAATAAAAAGATTAAAAAAAAAAAATTGCCTGGGTGTGGTGGCACACACCTGTGGTCTCAGCTTCTCAGGAGGCTGAGGTGAGAGGATCACTTGAGCCTGGGAGGTCAAGGCTGAAGTGAGCCGTGATTGCACCACTGCACCTCACCCTGGATAACAGAGAAAGACCCTGTCTCAACAAAAAATAAAATTTAAAATTATGAAATCAGTGTTTATTTCATCCTTATTGATGTTTCCCCAAATTATAAGCATTTAAAATGACCTAATCTATATGTCTTTTCTATTTCTATTTCAATATTTGTATACGCCACCTTAGTTTATTCAAATTTATTTATACTAAGTTAAAAAAACAAAATAAGGAATCAATAGCTAGAAAGCATTTTATGCCTATATTAAATCCTTAAAACACAAATTCCTAGGCCATTATTAAGTTAAATTCATCTAACAGAAATGCTAAATCCACAACCTGAATATACACTTCCTGTCACTTTTTACTGGACTTTGGCCTTGATCATCAAGTAAACAGAGACACAAAAATTATGATTCAGCTGTTAATCAATACATTTTAAAGAAATTGAAGAATATTATTAAACTTAGCAAAATGTAGAATTGACTTATAACACTACAATTCAGAACTTTAAAGTCAATAACTTTGGGAGGCTCATCAAACACGCAGAATAAAGAAATACAATCTTTATGATTTCTAACATTTTAATCTGTACTTTGTAGCTGTAGCCAAAAGACCTTAACTATATCAGTGGAGTAAGTGAAAGTAGCATCAACTACTGACCACATAAGTGGAGAATTTGTTGATATTTGTAATCATACCTACCAGGGACTGTAGAAATATTCTTCAGTATATTTTGCTTCTTATCGAAATGACATTTTCTATTTTGATGAATGAGTTTAATGGAAGACAACAAACTGAACTTGATTTGTTCTAATATTAGTTGTTTAAACGGACAATCATATTGACTGTCCATAGTCTCTTTCATCCTCCTGCAGGGTCAAGGTGATACTTCAGTATTTATTCTACAGGGTAGGCCTGTGTTCACAGATAAAGGGCCTTCTTTCCTAGGATCGTGTAGATAAACTAAGAAAGAAAATCAGATAAGCAATGCAGGAACAACTTGGGAAGATTAACTTAAAGCAAATTGAAAATAATTAAAAATAGATAGCTTGACTTCCCAAAGCCTAGGGGGACATTTTATCAGCCTAAATAAAATAAGACAGTAAAGTCATTTAGCAAGTTTCAAGTCACTCAATAAAATAACAACAACAAAAATTCACTGGTGTCTGGTCTGTGAAAATATATGGTCATAATGTCTGTGGTACGTAAGGCATGAACTTGGAGAGTTCTTGCTTTTACCATTGTCTTTCCCTAGGACCAATGGTTCACATTTGTTAAAAATACAGAAATCATTTAGTTTATAACATTAGGACTCACGTATGCACCCACACACACATTTAAACCCAGAAGTACTGAAATGTTATCGTCTCTAACTGAAATGGCTGTAAGTCCCTCTGCTTTCTGATGTTAGCAGAAACACACAAATAATAATTAATGTATCCAATTAAAATATAAACCCAGTGAAAAAATCAAATTCAAGTAAGCTGACTAATCTCCTACTAAAAAAGAAACCAAGGAATAAAGTCTTAATATTAATGCTAAAATATAACAATTACAACTAACCTACAAGAGTAGATCATTTGGAGTTGGTCAAGGCTAAGTTAGGAGTGTGGCATGGACATTTAACATAAAATATGCCTTTTGACCCTGAGGATGTAAATCAGGAAACTCTAAGCTGAGACATGCAGATCGATTCTGTGAAGTTCTACAGAGTCTCACATATTGTCCTCAACAATTAAGAGGCAAACCAACTGATCTTAAAATTAATTCAACCAACACAGGATACACGTTTAGGTCAAGGGTAAATATGGGTTTGATATTGACTGACTTGGCTTTCTCCATGAATCAAATTAAACAATTGCCAGCAAGTGGCTGTATCAGGCCCTGGACTTGTACCTATTAATGTGACTTTATTTGAAAGTTCAGCTATTAAATTTGTGTAATCTATTTACACAAAATATGGCTGAACTGCTAGGATTTGCTCTGTTGGATGTCTAAGAAAACATAAAATGTAGTCCCAAGTAAAACAGACAGTTTACTTGCATGAGGGTGAGGTAGGCAGCCTGCAGGAGATTTTTTCTGGTCACCCCCACCCTGATGAAAACAGGATCTGGTCAAAACAGCATGCAGTGAAGAGGCCAGCAACCCCAGGAGACTGTGAGGAAAGCAACCTCCAGCTGTCCTCACAGCTCATTAGCATAATGACTCTCCCACCAGCATCATGACAGTTTACTAATGCATGGCAATGCGCCATGGCAACAGCCTAGAAGTTACCTTATATGATTCTGGAAACTCCCCACCATTTTCCAGAAAGTTCAGAATAACCTGCCTCTTAATTAGCATTTAATTAGAAGTGAGTATGAATACACGTGCCAACAGCCCTGGCACACTGCCTATGGGTTAGTCCTGCTCCACAAGGAGTAGTATCAGTTCAATAACAATTGCTTCTCTGATCACCAGTTCACCCTTGAAGTTAAGAACCCTCCCAGGCTAGGCCTCAATTTTGTATAAAATTTGAGTAACCGTAGTAAGAGAAGAAAAACTGCAATTTCCATGTCATTGGAAAAATTACTTCTTCAATCCAAGCCAATGTTAATTTTCCTACCTTGAAAATGAAATAGGAAGTAATGAAACCAGAACCATCTATCTAGCTAACATCTGTTTATACTGAGTTATACTGAGTTTGAAATTAAATAATAGCTACTGAAAGCTGCCCCAAATGTGTACTACATACAATGTAAAATTGTAACTAAAGAACAGGAAGTACTCTTTTAGAGTTTACCATACATTGACGATTTTGAAAAGACACAAAACAGTCATGTTACAGAAGAAACAATGTTATCTCCAAAGATATACAAAACTGGGAATTTCCCAGAATAAACTTCTTCATGGCTAAACATCCAGCATATAAATGTTTGGGGAGTTATCACGGGAGAGTTTCAATGACAGGGAATCTAAACTTGGTATCCTTAATTTGCATGGTATAGAGTTATAGAGTGGTATAGAGTAGCATGTTTCTGACAACCAAATAGCCAGAAAGGTATGTTTTATTCCCAAAAAATTAAAAGAAACTTATTTTTTTCTCACTCATCCAATGTACATGAACAGTCATTTGATTTAGGTGGTTTAAGTGATTACTTGACTGCAGGAAGGTCTAATAGCCACTACTGAAACAGCCTTTGCAAACATTATGACACTGAGAGAAATCCAACACGACTGATTCCACCTTGCTTCTAGTCTCACAGGCTGACTACTGTCCCTTGCTTATTCCTGAGTGTAGGGCTAGCTAACTATGGGAGAAATTTTGTTTAATGTTTAGCTCTGAAGAAAGAACAGTAATAGTCCATCCCTAAAACTGATTTCCTCCTTGTTCTGGAGCTGAAACTGCTTTGTAAAACTAGTGAAAGGTCACAAGATGAGGATTATGGGAGGGTCCTGAAGGTCTGCTAAAATGTAGGCCTAGTTTCTATAATCCCTTTTTACTCAGTAATGTGGCCAGAAGTCACAAGATTCTTGACTACCCCAATTGCTCCTATAGATAACATCACTATTATAGAACCTAAAAGAGGTCTTTTGAGATATTTTTCAGGCTGACGCCATCAGGACTCTAGGCTCAACTAGTCTTATGGCCCTCCCAACAAGAGGTAGACTTAGTGCAAACGGACCCTTTTCCACACCCCTATGATTGCATCCCCAGCCAATCTGCAATACCCATTTCCTAGTTTTCTATCCACCAAACTATCCTTGAAAAACCCGAACTTCGGAGCCTTCAGGAAGACTGATTTGAGTAATAACTCCATCTGCTATGTGGCCAGCCTTGTATCAATTAAACTCTTACTTCAATGATGCAGTCTCAGTGAATTGATTTTGTCTATGCAGCAGGCAGGAAGAATCCATCAGATGATTACACTACAAGCCCCTCCCATCTCTGATTATTTTTAACATAAATTCATTACGGTACATACTTACTTAAAACTATAATTTATGCCCTGAAAAAGACAGCAAGTTATCTGCCTGATATAATTTATCACATTTTCTCTCACTTATGATGTTTTGTGAAATAGTTTAAAATTACTTCCAAAAATTTCATCATGTTTAAGCCTATGGTCGTTAGAGAATTTTGTCATTCGATTACTACACACAATAGAATTACAAATATTTTTCTCAGAATATGTTTTAGAATCTAAAAAAAAAGTAATAGGTTTTATTCGCCATGTTGTTTGATGGCATTATCTGCAGATGGTTCTGGGAGAAATTAAAAAAATCATTACATGAACCAATTTGTAACCTAAACACCAAGACAAAGTGATCAGCCTGAAATTTCTAAATTTTAAATCTTCACATATTTCTATAATTAGATAGCACATGATGGATGGTGCTTAAATAAATCATAGTTTATCAAGGATACATGGGTATACAATAAAGAGGGAAGAAAGCACTTACAACTTTGCAGATGTCACGTAAAACTTTAAAACAGTTCACACAAATTTTACCCGCTAAAGAACAATGAGAAGCGAACACATTTCCAGGTGATACTTACCAAAAAGTTACCTTTCAAAAGTATCTAAGTTTTAGAGATAAAAGTAAAGAGTTTAGAATGATTTTCCATGGATTATTCGATAGAAGGAACTAACATTAATGGTGCTCTCGACAAGTTTGATACTGTGCTAGGCAATATATATATTGGTATGATTTACTTCTCCCAACAAGTCTGACAGTTATCTACAATTATTCCTATTTTTAAAAATACATATAGACTAAGATTCAAAGAAATTAAATATTTTTTCAAGGTCACACAGTTAATAAGCACCATTATATAAAAAACAAACTCAAGGTCATTCATTCAAAAGGTCTAAATATTTTGGACAGTTTAGAAAACATAAGAAGTGACATTGAGGCTATCAAATGTTATTAACTTTTATTTTTCACATTGGGTCAAACATCCTCATTACAATGTTTGGAGAAAAAGAGGGGAAACAACATAAGTTAATAATAAGCAAATGCTATTTTATCTGATAAATGTAGTTTTAAATATATATTCTCAATGTTAGACTCTATAGTATGCACATAGTAATTGGTGGATAGTTTAGGAATAATAGCGTTCCTAAATTCTATGATATTGGTATTTGTCACTTTCACCATCTTAAATATATTAATGTTAGATGAAAATAATCAGCCCTGTGCCTGAGAACTAACTGCTTATAACACAAACATGGCAGCAGTAAGAGGTGGCTTATGACAGTTTTGGGGGAGCAGTTCTGGATCAGCAAAAGAACCACTCCAGTAAGGAAACACGTTTGAAGTCATTAACACAGGCTTGGGTGTGAAAACATGTTTTACATAAAATGGCCTTGAGAAAAAGTAAATATAAGGCCAAAATTATTCATAACATTCAAATAACAAATCTCAAAACTATTAATAGGTCTAGATTTGCAGAAAAGTTAGGTTTTTATTCTTAGAAGATAATAAACACTTAAAGAATGCTTCTAAAATCAACTTTCTTCACAGAACTAAAAAGAAAAAACTACTTTAAATTTCATATGGAACCAAAAAAGAGCCCAGATAGCCAAGACAATCCTAAGCAAAAAGAACAAAGTGTGAGGCATCACGCTACCTGACTTCAAACTATACTACAAGGCTACAGTAACCAAAACGGCATGACACTGGTACCAAAACAGATATATAGACCAATGGGACAGAACAGAGGCCTCAGAAATAACACCACACATCTACAACCATCTGATCTTCAACAAACCTGTCAAATACAAGCAATGGGGAAAAGATCTCCTATTCAGTAAAGGGTGCTCGGAAAATAGGCTAACCATATGCAGAAAACTGAAACTGGACCCCTTCCTTATACCTTATACAAAAATTAACTCAAGATGGATTAAAGACTTAAATGTAAAACCTAAAACTATAAAAATCCTAGAAGAAAATCTAGGCAATATCATCCAGGACATAGGCATGGGCAAAGACTTCATGAATAAAACACCAAAAGCAATCGCAACAAAAGCCAAAATTGACAAATGGGATCTAACTAAACTAAAGAACTTCTTCTCAGAAAAAGAAACTATCATCAGAGTGTACAGGCAACCTACAGAATGGGAGAACATTTTCACAATCTATCCATCTGACAATCTATCCATTAAATCTATCCATCTAATATCCAGAATCTGCAAGAAACTTAAACAAATGTACAAGAAAAAAAAACCAACCACATCAAAAAGTGGGCAAAGGATATGAACAGACACTTCTTAAAAGAAGACATTTATGCAGCCAACAAACATGAAAAAAAAGCTCATCATCACTGGTCATTAGAGAAATGCAAATCAAAACCACAATGAGAAACCATCCCACGCCAGTTAGAATCGTGATCATTCAAAAGTCTGTAAACAATAGATGTTGGCGAGAATGTGGAGAAATAGGGACACTTTTACACTGCTGGTGGAAGTATAAATTAGTTCAACCATTGTGGAAGACAGTGTGGCGATTTCTCAAGGATCTAGAACTAGAAAGACCATTTGACGCAGCCATCCCATTACTGGGTATATACCCAAAGGATTATAAATCATTCCGCTGTAAAGACACATGCACACATATGTTTATTGCAGCACTATTTACAACAGCAAAGACCTGGAACCAGCCCAAATTCCCATCAATAACAGACTGGATAAAGAAAATGTGGCACATATACACTACGGAATGCTATGCAGCCATTTCATGTCCTTTGCAGGGACATGAAAGAAGCTGGAAATCATCATCCTCAGCAAACTAACACAGGAACAGAAAACCAAACACTGCATGTTCTCACTCATTAGTGGGAGTTGAACAATGAGAGCACATGGACACAGGGAGGCGAAAATCACATACCGGGGCCTGTCGAGGGGTGGGGGCAAAGGGGAAGGAGAGCATTAGGACAAATACCTAATGTATGCGGGGCTTAAAACCTAGATGATGGGTTGATAGGTGCAGCAAACCACCATGGAACATGTATACTTATGTAATTAACCTGCCCCATTCAGCACATGTATCCCAGAACTTAAAGTAAAATAAAAAATAAAAAAATAAATTAAAAACTGCAATAAAAAACCTTCTGTTTGCCATAACGAAGTTTTTGACTGAGTATGACTTTAAACATTTGGATTCATAGGGAAGAAACATATCTTATTTATAACTCATACAAATTTTAAATTTAAATTAACCAGGGAATGACAAATTATATATCTATTATTGAACAAATAAGAAATCATGAACAAAGATAAACTTATATTTTGATAAACAAAATGAAGAAAACAAAAAATCACAATTATTTCTTTGTTAGTAATGAATCTTAAACATTGAAATATTTTAACATAACTTTTGATGGGAGAAGTATATAGCATATCAATTGAACTGAATCCCTTCTCATTCCACTTTGCAAGAATTGTATGATTTGGCTCAATCCACTCAATTCTCCAAGACTTGGTTTACTTATCTGTAATATGGGGAAAATAATTAAGCGATCCATAAGGGTACTGTGAGGATTAAACGTAGCTAACACATGTAAGTGCTGACCATAAGTACTGGCATGTGGTAAATTCTCTATAAATGATGGAAGTCATCATCATCATCATCATCATCATCATCATCAAACATTTTATCCCTATGAACGAAGAATAGATTATTTTTGAAA
This sequence comes from Rhinopithecus bieti, assembly GCF_001698545.2. Classification (NCBI taxonomy): domain Eukaryota; kingdom Metazoa; phylum Chordata; class Mammalia; order Primates; family Cercopithecidae; genus Rhinopithecus; species Rhinopithecus bieti. The sequence goes on from NW_016818327.1 coordinate 2,439,524, forward strand.
TTTTGATTGTGTCTTATTTATTTTATATTTCCATTAGTAGCTAGTACATACTATATTTATGGAAACAGATAGTAAAAAATAGAGCATTTAATTCGAGGAATTACTACCATGTGCTGATTTCCCCCTCATTAATTAATGTAAACTTAAAACATTCTAAGAGGAAATAATCATTTCTATCCATTTATCCAATAAAGACCATGAACATAAGTTTATAATGAGATAAAATGTCCAAACCAGCTCTCTCTCATTAATTGGTGATCAAGGGAGTTTCTTATGACTCCATTTATTGAACAGAAATTTGAGAATGTCTGGGGATCCATATAAAGGTTTAAAAAATTATTCAACAATCCAGGACATACTTTAGTTGTTTCTATATTCATAACTATCCTTAAACATCAATCTATGTTAAAGGCTTATTTTGCTTAAAATTATCACAAACCTAAAATAACTAAAATGGTAGTTTTTAAATAAAACAATACTGTAATATCAATAAAAATTAGGTTAACATGAGTAAAACTAATAAGTTAATGTAAAGAATGATTATATACAGAATCTAAAACAAACAAACAAACCAAAACCCTTAAATATACAGAAACAGAATAGAACGGTGGGTAGTTACCAGGAGCAGGGAGAGGATGGCAGGGTTGAAATGGGGAGATGGAGGTCAAAGGGAATAAAGTTGCAGACGTATAAATAAACCTAAAAATCTAATGCATGGTATGAGGACCAGGCTAATAATATTGTACTGTATACTAGAAATGTCCTAAGAGAGTGGATTTTAGAGACTTTTGCCACACACACATACACACACACAGAAGATAACTATGTAAGATGAGGAATAGGTTAACTTGCTTGAGTGTAACAATCATTTCACTATGTGTATCAAAACATCATGTATATGTTAATATATATATAATAAAAAAGAAATCTTTTAGCAACTTGAAATGTCAATAATTGCTAAATTATGGACCTTTTGACTTCAGTAAACCTATCCTACCAAAAGCTCTATATGAACATCATTTTCTCACCATTTTTTTTTCCATACTTGGCAATGTACTAGCTTCTTTGTGGATTAAAGTCAGTTGGCCTGTATTTAGTGAAAGTGAATTATGTGTGTGTTGTCTACTTCTTTTCTCTATAGTCTTAGACAATTAAAGTAGACCAACATGGCAACGAAATATATATGCATCAAAATATTTATACATGCAGATGCTAAATTCGGAAGTAAAATCTGGCAGTTTACTATATGTGTGTGTGTATGTATGTGTGTGTGTATATATATGTAAATGTATATATAAATATTATAATGTAAAGAATATAACATACTATAAAATTTTTAGTTCTTATATGTAACATATAACCATTTAAGTAATCCACAGCAGGATTATATTATTTGAGATTATCAACAAAAATGTATCACTCAGTCCAAAACAGAAGTTTTGTAGAGAATACACATAGCCCTGTGAATACGCCCATGGATGCCCACATGGGGAACATGGTTCTAGCTCATTTGGATTGGTTTCTGTTGCAGAACCCTCATTGAAGTGTGAGTCTGGCTCTCAATTTGCCCCCATGGATTTAAAGTTTTCCAACTGTATTTGAGATTCTTGTTCCCTTTTGTTCTTTCCCTGAAACCACAAACGAGTTCCACCTCCATCGCTATTATTTATTTCTCTCTCACTCCAGTCTGAGTCAGAGCCTTAGGTTTCTGGTTTGCTAAAAAGAAACTAATTCACACATATATTCATTTAGCATATATTTGTTGGTATCTACTTTGTACAATACCCCATGTTGTTATCGAAGAGAGAGCTATGAATTATGCAGATACTGTTGGACCCAAATATCTCCTACTAAACTTCCATTTGCATAAGCAGGTACAACTCAATGAATATAGACAACACTACATAGTTGAACTTAAAACTTGGATTTTATTCAATTATATTTAAAAAGTTCCTTCGGGGGGGAGGGGTTAATTTCTATTCTATCATAAAATTTTCTGCATCACCAGAAATCTAAAATAGATGCTAGATGCTCTAAACTTCCATTTATTTTTCACAGAAAGAATTAGTAAACATTCAAACAAGAACTGACTCAATAAAACAGTTTACTCTATCAGAACTTTAAAAGTATAAACACATTTACAAAATCTGTTTTATGGAAAAGAGACAACAGCCAGTTAACTAAATTATATCAGAGTTTTACCCTAAGAATCTCATATACTTTCTTTGATTATATAAATACATGTTGATTATTTGGGTTTGTTTGTAATGATGACCTAGAGACACTGTAAAATCCTCATTAGTGGTAGAAATAATACAATACATTTTTAAAAATACTAATGTATTATCACCAGCATCCTACTAAGAAGGGAGAGGGCATTGATTCAGTTGAGATTTATTTTTCTGTCATGAAACGGAAACAAAATTTCACTGCTTACTTCTCAATTGTTGAAGAAAAGAAAGTTAAGAGAGGATAGCCATTTAGTCCAAAATTCTGCAAATCACATTTTCTCCACCTCTGTCATTCACAAAAGAACATTTTAAATAATTATTTTCCTAATCAATTTATAAAATACAGTTTGGATTTCATACTGCTTTCTTAATAGCTCCCATAATGAGAAGACATGGGGTAGAGCTATGCAGAATACTATATGCTTAGAAATTATGTAAAAGTCCCTATTTGGCTTATGAGATGACTTATAGGTAATAAATATAGCCACTCAAATGTAAAAAAATGATTTAAAATTCTCTTTATTAAGTTATTTATTTTTTTAAATAGCAATTTTAATCTTCACATTTTTGACTATGTTTTCAAGCTATCATCTTTACCTCCTTTAACAGGCAAAAGAGAGTTACATAAATTTTTATTTATACCAAAATATTTTGACGGTAATTTGGAAAACCTCATAACTAATGTGTCATTTTAAATATATATCACATGCATATTCATTCACTGTGTCACTCAGTTATTCAAACAAATATTTATTGAGAGTCTACTATGTGGCTGACACTGTTCTAGCTGCTGGAATTTAGTGGTAATCCAAACAAATTAGAAGTGTTTGTTTACAAGGAGCTTATACTTTACTGGGGGAAGACAGATAAACAAAGTAACAAATAAACTATATAGTATGCTAGACAGTGATAAATATCCTGAAGAAAAATTAAGCAAGTGATGATGCTCTTGGTGTTTTAGTTAATTTTGTTAGAATGGTCTCATCACTGGAGTAATTACACTGAATAAAGAACTGAAGTTGATGAGGACAGAAACATTCTTTAACTATTGTCATACTTTGAATGTTGATACTTGTTAAAATAATGTTGCACAGAATATAATTCCTTGATATTTTTCCCCTCCATTTCTTTCAAGGAAACTTCTGGAAAGTGGATTTAATATGAAAAAAATTAAGACAATAAAGAGGGGCTAAGAGTGATGAAAAGCTTCATATAACAGTGAAATTTGTGGAACTGTCAGCATTTGTCAGTAGAATACACATGTAATGAATGGTGTTTATTAGGTTAAAAAAACTAAGAAAGGAAGACTGGATCTCACAAATATTTCTGATTTTCTAAATATAAAATAAAGGGATGTCTTAATTCTAATTCTTGTGGCTTTTTAAGAAGCATTGCTAATTGAGTACCAAAGAATATTTGTAACTGTATTCACTCTTTGTTATTGGGTCCTTTTGGGGGGCTTGTTCATGGATACCTGTAGTGTTCAGCTGGACAAAAAAAAATGTCTGTGGAGTTCCAAGGTAACCCTGTGCTCTGAAGCACCATTGAGGGGGAAGAAGCAAGAAGAGAAGACAGGAGAAATGCATTGGCAAGACAAATGATTAACCTGGGATGCATCACTTCTATATAAACATATAAAACCGACCACTCAAGAGTGTACCTCATAAAATGGTGTTGAAGAAACATAAAATAAATATTATTTTACTATAGAGAAATATTTCCATATCCTGAAATATTCTAGTGTCTTCTTGCAAGCTGAAATCCAAGTGTAATGACTCCTGAGGTAAACAATGCACTATACAAATGCTTCTGACTTTTGTCTGCCCTACCATCAAACCTACATTTTAATGCCTGTGTCATCCTGACAGACTCCTGAAGCCAGACAGAAAAGGTGAGCCTTGCACAGAATTCTTAGGATCAATACGAAAAAGTGTCAAGCCAAAAATAATGTGTGCTCAGTCTCAGAATACAAAGAAGTCTAGATGGAATTAGTATCATCAAGTGATCACTGCACTCATTTCCAGTTGAGCCTGAAAACAACTATGGGCTGGAATGAAAACAGCTCAATGAAGAATGGCTGGAAAACAAAGCATAAGCCAACTGAGCTACAATTGTACAGTGAAGGAGGATCCTATGAAAATTCTGGTATATGGCAGAGAAAACTGTGTATATCAAGAACATTTTTCTTTCTTCAGAACCTTTAATGTTGTCTTGAACTAGATATCATTCATAGTTTGGCTATTTATAAAGCACTAATGAGTCTGCAAATGAAAACATCATGCCCTTTGAAACTGCATATGGTTTTGTTTTTGTTCTTGTTTATCTACCTAAGTTAATGGCTTTGATGGCCAAGAGTTTAGAATAACTGAGTGACCTTTCTCTTATGGCAGAGTATAAGTTAAAAGTACCCCATTTTCATCATTTATCTATTTATTTACTATATTTTTCTTATGTTGGGGGTAAACATGGATTGGTGATGACTTGGATGATTCTAAACTCGGAAAAGTCACTTATTTGACCAACATTTACTAAGTGCCTTTTAATTTTTTGCATAGGGTACTCAGAGACATATAAGGAATTTCTGCATTCAAGATATTCATCTTTACAAAATGATGGAATTTACGCTTTAAAAGTTGTGTACAAATGGGCCGGGCATGGTGGCTCATGCCTGTAATCCCAGCACTTTGAGAGGCTGAGGCAGGCAGATCACCCTGAGTTCAGGAGTTCTTGAACATGGTAAAACCCTGTCTCTACCAAAACAACAACAACAACAACAAATAGCCGAGCGTGGTGACATGCACCTGTAGTCCCAGCTACCTGGCAGGCTGAGGGGGGATGATTGTTTGCGTCTGATAGACGGAGGTTGTAGTGAACGGAGATCATGCCACTGCACTCCAGCCTGGGAACAGAGTGAGACCCTCAGAAAAAAAGCCATTATGCACAAATGGCTTTGTTTACACGAAACAGAGTAACCAAGAGTAACCAAAGAGTCTGTGGAGGTAGAAAAGACTACTAGTTTTCCCAAAACTGTTCCATAAGAACAGAGTTTTGGCTACGCACAAGTTCTCCTTGTGTATGGCTGTTACCAGCCTTCTCAGCAGTCAGGCATAGTCATGTTAAGTTCTGACAAGCTGAATGTAAATGGCAGTTATATGAGCTAGTTCTGGATTTTTTCCTTCAAAATAGTTGAGGGTTTTATTTTCAAATAAGGGTTCACTTAAGCTATATTTGTTTGGTACCTTCTGGGCACGAAAATCAAAGTTCTAGAAAAAATTGTGTGTATTCTGTGTAAAAGATATTTAGATCCAGTGATAAAGTGGACATAGTTATAAATGTATGATATTTCATGTGTATGCAATGTGCTGTATTACAGTGACACAATTACAGAAACTCATGTTACCACTACAGAACATATTATTCAGGGATAGGAACTTAAGATCCATGCTGAGAGCATATGTGTGTCACTGGTGGAGAGCAAGGAGAAGTTTTTGCTGATGGAGCTAGTGGTAACTCATACATTTAAATATCACCCACTTTGACAGTCTTTTGCTTCCTGTTTATATTGAATAAGAAAAAGTTACAATGGATGTATAACTAATAAGTTATGTGTATAACTTCTTAGATATAAGTTGCTGTCAGCCCTCTGTCCAGGTTCTGCATCCATGGATCCAACCAATTATGGATGGAAGATATTTGGGAAAAACAAACAAACAAACAAACAAACAAAAAACAAAAAAAATGAAAATATCGCTATAGCAATAAAAATACAAATAAGAAAACAATACAACATAAGAACTATTTACATCGTATTTACCTTGTATAATACGTAATCTAAAGATGATTTAAAGTATACAGGAGGATGGCATAGTTGTATGCAGATACCCCACTATATTATATCAGGGACCTGAGCACTCACAGATTTTGGTATCTGCAGGGGTCCTAGAAGAAATCTCTCCTGGATAACAAGGTTCGACTTGGGATATACACAATCCTTGTACATTTGCCAGATGTAATTTAATTAGATTGATAACGCAGATAGGTCTTGTCTCACTAATACAGTCTTTCTCACATATAAACAAGCATGTCACTAAAATGATTAAAAGATGAACTGTAAAGTATATTTTGCCTTTTTAATAATTATACCTTATTTGACACTGCAAGAGACTGTTCCTGTAGTTAAGCTTTACATTGAATTTTTTTCTTCTGAGCTGAGATATAAAGGGATAACCCAGTTCACACACGTGTATAGGGAGGTATATACACACACATTTACATATTACATTTAAGTATACATCGAACGTGGGATCAAATGTTGCTTATTTTGGTATATTCAACAATGTTTTACTAAAGTCAAGACCTCTTCCTCATTCTGTAATCAGATGTCAACAAGTTGGCGACTTTTGACTAAACTTTAGAACATATTAGTATTACAATTCCATATAGTGATGCACTATGAGACTTCACATGCATTTAAAATTTTCCAATAGTTTAATTGCTATTTTCTAACTAAAAAGAAGAAAAATTTAATTTGAATATTATTCACATATATAGTTTCTTCTCTTAATTAAGTAATTTGTTCAAATAAATTAATGACTATAAGTGCCAAAGGGAAAATAATACAATTCAGAATAAATGCAGGTAGAAAGGCAAGCTTTGCAGCCTGGATGCCACTGGCTGATACTGAAGTGGGTAAGACAGACAGAAAATCTGGCCAATGAAAAAGAGCAAAAAGAAAGAGGAAAGGTAGCAACTTAAATAATGCATTCTGTATCCAAAGGGGAAATTAGTTATCGATTGAGGAGTGGTAAGATATCATTCAGAATTAATTTCAGAACAATTTGTATCATCTAAACTTTTGGATTCACTTTTAAATAATCTTCTTCATGAGAAACATAAAATAACAAATTTGCCTTAAAATCATGTGGGTCATAGGTGAGAACTGCAAACTTAGGTGTAGCTAACTAGCGACAGGAAAGGTAATGTCATTTAAAATTATGGGAACATTTGATCTTGACATTGGACTCTAGTAAACACCTCCACTGAAAAATATTGACTGCTGATTTTCGATCTCTGAATAGAAGAAAAGTAGACAGATTGTGAGTAGCATAATACATATCAATATCAAAATATACTCTTAAGAACAAGGAAAGGTAATCTAAAACACAATCAAGAGTAATCCTTGGAACTGCTCCAAGGGATTTCTTTTGAGTAAGTACCCCCAAAGTATTCACAATACTATGGTATAATTCTATTGTGACTATTACTTAGCGGAAGATATTTTTAAATTAATCCTTAACTTTTGTTAGGGTAAGAAAATGTACTCAAGAAAAGATACTTAAGTTGTTTATAAACATTTTGTTAATGCTGATCATTAATTTAGCATTACAAAAAGGTAAGAAATTAATAAGAGTAATATAGCAGACATCCTGTTCTGCTCTAAAGTAAAATTTTAGCAACAAGTGCCAGAAAGATTTTTTTTAAATCACCATCATTACATTTATATTTGAATTTTAATAATGATAAAACTATTAATTCATTTATTACAAAATATATTAGAATTGTCTATAATGAATAGAATGTTTTTCTATGCTTGTACTCTTCTAGTAGCTTAGCATAATTTACCATATTCTTGTTCAGAACATAGAACTCTACGCTCTATAAAATTTTCATCCTTGTGCTCTTATGTGTCCTATTCAGTATCTGAATAATTAGGATCATGGCTTCATATTCAAACTTTAGGCAATGTGAAGATTAAGTGGGGAGAGTTGAAGAAAATTGGATACCCTTACTAACAGATTCTAAAAACTTTTCCTTATGTTCTTTAATTTAAAAAGAAAGGAAAACAACACTTTCTCCTGGTTGGAATATGCTTCCAAATCAGCTATATGTTTTTTAAAGAAAAAATTAAAATGTGTTCAGCATAACAAACGGGATTGGATTCTGGATAGAACTATAAGCTAAACAAACTAAACAAAACTACCAACTATGCTCTTATCTCTGTAAATACAAAACCAACAGATTTGACTTTTGAATTTTATCATTTTTTGAATAGTTTACTGTTAAACCTCGTAAGAAATTACTTGCTTTCTCCTTTTCATTTCTTAAAATTGAGTGGGAAAATTCATTTAAATAAAAAATGTTTTACATACTTAAAAGACTTTTACCAGAAATATTCAATCAAACCAAACCTTATAGTTATATATCAGAGAACCCATTTGCTCAAAATTTTGGCATGCTTTGCTTCTTTATCATTTTAACCTCTGTTTTGGCTAACTTTTGGAGATCTTACTTCTCTCTGAGGATAATCGAATCTTCCCCAGGTACAACCGAAATTACAAATGACAGTTCTATGTATTACTCTACCCCATTATTTTATTTGTCCCTGTAATGCCAAAAGGCTTTCTTTTGCTCTCACATTATATCAAATTAAAAAGAAAATAAAGCATTTGGCAGAATGTAGCCAGAAATAAATTCACCATGTCTTATTTTTATTGTCTATCACATTATTATCAATAAAGCTTGAAGTTGCTTCCCTTGGGCAAAAAATAATTACAGAATATAATTACCTTTTGGAAAATAAGAATTGTATTATGTGTAATATTTTGTAACCTCTTTCTTTAGCAACACATGCTGAGACTTTTTCAAAACTTTAAATTTGTTGTAAGAACTATCTTTGTTTATTTAATTTTTTTGAGACAGAGTCTCACTCCATCGTCCAGGCTGGAGTACAGTGGTGATCTCAGCTGACTGCAGCCTCCACCTCCTGGGTTCAAGTGATTCTCCTGCCTCAGCCTCCCAAATAGCTGGGATTACAGGTGCCCACCATGTCTGGCTAATTTTTGTATTTTTAGTAGAGATGGGGTTTCACCATGTTGGTGAGGTTGGGCTTGAACTCCTGACCTCAGGTAATGCTCCCACCTCAGCCTCCCAAAGTGCTGGGATTACAGGTGTGAGCCAGCAACCCCAGCCTGTAAAAAATTTATCTAAATCTTTGCTGGTTTCAAAAACTTTTTAAGAAACCATTTTGTGCATTTTAAATAATTTATTTAACTAATTCAGTATTGTTAAAAAGTTATCAATGCTCTTGAGGTAAATACATCTAAAACAATTTTTAGTAACACATAAATACGAACACTTAAATTCTGCATTCCTGATTATGTATATAGGGTAGAATGCAGGCTCAGTTTGGGTTTTGGGAAACAACTTACACCTTTTTTTTTTTATGATATGGTCAATGATTTTTCTCTGAAGTAGTGAACATCTATAAACAACTGGATATTTTCTCAGAAAATATGTCATTTCATAACATTAGTAAATGTGTAGCAAAAGCTAAACTATATACAAAAAAAGCAAAGCCACATACAAAAGAAATTAGGTTTATTAAATATTATCTATCTAATGATGAGTTAGGTTTAAAAAGCTATTATGTGACTCTTTCAATTGTTTTGTGTTGTCTTTTATTTTTCTTATTTCCCAAAGTTATACTACTTTGGAATTTGTGCTGTATCAGAAGCCACTTCAGGTCCCCAGTTGTCAGGTTCCAATTCATCATCTACACACTCCCTGACCTAGGACCCTACTTGCTTCAGAACAAATACAGTGCTTTATAAATGGAAACAGGAAAGGCATAAACAAATGGACAAAGACAATGACATTCTACAGCACATAGAGAGTCACATAAATGCAGTCCACCTTGGTTCTATTTCTAGTATTATTAATGATTATGTTAGTAAAGTAATTCTGGCATGGTTTTATAATATTCCTATATAAAATATGTATGGGCATCAGTGTTCTTTTCTTTGTGCAGTAGTTGTTTCTGAAAGTTATCTAATATTTGAACTATATTTATGATACTTGCTATAACTTTATTTCCTTATAAATTCATATTTTCATGTATTGGGTATATTTATTGATTGCAATTTATTTGATATATCATATGAAAATATGTAAAAGTCAGGATAGAGTAGGTTATACTGTAGTAACAAACTTCAAGGCCTAGTGTCATATCACAGGAATATGATAATAAGTATCAATAAAATATCTATATTTTGTTGATATAAAGTAAATTCTGTATCTACAAAACTCCAGGGCAGCTATTTTAAATAGTGTGTCTCAGTAAACCGAGGTGCCTTGACTTTGTGGCTCCACTATCTAGACAGGAGTCTTTCAGTTGGCCACAGCAGGCAGAGAGAGGCTGAAAAACAGGGCAGAAGTGTTTCCCTGCCCTTGCCCAGACATCAGACATATTTGTCCCAGTCACATTAGGCAGAACATTATGTAGTCTAACTCAAGATCTCTGGACACTCTAGTTTCACTATACTCAACAAGGAGGAATAAGAATCAAATCTCTTAAAAAAGAGTAATGGGCCACAGACATAAATAAGTTGAGGATGACAGGTTTTAAGAATGACTTAAAGAAAGGCAAATTTGAAGTTTCTCTGTCAGTCACCCAGAGATGTTTGAGTATATTTAATTTTATTGAAATAAACTATATTTAACATGTTTTTCAAATAAGTATAGTCAGCTAATAAAGAAGCTAGGGTTATGTAATTTAAACTGAAATTGGCCAGCTGTGACCTTAAACATGACACATTATCTAATTTATCTGTACCACAATTCCCTCAACCAAATACTGGCAATCATTATTCATTAATCATTACTATTTCCCTGACATATGTTATTACATAGGGATGAAAGACTTCTTTTATGCTGGTATGCCAATAACCAAAACATTATCAGTGGGATTTTCAAACTCATCTTAACTATAACACCAAGTTTGGAAATTCCACAGAAAATACACTGCTTTACTTTCCTGGACTATGACATAATGTTAGAATCATTTTATTCCATTCGTAAGAAAGAGTTAACTTTGAAGAAAAATTATATTAAGCATTTCATATATAAAAATTTTGCACAAGTAGAGATCTGTCTGCCTTTAAATAACTATTAAAATTTTCTGGCCACTTATTTCAGTTTTATTGTATTTTCAGTTACAAATGAGTTCTTCTCTGAAACATGCATATAAATTTCCAGCATAGATTAAAGCAGAAGACATGAGCCATTTGCCACTTAGAAAGGTAATATTACAACTAAGATTTTATCACCCTTTCAGTCCTTAGAATAGTTCCAGCACATGAGATTCTATATTTTTTCAAAAGGTAAGAGTCCTAACAAGAAGGTAAATTATTCTTGCCAGATTTTTGAGATGTTGGCATTTTGAATTATTACTTAATGATTTTAAAGTTATGTTGAAAGCAGAAATCATCCCTAAAGATTTATATGACAAGGCAATCCAGTAAAGAGTCACATTTTTGTGAACCTGCTTTACATGTAGTTTTTTCATAGTAATAATACCGATTATCTCAAATATCTTATGCAGTTAACAAAAGGCTTTTCACTGTATTTAGTTATGAATTCACTTAAAATCCCATGCAGTAGGTATCACTGGGGAAAATACAGTGGCCACTAAAGAAATTCTGCACCTTATTCCTAACTCCCACCAAATATTTCATGGAAAAAAACTTCCACCTTAGTTTGGGTGAGTTTAATCATGGAAAATCTATAAATTTTGTGATTCCTGGTGTAAAATTTACATTTCAAATATTCTTATCAAAATCTGCACTTCCTAAAAGAAAGCAATATCATACTTGGTTTTTCATGATTCTGCCGCTAGTATAAGTCATCTTTTCAGCCCTCAAAATATTAATCATGGCATGTGACAATCAGAAGATGAATTTTAAAACATTGCATATATAATTACTTTTAAAATATAAATTTTAATATTTAAAATTACACACACAAAAATACACACATATATACATACAGAAAAGAGAGAAAAATTTGTTTACCTTAAATGTTACAGGCTTAAGTGTTTCCTGTGTTCATTCATTCATTATCCATATATTACCTCCTATGTGTCCTCTCTCCTCTAAAAGTACACAGTCTAATTGGACAAGAACAATCAAATAAAAAGATGTGAACCAATAATTTAATTGCTTTAGTGGGGGTCACATTACATATGCAACATGAGCATACAAAAAGAGACATATAAGCTGGCTGATGTATCACAGAAGGCATTGCTGAGGACAACGTAGCTTCTGAGATGAAGCTGAAGGGACACAGAGGCTTTCTGGGTGGATAGATTGGGAAAGAGCATTCCAGGAAGGGGCAGCATGTGCCAACCTATGGAAACATGAAAGAATGCAGCAAGTTCCTAGAATATTTGCCATTTAAAATGATAATATAAAATAATACACTGACTCCCATTCTTACAAATAGAAACAAGCTTAGAGAGTTCAAGAATCTAAATGTCAGGCTTGAATATGAATTTATGTCCATCTGACTTTTTAAACTGTTACCTTAACACTATATACTCTTTTTTTTTTCTTGAGGTGAGGGAAATGAGAAAGAACAATTATTTACAAAATCAGTAAACTTAAAAATTATGTCCTGTCTAGGAAAGCATCTAACAACATACTACTCAATGATTAAATAGAATATTTTAGAAATCTGTTCAAGAGGTGAGGGAATCACATTTTAACAATCTCACCACAAACTCTTTCTGGCTGTCAAAACTTGAGCCCAGTAAACTTCTAGTAGTTTGCCTTCTCTGGATGTATTTTTCACACAGTAAATGAACGAACAAACTATAATATTCTAAGATAAATACTTCAGCTCTATATTAAAACTTGCATTTAAAAATAAATCTATATCCTATATTTCTCTGATCCTTTTAAAAAATCCTCAGAAGGAGTTAAGTCAGCATTATTACTTTCAGCTTTAGAAGGACAAAATTAACTTTTATAGAAGATATGTGATCTATCTAAAATCACACAGCTGATACATAGCTGAGTCAGAATTTGAACCCAATTTTTCAGATTTCAGTTTCAGCACTTTCTTCAATACTGTATCTAATGCAAAAAAAAAAAAAAAAAAAAAAAAAAAAAAAAAAACCATCAAATTGCAATTTAAAACATTCTAACTTCAACTTCAGCTGAAACATTAAGGGAAATTGTGTGAACTGAAGACATACACTAAAAAGCTCTTCTAGGTGAGAGAAAAAACCTGGGCTATAGATTCTTCCAATACAATACCAGAAAAGCTGAGCAAATGTAAAATATTTAGTGAGTTGTGTCAATGCTTTGAAGAACACAATTAACATACAGAAATTTGAAAAACTCAGGATAGGTGATGTTTGAATGTTGTCATTTTAGCATTCAGTTGAGAGAAAATGGATTGAGCTTGAAGTTTTTCATGATTCTTGAAAGGTAGAATTAGCTATTGAATTGAATCAAATGGATCAGTGAGCTTTGGCTAAACCTAAATATCACCATTCAGTTCAATATTTCAAAGAGAATACGTTTAGGACTAGGGATACTAATAGAATGCAAATGTATTTTTATATTTTATAATGATATATAAATACATATATATTTATTGTCACTTTATAGATTATTTTATAATTCTATTTTATTTTATGCTTATGTATTTATATGTTTTTATATAAAATATAAATAAAATATTTTAAAACTGTAACAATAGGCAGATAGTAAGTACCAGTAAGTGAACATATTTGAGGTTTTTAAATAATGTATTCACCCAAGGAGACAAAGAAAATCTGAAATTGGTTTTTTAAAAGTTGGCAGAAGATGCTTGCAAGGATTGATAATTTGTAACTGAGCTCTTAGCTCATAGTATAACCATGCCTTTCCTCCATCCAACAGAGCCCTTCTTATGATAACCAGAATTCATCTAAAATTCAATGGAATTTCAAAAAAGAAGGATAGAATACAGATAAAAAGTCACTGGGAATTATTTTTGACACTGTTCTTTAATAGTTTCTTGACTGAGAGATAAGCAAAGGATATTAAACATGAATTTATTTATCCTAGAACTTTATCAAGGGTGTGGCTCTGTCTATGCTTGGTTAGCACTGAATAACAGCAAATTCTGTTTTAAGTCCAATATACAACTCAGATTTCAATAAGAAATGTTTGCTATGACAACTAATTTTCCTTATAGGATTATTTTCCCACTAAAGCCCTACATATCTTATTTTGATTAAATGAATATGACTTGTTTCCTTTTGTAGGTCATGCTGGCCTTAATTGGGGACAGAAAGTAGTTATTTTATAACGTTGAGGAATAATATCATAATCATTACAACACCCACACAAATAGATTTAATTCATTTATAAACTTGAGCTTCGTCAGGAAAACACTATGTTAACTGGCTTTTCAAATGCCAGAGAATGGTTCATTAGCTTTAACGATAATATTATGATGACAATTCATGTAATAGAATGAAGAGCCATATCTTTTTATCTACATAAAAATAATGCCTTCTCTGATGAATTTAGAATTTCTGACAGTTCAGTTATGAAGCCGTGATATAAATTCATGCAGCATATTGAAAAGGTATATCTCCACTGTTATGGTACATTTAAACTGACAAGAAATAGGACTGAACAATGATTCGTTGATCTAAAAAGATTTCGTATGTTATGTAATAAGCATTATGCCACCTGGTATTTACATAGAGGAGACTGAAAGGAGTCTAAATTTCCAAGTATATCTTGATTAGAAGTGGCATGGATAGAAGTCCTTGGTGAATAACTTCTTAATACGCTGATATTTTTAATAGCATTTTATGGGGGAAAAGGTAGCTATTTCACTTATTCCTGCAAAAATGTTTGTTCTGCTAGAAACAAGCAATATCTACACAAATCATAAACTCTACAGTCTAAGATACTTCAGGGATTTTAATTTACTGGTTGTGGAATATTTATCAAATGACAACAACAAAATAAATCAATAAATAGCAAAAAAAAAAACACCATGTATTGTATACCTAATATGTTCCTGGCATTATTCCAAGAGCTGGGCATGAGGCAAGAGACATCTCTCTTAAAGAAGCCCAAGTTCTCATGGAGAGAAGACTGTAAAGCAGAGATTTGACTAGCTCCTTTTCCAGGAAGGGCCAGCGACAGTGTAAACACTGAAAAGAGGTGGTGGTCTGGCCTAAATACATGATAACTGGCGAAGCTCATCAGAAAAAAATATCAGATATACACCTTAAAAGATTACTAAAATCTAGCAGCGTGGGTGAAGGGAAAGATGCACACTCAGGCAGAAGAAACACAATGATCCAGAAATGCCAAAGGGCAAAGTGTGTTTGGGACAGGAAAAGCGCTTTAGTAATTTAGAACACGCCCTACAGGCTATGAGGCTGAAAGGAAAGGCAAAGCCACATGAAGAAGGACTTGAGTTGCCCATTAAAGAGTCTAAATTTTATCTGCAAATCAATGGGAAATCGTTAAAGCAAGTCTCTTAAGATCAAAGTATATATTAAGAAGCTTACCTGGTTGGCAACTTCAAAGATGAAACCCATGTACAGCAAGGCAGAGAGAGATACCTATATGGAGGTACTTGAAGTAATTCAACTAAGAAATATCTTAAAATTATAGAAAACAAAATTAACCGTAGTTCAAATCCACTTTTGTGGCGGGCGGCGGGGAGTGGGAGACACCAAACTGGATTGTATAAAAAAAGTAAGCTGACTAAGAATTGTAGAATGTTTCTTTAAAATACAAAATCTTTAACTGACTGGTTACAAATCCATAACTTTCGGACTTGAATATCCACTATGAGGTAAAAATTGTCATAGGCATTAGAATTTTTTAAGAGTTAAAAATAGTATGAAAATCATGTGAATAAGTACCAAAATTATATTTAATCAAAATATAATAATGCAATTCCAAGTTAAAATAGATAGGTTTCTTTTAACAGAGACAAAATAAGATAAAAATCTACTGGAAAAGGGAAATGTAGGCCACCTTTTGAATTACTTTCAATCTGCACTTTCAAAAAATATGATAATTATGAAAACAACCTTTTAAAATATAAATAAGCTAGCAGTAGGATCAACTATTCTAATTGCTTATATATTCTCGAGTTTATATAAATAGCCCAAAATGTGATAAATAATAATTACGGTAATCTATATTGATTTTCAGTGTAATTTCAAACGTCTTGTTTACAAAATTCATAAGAAACAGATAAACTTCAAAGTTGTGTAATTTGAATGGTACTGTCTTAATTCTTAAATAGTGAGTAGAAAAAAATTTGTCAGCAAATTTTCTCAAATTTAATACTCTCCTCCATACACAAAATAAATTTTTAAAGAAAAAGCCAAACAAGTTTCATTAACATATGAACATTTTAATTTTGTCTATGTCTGCTAGCAGGTCTATCCACGGGTCTGTACATTCAAATTATAAAGGTATTAGATATCTAAGGATTTAAGTGTTTATATTGATGATCGCTTTCTTCCCAGTGTGGAGATAGCTCTTGGACGTGTCCTAAACGTACGGCAGGTTCCTCCTTGTAACAGCACAGATAGTCCAGAAGAACAACTAAGTTCATTATTATTCTCATAAATGAAGAACAAATTAAAGCTAAGTCATTTCTAAGGAGTAGGTAAAGAGCTTTTCAGATATGCATATGAATCACTTCTTATAACATAGTGTTCTGCTTTCCAATGTAATATGATGAATGTACACTGGCTATTCTGGATTGCAATGTGCCAGTTTATACCAGTAAGAAATAGGAGCAGGGCCTAGGGGTAGGCTCTGTTCTCTAACTACCAAAGAGAGCAAGCTATTGTGTTCTACTACCTTCTTTATGGAAGAAAAATGAAGTAAATTAATACTATATTCAAAAATCTAGCCTTAGATCAGAGGAAAGCAACAACAAGATGAGGAAATGCCAGGATACAAATAATCTCTATAAAAATTAAGTAAGTTATATCCTGAATCTAATAATGAATTACACTAGGAAGTCTTGGAGCATTGGCAACGAATAGGAACATTTTGAGAAGACTCAGGTACAAGTTACTGACAGGTATATTCTTCTTCACAGAGAATATTCTCGTGAAGTTAAAGGATCCCTGAGGGGAAATGAAGCTAAGGGCACAAATCCGAAGGAAAACTTTATAAAAGAAATTCAATTCACAGACTAACTTCAGTCCAAAAAGTCCAGATGCATAAAGACTTGTAGTTGAAAGGCTGGTGGCAGCTATTCCATTTTGGGGACTTAGCAGAGAGCTTTGATCCTGGAGTATTTGACAGTACTAAATTTAGCAGTCCTGTTCCTCTTTGGAAAAAGAAACCTACCAGGTAAGAAAGAAACTCACAGTTAAACAAAAAGACAAATTTCTATTCACAGTTTTGATTATTTGTGTGAAAGTTCTAGAGTTATCATTTCAAATAAAGGAAAAGAAAGGAGATTTGTTACATAAAGGGTCTATAATTTAATAAAACAGGTAGTTCTTTGTAAAAAACTGAAAATCATTACAAATTTTGTGGGGTTTTTTTTCTTGGTCTGAAAACTACGAGAATGTTTTAATCTTTAAAATAAAAAACAAAACAAAATTTTAGTTTTGAAATGTATTGAAGTAAATTATTTGCAAAGAGTAAATAAAATGAATTCAGATTTTAAAAAGCAAACTTTGCTCATTGCCCAATGAACTAACAGGCTGTAATATTAAATTTTGAAACCAACTGTTTATGAGAGAATTCTGCATTTTTTCCATTTTCAATTCAATTTGATTTATACCACTTCTAGATCTACAAGAGAAGTGGAGCAGTGTCGAGGAATGGACTTTAAAGAGAAATTAGAGTGGCTTGCACACTGGAGAATCTCTAGCAAAACAGTACTTGAAGAAAGAGAGTAAATTACACTTATAAGAGTGTCATCAAATTATCCTAAACCTCAAGAAAAGTTCTGTCACAGATTTTATACCTTATATCTAAAACAATGCCAAAGATTCAGCAATCCCACTACTGGGTAGATATCCAAAAGGAATAAAATCAGTATGTCCAAGAGATATCTGCACTTCTATGTTTGTTGCAGCATTATTGAAAATGGCAAGGATATGGAATCAACCTAAGTGTCCTCATCACATGAAGAGATAAAGAAAAGGTGGTATATACAGTTATATGTTGCTTAACACCAGGGATACATTCTGAGAAATGTGTTGTTATGTGATTTTGTCATTGTGTGAACATTACTGGAGGGTACTGTACATACACAAACGTAGAGGTTGTAGCCTACTAGATACCTAGGCTGTATGGTAAAGCCTATTGCTCCTAGGCTACAAACCTATATAGCATGTTACTCTACTGAATACTGTAGGAGTTGTAGTAGAATAGTAAGTATTTATGTCTCTAAATATAAAAAATGCAGTAAAAATAAAGTATAAAAGACAAAATACACCTGTATAAAATATCTACCACGAATGGAATCTGCTGGACCGGAAGTTGCTCTGGGTGAATCAGTGAGCGAGTGAGCGTTGAGTGAATGTGAAGAAAGGGTCTTTTGGAATCTTAAAATCAACTTGTTGAGAAAAATCCACAGAAGCCTCCCTCCCACTCAACTCCATAGCCTCAATCAGGAAACGTTATCAATCAAATTTCTTCACGAGGGTTCCCTGCCTAGGCACTGGTTTAGACAGTCTAAGAATTCTTCCAGTCCAAGAAATACATTGACTACATTTTATCTTTTCTTTATTTATAGTCCTTGCCACCTTTGGTAAACGTCAGCAGATTAGCAGCTGCGAAGTATGTAAGCATGATTAAAAATAAGGCAGTGTCCCTGTGGTAGATCAGAATCTACTCAGAAATTACTTCATTTCCCTCTCTGTGGGGCCTGTCTGTGGGACGTGCATATAGGAAAGCTCTGGGGAACTCAGGGATGGTCACATGACTTGCTTTGGCCAATGAAAGGTGGGCAGAGGCACATTCTGTCTACCAGATAGAAGATTAATGAGGAAGTGTATGGTGTGGCATGTTCTCTCTCCCATCAATTATGATACAGACATGTCCCAAGACAAGGACTGCTTCAGTGGCCTGAGGTCCAAAATGAAGGCAGTAGGAAGCAGAGCTGCAACTAGGGAGAAATAAACCTCTGTTGACAGACTGGTTGTTCCCACCGCATAAGATAACCTATCTGGAGTAATAAAATCATTCACCTTCAGCACCATCAACACTTACCAGCTCTGTTATTTTTTTCCTTGTAAAGAAGCAAAAGAAAATTCATTCTAAATAAGAGGTATTTGTTACCTTTCCCTGTTTGGGGCTCTGGTATAATCTGTTTCAATATATGAATAGTACAGATTATGAGCACATACTCTCTAATGCCAAGATTTAAATCCAACTCTGTCCCTTTTCCGCTGCTATCTTGGACAAGGAACTGATTTTTCTGTGCTTTGCATGCCTCTTTTGTAAAATGGGAATAATAATAATCCTTTATAGGATGTTTTGAGTGTTCACTCTCACATGTAAAATAGTATCTGGCAATGGCAATAATATGTATGTCATTATTTACCATTAATATCACTTTTTTTGCTATGAATGTTATTTGCCAAGGTGTCCGTGGCTTCTATAGGTAACACATGTACTTTTGTGTCTTTCTGAATTCAATTCTAATCCATTAGAAAATTCTGTTGACCCTGCATTCAAAATGCATGCTGACTGCAAATACGTCAGATGACATCACTTATGCCCAAAACTTTGCAGTAGCTTCCCATTTATCTCAGTGTAAGAACATCAGCCAATTGTGCCCTCCAGGATCTGCATCTGGCCACGCCTCCCCTGCCCCTTTCTCATCTCCTCTCTTGCTATTCCTCCTCTGCTTATTTTACTCCAGGGAGCTGTTCTCTTCGCTCAGTTTGTCCTTAAACTCCAGGAAAAGGTTTTACTTTAGGGCCATTGCTCTAGCTCAGTCCTTTGCCTGGAACCATCTTCCTTCAGGAATCTCCACTGCCAAGTTCCTCACCTTCTTCACATCTTTGTCCACAGGTCATCTTCATAGGAAGGCAAACAGAGACCATCCTTTTGGGTTGTTTTGTTTTAACTGCAAGTCTCTTCCCCATCCACCATACATATTCTGGCCCCTATGACTCACATCTACGTTTGCTTTTCATTTTGTCATAGCACTTACTTTTTAACATAGTATGTAATGTGATATATGTATGATACATGTTCACGATTATCTTTTATCTGCCACAAAAATGTAAGGTTTATGAGGAAAGGGTTCTTCTTTTGTTCGTTGATTCCAAGTAACTAGGTACTGCCTGGTACATAACAGGTGGTAAATACATATGTTGTCTGAGTGAATGAACAAACTGAGCGTACTGTGAAAGTTTCTTTTGAAGAAACAAAACTGGTTAGCAATTAACGATGCCATTATGGAAAGTGAACGTCTAAGAAACAGTGCCCTATTAAAAGAAATAAAGTGCCAAAAGGTAAATAAAGCCCAAATGATGAAGTACACAGATAAAATGAGGGATTTCATATTCATGCAGACTCTACATCTGGATTGAGGAAGGTCAGCTATTTGAAGCTAATAAGGAAATCATGCCCTCAGAAGCCCTGAGACTGCAGCTTTGTTTAGATCTGTACTTTAATATTTAATTCCATAGATTTCCTGAAGGAAACTGATTAATAATTGCAACCAGTGAAGCATGTACTTTAAAAGATTGAACCCCACAAGCTGTTGTTTTTTGAAGATTAAAATAGTATCTTTTTTCTTTAAAACCAGTCACTGATGGGACATCTTTTAACTTAGAGTTGAAGATAAACTGAAGCAAAATATAAAAGATACCTAATTAAACACACGCTTTGCAGATTTCTTTTTTTAGGACAACAAAGCTGATTGTTGCACATTTTGACACTTTGAGATGATCCTAAAAAAATATTAATTCGAAACTTTTATGCTTGTCAAAACTTTCTATTTAAAAAAAATTATCTCAATCCACCAAAATTGTTAACTCTCAAACTCTAACTCATGTACATTTATCAAAGAAGGATCACAGGCAACAAAACTAACATCAAATACCATCTCTACTACAACAACCATTAACAAACTCAGGTGTGAACAAACAGTAGCTCCAGCTTAGTTTGGCAAATGAGCAGCAGCAGGTTAACCACAGAAAATCTAATCTTGAAGGACAATGAATAACTGAAATCCAATTAAGTAAAAACATCTGAAGTAAAATACAGTGGTTTAACGTCTCCTCGACGCCATATTTAATTTAATTCTGTCCTTTATCCTCCATGAAAGCCTTCTATGTCTTTATTGCAGTCTTCTTCACATTTCAACCTTTTAATTCTTTATCAGTGACAATAATTATTTCCAAGAGATTTGGCTTATAGTCAAATTTCCTACAAACATCTTCATATTATCAACCTAACTGAAAATGATAAAGGAGAATTAGTAAAAAGGAATACTCCTGCAAATTTATTTTTTTGGATTAAATTATCATTACATTTATTATTAATACATTATAACAAATATATTATAATTTTGATAAATAAACATTACATATAAAATATGCACTTCTTAATTAGATGGTTGTTGCTGTGTCTTAGTCCATTCTGCCTCTATAACAAAATACCAAACACCACAGATGCGGTGGCTCATAAACCACAGAAATTTACTTATTAGAGTCCAAGATCAAGGTGCCAGCAGATGTTGTCTGGTGAGAGCTTGTTTCCTGGTTTGTAGATGGAACCTTCTCTCTGGGTCCTCATGTGGTAGAAGCCGAAAGACAGCTCTTGGGGCCTCTCTGATAGGGCACTAATCCCACTCATGAGGGCTCCACCCTCCAGACCTAATCACCTCCCAAAGGACTCTCTTTCTAATAGCTTGGAGGTTAGGTTTCAACTTATGAATTTAGTGGAACGTGGGGCAAAAATATCCAGGCCATAGCAGGCTGTTTTGCATGTTTTGAGGTTTTCTGGTGCCAGGGAGATGTTGATTCTTGTATCTGAGATCACTGTCACTTGATGCTAGAAGAAAACCTGAAGAATCAACTCTACTTTTAGTTTCTGTGTGTGCTGTTTATATCAGGGGTCCTCAACCCCTGGACCATGGACAGGTACCTTTCCACGGCCTGTTAGGAACCAGGCCACACAGCAACTCCTGCAAATTTAAAGGGAATGTAGAGAGAGACCTTATGCACTTAGTGTAGGCTAAATTTGCAAATTGTATTCTAAATAAAAATGCTGTCAAATATTTAACTTACAGTCAGATTTCCATTGGTAGAGAAAAGTCACTTTTAGAATGAAAAAGATGACCGGTCATTCTCATACTTACTAAGCACTTTAATGGATTTTTTAAATGTATACAAAGGATACATGGATTAGTTTTTTTAATTTTTATTTTTTATTTTTTTCAGTGTAGTAGTTGGGCATCCATACAAAAAAAATACTTAAAACTGTCAAGAAATACCTTAAAACCCAAGAAACTTACATTAAAATAAAACTCTCCATCTTATCCTCACCTAGAAATTAGCAGTTTCACCACTAAGAAGAAAAATTATCACTGGATCCGCCAGAAGAATCGGAAGAGTAATATACGTAAAATTATTAATGGCTAAGAAATCCTCAACCTTTACATCACAGAAATTTCTTTCATTGAAGCCAGGGAGAAGTAAAAGCTGATGCTGAAATGCTTTGGATCAAATGAACCTTGACACAGTACTATAATCTGAGACCAATCACAGAGAAAAGATGAGCAGTGTGTCCAGGCATTTAGATGTGACACTCCTGGTTATGGCTTGCCGGGCTGAATTAGTATCAAATAAAACAACTATCCCCGGCCTTTTACACTCTGGCAACAAATATCCCAAAGGAACTTAAACCTGTAAAGCAGATATTTGTCAGGAAGAATGCAGTCCTTCCCTAGTCACCTTGATAGGACAATGAAACTGAACTATTTAGCTATTATCAGCTGTGTCCTCATTGCTATTTGTTCCTTTTGAAAATGATTATAAAAGTAATTGGTCACTGTTTTCTGAAACTAACTGACACTACAAGCTGAATCTCCTGACTTTCTTCTGAGAAGCAAACCCATAGCTATTTAGTAATGAGAATAACATTTCTAAAACTTTGCAATAAATCCCTCCTGCATTAAAAAAAAAGAAAAGAAAAAGAAAACATGTTAACCATAGAAGTTCTTATTTGGAGAAAGGCCTGTTTAAATTATCTCTGTGTGTGTGCATGTGTTTAACTATGGATTTTCTGAAATTTCCCATAGAGGCACTCCCTCCTCAACACCTACTTTATGATCCTTATTAAAACTTCAGGTTCTAGTGATGAGATATTCTAATAATACGATATAATAAGGGAAAATGGGCCAGGCGCGGTGGCTCAAGCCTGCAATCCCAGCACTTTGGGAGGCCGAGACGGGTGGATCACGAGGTCAGGAGTTCGAGACCATCCTGGCTAACACGGTGAAACCCCGTCTCTACTAAAAAATACAAAAAACTAGCCGGGCAAGGTGGCTGGTGCCTGTAGTCCCAGCTACTCGGGAGGCTGAGGCAGGAGAATGGCGTAAACCCGGGAGGCGGAGCTTGCAGTGAGCTGAGATCCGGCCACTGCACTCCAGCCTGGGCGACAGAGCGAGACTCCGTCTCAAAAAAAAAAAAAAAAAGGGAAAATGAATACTGTTCTCAAAATTATCTCCTAGTTCTAAACCATAGAGGCAGTTAAGTCAGACCCTTTTTGTCTTTTTTTAAAGGAAACGGAAAAGTCATCATTACTTTTCTCAGAACACAACAGGAAAACAACCGCATACATAGATCCTTTTGCTTTGTTTCATAACTGCTTCTCTTAAAATCACAGAAAATAATTAGGCAGACCTGGGTTC
Source organism: Rhinopithecus bieti (assembly GCF_001698545.2). Classification (NCBI taxonomy): domain Eukaryota; kingdom Metazoa; phylum Chordata; class Mammalia; order Primates; family Cercopithecidae; genus Rhinopithecus; species Rhinopithecus bieti. Next base: position 2,463,466 of record NW_016818327.1, read on the forward strand.
AAATCCAAAATTCTTCTATTTGTCTTTTGACCTTAAACAAGTCCCTTTACTCCCATGGATTACAGGTTTCTTGTCTGTAACAGGTGTATGACAACCACCTTATGTAAATCTGGGAAAGATAATGTATTATAAAGACATAGCACTGTGCTCGGCGCATAATATGGGTGCAATAGCAGCAAATCTACATTCCCTTAGATACTGTAACTACACCTGCGGTTACATACCAAACTTTTAAGTTTTAAACTGCTCTCATGTATATTATCTAATTTGATTCTAGGAAGGAAAGAAGGGAGGAAGGAAGGGAGGAACAAAGGAATGGATAGATAAAGTTAACAACTATTATCCCACTTAACAATTTAACAGACGAGGAAAAGTGACACAAAAGTTGGTATTACACTCAAGGTCACATAATAATGACAGAGATTCAGATTTTAGAAATAATTTGGTCCAATTTGTTCTTTTAACAAATGAATAGACAATGTTCAGGTAGCTGTGAGAAAGTTAGAACCAAACTGTGTGCTGGTTTTTAGGACAGTTGTTTCCTGACCACAGAGCACTGTTCTGTCACATGTTGGGTTCTGGCAGGAAGGGAGGGGAGCAGCACCATATAGAGAATCTATTCCACTGAGAGTTTAGGAGAAAAGAGTTTCTTTTTCTTTTCTTTCTTTTTTTTTCTCTCTCTCTCCTTCCTTCTTTCTTGCCTTCCTTCCTTCCTTCCTCCCTCCCTCCCTCCCTCCCTTCTTCTTCTTTTTTTTTTTTAATGGAGTCTTGCTCTGTCACCCAGGTTGGAGTGCAGTGGCATGATCTCAGCTCACTGCAACCTCTGCCTCCTGGGTTCAAGCAATTCCCCCACCTCAGCCTCCCAAGTAGTAGCTGAGATTACAGGCATGTGCCACCATGTCCAGCTATTTTTTGTATTTTTAATAGAGACAGAGTTTCACCATGTTGGCCAAGCTGGTCTCGAACTCCTGACCTCAAGAGATATGTCTGCCTTGGCCTCCCAAAGTGCTGGTATTACAGGCATGAGCCACTGCGCCCGGCCAAAATTTCTTTAACTCTTAGCTTAATGTTTCCTATACACATTACCCTGCTTGTATTTAGTTATCATAACTTAATGACTCTCTTCTATCAAGATAAAGCTTACTTTTCATGGGACTCTGTGATTCACCCCAATGCTGTTTACTAACTGGAATCATCTCTACTATAATTAACAATTGTCTAAAATGACTGATAAAGGGCACAGTTATCCACCCCTCAAAGCTTTTCTCAATCTGAACATTTTAACTAAAGTTTCTAATAATATTTTTAAACTTCTATTAAATATTTTATTTTATTCTTATGTAAATTTATAAATTTTCATTTTGTAATGTAATTTTCTTATGTAAAATTACAAAGTTTCAACATTTTTCAGTTATATTTATGTTGTTTTAATTACTTACCTGAACATCCATTTCACTTACTTATAGAACTTTACATTAACACTATCCATAGAGCTTCTATTTAGAACATGTGCATCTTGCTCGAAAATCTCGTTTATCTTTTCCTGTAGGTGCATCTTTCAGTTTCCTTCTTTCCTATAACCTTAACCACGCACGTCAAAAAGTATTCAGTAATTGTACAACTGACATCTCAGTATTTTCTCATTTCTGCATTCATTCCCCATAGGCCCAGCACCTCTGCCCTTACCTTAATCAGGGGCACGCAGGATTGTTCAGGACATTGACTAAACCATTAGCTGTAATAAATGTAAACACATTTCTGCCTCTTCTGTCTTCCCCGGATAGGGACTGAAAAGAGGAAACAGAGCTCTTGCTGATACACTGACCTATGTATACATGGCCTTACAGTCTTCTTAGTTCCTCAGGTCCTGACCCAGTAGAAAACCTGCTAGATTGCTACTGTCTGACATGATCCTTGGTCTTGACTTTCTGCCTAACCTTGCATTCTTGCTGTCCATACCTACAAATGACACTTTGGCTCAGGAGACATCTCAAAAGCAGGCTTCATCAATTAGTATCCCTGAATTAGCTCACCCCTCCCTCCCTCCCTTCCTTTCTCTCTTCCTTCCCACCCTCCATTTTCCCTTCCTTACTTTCATCTCAAAGCAAAACACAAAGAAATAAATAACAACTATGAGCTTTACCTTGGCTTTCTCACGTACTCACCATCTTGTTATTAATGTCTTTAAATGCATTTTTATACCTGTCTACAATACCAATTTTGTACTTTAACATTTTTCTTCTTATAATTGATAACTTTTCTATTTTGTTTCTTATAATCTTTTTGCTCTTTACAGAATCTTTTCCTGGGCCAAACTTTAGTTAGGCTTCTGAATTTTCTCCTAGGCCCATCTGTGCACTTCCTTGTCAAATACAGTTTTAGCAAATAATCCTGCTAAGTCAGACTGGCAAGAACTCCCCATCCTCAATCTCTAATCATCTTTGATGTCTGATTAGGTTCCTCAGCCTCTACCACCCCCCAGGTGATGTTTGATCACACTGGCCTGTCTAAAGCAAAAATACTGCTGGGTCAGTTTAGCTAGAATCCCCCTTACCCTTGATGTTTCCTCTTAGATGATGTTTGTCCACTGATCTCTACCCCACTCCTTTCCTATAAATTCCCAGTTGCCTATGCTGTATTGGGAGCTGAGTCCAATTTCTCTCCCCTATTACAAAACCTCTCATTCCCTATACCTATTGCATTAATCCCAAGTAAAGTACTCCCTACTATATTTTACCAAGTATCACTGGATATTTGATCTTCAATACTCCTCCTGTCATTGTCCCAGCTTATTATGTCCATAAATTATGCCTCCTAGTCTGTGAACGGTTTTGCTTTGAAAGTTAACCTAGTATCCTTCCCACTGCTTTTCTCTGGAGTTAATAGTACCAAAAATACTTCCATTTACTAAACCAGCCTTCTTTCTGGAGAGCACTTAATATATTATGGTTGACGACACAGAGGGCAATGGTGGAGTTCCCCCCAGAGAAATCAGCCCTAAAACAAAGTACAAAGTTGATGTCAATGTTAAATTTATAAACCACATATACTAAGATGGGATTAGAAATTGTGAAAGTAAGTCAACTCAAAGAGGTAGAAATATAGAATCTGGGGGGGCAGAGCAAGATGGCCGAATAGGAACAGCTCCAGTCTCCAACTCCCAGCGCGAGCGACACAGAAGACCGGTGATTTCTGCATTTTCAACTGAGGTACTGGGGTCATCTCACTAGGGAGTGACAGACAATCGGTGCTGGTCAGCTGCTGCAGCCTGACCAGCGAGAGCTGAAGCAGGGCGAGGCATCGCCTCACCTGGGAAGCGCAAGGGGAAGGGAATCCCTTTTCCTACCCAGGGGAACTGAGAAAACAACACCTGGAAAATCGGGTAACTCCCACCCCAATACT